>NC_087203.1:33413759-33418759 GCF_015104395.2 Macrobrachium nipponense | reverse complement strand
AATCGCCCCAGTGCTTGGCTTGACAGCATTATTTTCGTTACTCAGTGACTTTTGTGTTTTCCTTTTCCCCTTGATTTTAGCTATGTTCCTATTCCGCTTACGTAGAAAATTGAGCGATTTCCAATTTTCCTTTGGGATGTCTTTCTTCGTTTTTCTATTTTATAAAGAAAAGAAATTAAACTGTTTTATAGAAAGGTTAACATTTCTGAAGTTGGGGTAAAAGGATTTTGAGTTCAATGTAAATAATCACTAAGTATCTGGTTTCCTATTTATTTTGTATATAATCATATTTTTTAAAACTATTACCGTTTAGGAAAGCACTGATATTAAAGCGCCTCAGTGGCGTGGTCGGTATGGTATTGGCGTGCCCTCGGTGTAGGTATACACCTAGATCGTGGGTGTGCCAACTCGGTGGCCGCGAGTTCGATTCTCGGGCATTCCACTGAGGGGTGAGAGATGTGTATTTCTGGTGGTAGAAGTTCACTCTCGACGTGGTTCGGAAGTCACGCAAAGCCGTTGGTCCCGTTGCTGAATGACCAGTGGTTCCATGCTACGTAAAAACACCATCCAAACAAATGCTGATATCAATGGAAACGTTCAATTAAGATTCACATAAAAGGGTGAACATCAAATTTAGAGGAATAAAAAAAAAGTTAAAAGCATCCGTGCCATGGTTAGGGACAGCTTACCGTTTTATGCTTATTTTCCTTTGATGTGTAATAGAGTACTAATGTGTAATCAAATTTTGTATAAGATTGATTAATGAGTTGTTTAGGCTGCCCAAAGACTTTAAAACTTGTGACACCTATATGAAACAAACACAGGGCAAGTTCGTACCAATTTGTTATAATGCTTTAGTTGCTCCTCAATATATCGTTTTTTATGATTGGTACAACTACTATTTCGTTTTCTGTGATTAACATTTTTAATGCGTCGTTCAGTTTTTGGTTAGGCAACGAGGCATATGCTCTTTCATTGAAAGAGAGAGAGCTTGCTTAAGTTTTTATTTACTTAGTAATAAAGTACTGTGAAAGCTTATGAAAATACTACCAAGATTACCTGAAAACACGTAATTTCTTGGAAACTTGAAGAAGACTACCTATGCCCTTCATCACCTCTTGCTTGTGAGTCATTCTAACGACTGGGCCACGTCAGCCTCAATAATTTGTGCTCTCATACCATCCATATGTAACGAACGCTAACTGGGTATTGGGAAGACATTCGAATATCATGGCAACATAGGCGTATAGAGGAAAAGTGGGCAAGTTAATAAAGGAGAACTAAAGAGGGCATATACGTACATCCATTTGTTTCAAACATATTTTCTATTAACAGATGATGCGATTCTTAGGTCGTACTGAGCTGCATTTTGACATGTTCTTGATAAGAAGTTAAAAGTTTATTATGGTATTTTTTTGCGGTGCATTTTTTACGTATTTATTTATTTTCTAAATTATATTTATTTCTTAAGTACTCGCTCACCCTGCCTATACAGTAAGTATATGAATAATCATTGTTACAAAGTTGTTATTGAATGGTTTTGGCATTCCATGAAAGAATTGAAACTTCATCTCACGGCTATATATATATATCTTGCGATGGTATAGCGGAAGAAAGAAAGAAAGAGAGAGAGAGAGAGAGAGAGAGAGAGAGAGAGAGAGAGAAAGTCGGGTACCATCCCTGACCTTTGCTGACCTTCAAAGCCCATTGTGACCCCGTTGACCTAAGTAGTTAATTATGTACAAGGTAGTTAGTCAACCGTTGTGGATTACAACAAGGGAGGAATAGGTCATGAGACTGGCAGTCTCATTCTCAAAAGATCTTTTAAGAACTGGAGGGCTAACACCCAGCACATCTAAACTTATGTATACACTGGCTAAGCATATCTACGGCACAGGCTCATCTCTGGTCAGAATTCGGTGATTCTCCCGTTAGAATATCTGTAATAATTTATTTTCACACTAATTGGAACTCATTTTTGCATCGTTTCTATTATGATAATCAATGTCGTGAATTCCGAATTCAGGATAAGATGAAACATCAACGAGGTACACAGTAAAATTTACAGATACTTGAGAGATTTCGGTACCTGTTCAGTGTTGTTACTCGTAGATTCATTCTACGTTATCGACGGAATTATCTGAGGTGAAGAAGAGATGTGAAATGCATTTGTTTTCTTTGTTTTCCCGAGAAGAAAAGCAACCACAGCAGGTTGCGAAGCTCGGTCTTACCATGTTATGTCTGCTTAAATACGTCTCTAATGACCTCGTTCAAGCTGTATTGACCTTTGTTTATGGCGAAAGGAGAACCGTGGTGAGAAAATAGCACCTTCCTTCCCAGTTTTATACTGTAGGCTTTCCCTCTCCTTGGATTTATTTTCCTTCTTTTGTGTTCCCAGAAAGAAGCCTTTTCTCCCTCGTGGAGGTGTGTCAGTCATCACCGAATTGGAGATTGTTGTTTTTCAACTTAACATTTATGTGTCACTTCTCTTCATGTCCGTGCGCGCGCGCTTTTGTGTGTGTGTGTGTGTGTGTGTGTGTGTGTGTGAGAGAGAGAGAGAGAGAGAGAGAGATGGGGTTACAGTATTTTTAAAAAACTTTTATTTTACTGGAAACTGGCGTGACGAAATTTATTGTCAGCTCTCCGCAGTGCTTTACTAGTTCTTGTATATTTATCTATTTATTTAATGCAGGAATATGTCATGTATCGCGGATTTGTATCATTGTACTGATACGTGTATTGATTCCATTTCAAAGCAAACGCACAAACAATATATTAATGACAATTTTTTATTGTTTATATATATATATATATATATATATATATATATATATATACACTATCGTGTATGTATGTATATAATGTTTATGTATATTATATATAGATACATATGTATACATACATGTATATATAGATCAGTGGAACCCAGAAGGAAATAAAGTATTCAAAAAGTAAATACACACACACACACACACACACACACACACACACACATATATATATATATATATATATATATATATATATATATAATTCATATCATGAATGTATGTTTATTATATATAAATATATATGTATACATATGTGTATATATATAGATAAGTAGTGTGTATATAAACATATATATTGTGATTAGTTTACGCAATCTCTTCAGAACGTGTTTCTTTCTCTGCCTTGAGCCAGAACCAAAAACTAGTTTTCTTCTCTAACCTGCTGAAGTTCAAGGGCAAACGATGGGGAATAGGAAAAGAGTGGCATCCATGCTGTTAAAAGGATGCTGACCTCTCTTCGGACCTTTGGGGTAGAGAGGGGCTTTCGGTAGCTCGATTCAGTGGCTTTCTTTCGTAGCGAAAGGACGGCAAAGAGCATTTCAAGGACGAAGCTGAATGACTGCTAATTATCAATGTCAGGTTTTTTTTTATTTAATGTTTTTTTTTTTTTTTTTAGCATTTTTCTTACTTCGTTTCTGTAGAGTTCATATAAAAATACTGCCTTCTTTTGCTTTCGTTTATGTAGAGTTCATATAAAATACTGAGACGTTTGCTGAATTTGTTTATGTAAAGTTTCTATAAAATCCTGATCTTTTTGCTGAATTTGTTTATGTAGAGTTTCTATAAAATACTGATCTTTTTGCTGAATTTGTTTATGTAGTTTATATAAAATACCGAGCTTCATGCATGAATATTAAATACTACTATATACTTGTAGAATTCCATCAGTGATTACATCCAATAATCCTGCACACATTAAATTTCAAGTAAACATTCTTCCAAAATTTGGTTATAGTGGTGTTCCAGCAGCGAAAGTCCATGCTGGCATAGAGCCTGCTTAATTAGAACTACCACAATTAATTTAAGTCAGGTTCAATACCTGTTTCTACCTGTTCCTCTGTGTTTCTTCCCTCCAGTTATTCTCTGTTTTGAATGACGATTTTGTGGAACTTTCTTGTACCATTATCTTGGGTGTTCAGGATATTCAGACTTGTTTTTGAGTCTTCGTCGTGATGTCGTCCAACCCAAGTGCTGATTAGACCTAATGTTGCTCAATTTTGCTGATCGCTATTTGATTGTATTCAGTATTAAAGGATGGTTCCTACCACATTTACATTTACACGAACTGCTGAATCATGGTGGTACCACTTGTGCAGAATACTTCGACAACAGTAGCCGCTTAATACACCTGCAAAGAAAGCTCATCAGCAGCGTGTCGAATCCTCCTGTGCCATTCCGCTCCTTTCTTTGCACATGGCTGAGTCATTTCATAGAAAGTATATACGACCTTTCATCTAAGCCAGGGGTGTGCAACCTGCGGCCCTCAGAGAGAGAGAGAGAGAGAGAGAGAGAGAGAGAGAGAGCCTCGAACTGAATATTCCAACAACTCTTCTCTCTCTCTCTCTCCTCTCTCTCTCTCTCTCTCTCTCTCTCTCTCTCTCTCTCTTGAAGAGAGCATATGACCTTTTGGAAGAAATTGAGCTGTTCTTAGATATGAAAGGTAATGCTATCCCTGAATTGAGAGATAAGGAATGGAGATGTGATTTAGCATTTTTAGTAGATATAACTGATCAGCTTAGTGCACTGAATGTTAAACTTCAAGGAAAAGATCAACTAATAAAAGATGTTCTCACTGATCAAAGGCTTCCAGATAAAATTGCGTCTGTGGGAGTCACAAATCAGAAACCAAAACCCAGTCCACTTTCCTACGCTAAAAACCATGACACTAGCAACCCTCAGTATCGGAAGTATGGTGACAAGTTGGTAGTCTTACGAGAGGAATTTTCAGAAAGATTTGGTGACCTCCAAAAACATTCACAAGCCATTGAAGTCTTTACTTCTCCTTTTTCTGTGGATGTGACAGCAATTCCTGAGGACGTACAGATGGAAATAATTGAACTACAGTGCAATGATGAACTAAGAAAGAAGTTTGATGATAGTTCAGTATACCAGTTTATTAAGAAGCATGTATCAGTAACAATGTATCCAAAACTCTCTGTTCATGCAAGG
>NC_087203.1:33386259-33408759 GCF_015104395.2 Macrobrachium nipponense | reverse complement strand
GAATCTGGTTTTTACCATGAAATGTGCCATTTAGAAACCTTGGTCATTTTGTCGTTGGATTGTACTCTTCTAAGTAGTTATGTGACGAATGAATTTATCGCAGAATTAAATGGAGTAAGTGAGATTAGTTACCAAACTGGTCCTGGGACCTGTCAGCGACGCGATGTTGGAAATTCCCATTGCTGCTTCCATTGCGTCTTGTGCAAAATCCATGTAGTATTCATCCTTTGTTCGGAGTGCTGAGTTTTCCCAGTCAGTGAACAGGTCATATCTTTGCTTATTTTGACAACAAATATTTGCACTTCGTTGCAATTCTAGAAAGAAATGTCCAAATATAAAAAAAGGACTCATTTGCACCATTCCTTGTATTATATTTTGACGTTCATATTTTCCTCTTCATATATTTTTGTTAGATATTTTTTCTTTGCTTTCGATGCCAAATTCCGATATTTTGACCAACATTTATATTACTGTTATATTAACTGACTGCCGTAACAAAGCATACATCATAAAAGTTCAGTATTGTATGTTCCTGATCGCTACGGAGGATGGCCTACAATAATAAAACTTATCCGTTTATGTTATTTTTATATTAGCTCTTGGACACAGCATGGCTAAGAATTTGATAAAACACAGCTTGCGATCATACCAGATTATATTTCATATATCATAAAGGTCTACTGGTATAAATTTTATTTATTCATTGACAAGACTCCTCCACTATTTCAGCACTAAATCGAAATTTGCGCATTTGCTATGCAAGAGAGTAACTTGGGAAGTACAGGACCAAAGGCCTAGAAATTTTTTGAGCTGTGGTCCTCGCCAGACCACAGCCTAATTTCACCAGGTCTCTCTGGCACTGATTTTCATCACTGATCCTCTTTTTTCATGGAAAATTTAATCTACAAGTTCTACAAGTAAAATTAGTCTTTAAGCATAGATTTGTGGTCGTTGGGATCTGGTAGTCTCGTGATTTTTCGTCATTTTCTTGAGGCAAGCAAACATTATACATCAGGCAACGTTGCTGCAAACAAGTAACTGTCTAGTCCTTACTTGGTGGTTTTATAAAGTTGGCCAAGCAGCAGACCCGGCCTTTTACACTTCCGAGCTCTGTGTGTGTGTGTGTGTGTGTGTAGTGTGTGTGTGTGTGTTGAGAGAGAGAGAGAGAGAGAGAGAGAGAGAGAGAGAGAGAGAATGTGGTTAATTTTTCAGCATATTTTCCCATCTGAACCAAACTCCCAACTTTGAACATAACGCATTAATCATTTCCCTGAAGGCCAAGCAGTTAATTTGCTTGGCTTGGTACAGTTTCCCACGCTGAAGTGTGTAACCACAGAGTAACCATCAAAACAGTCATGTGACTGCTTGACATTACACTGCAGCTCGCTCATAACTACCTTGCTTTCAAAGTTCGTTTTGCTGAAGCTTACTAAATTCGGCAAAATATTAATATCTTTGATGCATATTTATGTGCCGGTCTGCATAGAAGATGCTTAGGTGATGGCCTTTGCAAGGTATATAGAATAAGTTTGGGCCTTTGATTAGTGTTACAACAACCATATGATCATGCTGTGTGCTTGCAAGGTCAGCCAATGCCTGGACATGTTTTGTTGACGGCACTTGTATTTCCCATGAATTTGTCTTGTGGTTTTCTTAATTTTTCTTACTATTTGATAAATTGCCTTTAAATGATCTGATACAAATCGAAAGTTGCAGGTTTAAAAATCTTCTAAAGTATGGTTGATTGATCAATTTCTGTAAACTGCCGTTGCAAGTAGCTACAGATCCAGAAATTAAAACAATATTGGCCACTGCTACTTTCACACTGTAACTACCGAATCATGAATGAGCCTCTGTTTAGAAAACTTACACATAGCTACCTGGTACACTTACACAGCAAGCTCATCAGCAGCTCGTGAACCCCCCTGAACTATTCTTCTATCATGCACGTGCTCAAATGCTTCTTGGATTTCAAATCCCTTACTTTTCGTCATCTCTTTCACTCCATTTATCCAACGTTTGGTGTGTCATCTCCTTCTGCCTACTAATACTTCAACTCATACATTTTTTTTCATTGAAATTCAACATCACCATTTTTCCACAGATGAGAGTTGGCTCAGCAATCCGTGCCCAAGCTTTTCCCAATTTTTGCACAGATTCTGCTAATTTTTTTTTTATTTGCATCATGTATTCTGTGACGCACCTCATTTCCCAATAATTATTATATTTCTTACCTTTTAAAATAAGCCACTTCCATTTTTCCACCATTTATAATTATATTCATTGACCGTGTTCTTCGTCTCCAAGTTTCTTCGAAGAAACTCGAAGTGCAATAGATTCTATGACAGACTTCCCTCCCTGAGTCTTCGGTCGTCAGCTTCTCCCTCTAAAAGAAGGAAAATTTGTACAGAGGAAAGGCTGCGGCTGCCTTTCTGCCCCTCAAGGTGTGGGAATTGAACTACGCAGCAGGTAGAGCTAGTCACTCGCTAGTAAGTCGAACTACAGCTGAAGTGAAGTTCGACCCTCATTATAGGATTCCGAACAATGTTTACAGTCAGGATTAATAGTGTAATCTTTAATCCTGATTTATAGTAATCCAAAATGAAGTTTGAACTTAAATTCGTCATGTATGAGCAATAAAGCGAATGATAACAATATTTATTGTCATTATTTCTCATTTATTTTCATGATTTACTTAAGAGCAGGTATAACAAATATTTAATTTCCCAGCGTCACTTGACCTTTACTGCTTTGACGCCAGTTTCTTTTGTTGTGATTGAAGATGCAGTCATCACCGTCTTCCGGCAGACAATGTCTGTTGCAGAGAGAGAGAGAGAGAGAGAGAGAGAGAGAGAGAGATTTTATTTATTTTTACGTTCCCTAGCTTCGGGATGCTCCCGCTCAGTCGTACTCCGTTTCGTATGTCATTTGGGAACAAATTCAAGAATCTGTCCCAGTGGTCTCGTTAAGCTGTTTAATAATAATAATAATAATAATAATAATAATAATAATAATAATAATAATAATAATGATATTTTTTCGTATTTTGTCACATTAACATGAGTAAAAATCATGTAAATGAATAAGAAAGACGTTGCAGTGCGAACTCGACAATTATAAGGCTGTTATTATGATCCTTAATTATCTGCTGAACTAGTGGTCCTCTCTGTCCGGATTCGAACTGCTAATCTTGCAGATAGGTATATCGAGAGTGATTTATTTTTAGGTCCCTCTCTTTCACATCCCCATAAGCTTTGTAAGCTAAAACATCATAAGCAAAAACCCCTGCATCGAAGTACTAGGCTCCCGTAGGGGGATAGTCCGTCAGTGGCCCTCATGCGGTGCACTGTAGGCATTACTTAAGGTTCTTTGCAGCGTGCCTTCGGCCCCTAGCTGCAAGCACTTTCGTTTCTTTTACTAGTTTTCCTCCTGTTACACCTTTCAAACCTTTTACTGTCAATTTCCGTTTCAGCGCTGAATGACCTTATAGGTCTCAGTGCTTGGCCTTTGGCCTAAATTCTATATTCAGCTTTATTCAACTCAGGTACTAGGTATTCCCTCAAAAACTGATACACAACCATACACATATACAGATACATTTCTCCTGAGCATGTGTGACGAATACATAAGTAACGGGAACCTTTGCGTAGAAAGCATGAATGATTTTTGGAGATATTACGCAAAGCGTTTCTATACATACAAAAACACATACATAATGTACTAATATAAATGCGTGTTCACAAATAAAATGTATAATTCACGTTTCTCCTATTTTCCCGGAAGTGTTATATTCCGTTGTTAAAAATAGATTTTGGTACGCCCATCTCGCTGCTTGCCCACACTGTCCGTGCTTAGCTCCCTCCCCTGGAGCATGTACTTGGGAATTACGTCCTGCTGCCGTCTGCTTACCTTACCTGTCTCCGTTAAAGTACTGACGAAACACTGGTTGCCCTGCTGCTTTTTTTTTCAACTATACTCTGTTTTTTTTTTTTCATCTGTCCACCCGCCTGTGGTGTTTTCATATGGTAACACTGCGCCCCGAATTTAAATAGTTACGCTGTAAGTTTTAGGTAAATAAAAGGATATCTGCGTGTACATTTGCAACTGAATATTAACGGTGTAATTCGCATACAGTAAATTATTAAAACACTTTTCAGTTACAAATCTACACCCAGACATCCTTTTATTTACCTAAAACTTACATATGACGTAACTATTTAAAGCCTGGGATGCAGTGTTACCATACGAAAACACCACAGGCGGGTAGATGAATGAAGCCAGTGACCATCGTCTAGTTTGTTTTTTGTCTGTTTAGTCTTATACCTATCTGCAGCAAGATCTCTATACTCAATAGACAGACCCCTTTTTGCGCTTGACGGACTTCATTAAATAAATTTACGTGAACACCATCCCGTACATATCGGGGCCGTCGGTCTGGGAAAACAAATTACAAATATTTCGGGGAACTTACGCTTGGCGTTCTCACGACAATTACTTTATTTTTTTTTTTTTTTTTTTGAGAGCTGCTTGATTTCATGATGATACCACTTCACTTTATGTATGTTTTCCTTTTTCGTATGTTTTTCATCATTATCATTATCATCATCATCATCTTCTTCTTCTCCATCTTCATCGTCGATATCGACTTCTATCTGGTCTTGATGTTAACTTATCCTTGCTTATTCGTAGCATGTTTTTAAGTTGAGAGGAAGACATCATTAAGGATGAGTAATTGAGAAAAATTCTCTCTCTCTCTCTCTCTCTCTTTTCGTGATTCCCGGGGGCGAGGAATCAATCTTCAGATAATGGACGGGTAATCTCGGTCTAGCGATTATGACAATGGCATACTTCCTGAGTTTTCGTTCCTAATGTCCTCAGGACAATTCCTCGTCACAGAGAACTTTTCCCCGTGTGATTGCCAAGTCATCACGAGGCTGATTGTTTGGAATTGTTTTTATGCAGAAGCAAAACAGGTGAGAGAGACAAATAAAAATAGTTGGTAAGAACTATTTATTACATATTTCCGCTAAAAAAAAGGATATCTAAACGGAAGGCACTAGGTTTTCTTCCTCACGCCCAGTCCTCATAAAATGCGCGTGAATACAAAGTCGTTTTAAGTGATTCTCGTGATCGTGCAATGAATACTGCATGCAGTTTTGTGTTATTTCGTTGAAAGAACTGTTCAACGTACCTTAAGATGTAAACCATTATGTCTTTATGTAAGGCAATTCCAAAACAAAAACAAACAAACAAACAAACTCTATACACACACATTTATGTATATATATATATATATATATATATATATATATATATATATATAGATATATAATATAATATATATATACGTATATTCTACACACACACACACACACACACACACACACATATATATTATATATATATATATATATCATATATTATATATATATATATATATATATATATATATATATATACAAATGTATTATGAACCAGGACTCTAGAAAATGCCATCGTCACGTACTATGCTTGAGTGGTGCAGCGCTCAGTTCACGGTGGCTTGGTCCGTCGATCGTTAGCCCATCCATTGTAGGTACACACGTCAATGAGTGCCGGTAAATACTTAAATATTTGCATGGTATTACTCAAAGTATTCTCTCTCTCTCTCTCTTTCTCAAAGAATCAAAAATTTATAAGGATTTCGTCCCTTTAAAATTCATAATGGCCGCGATCGCCCTCCTTGCCATTTCCTTCTTTTACGTTTGAGCTTCGAATCCAGGACGCAATTACCTTTAAAAGCGCTACAGGCGTTTTATTGTTATCACAGCATATCCCCCGTAGGAGCTCCTCAGTGGCGTGATCGGTATGATCTTGACCTGTCACTACGGTGGCCGCGAGTTCGATTCTCGGGCATTCCATTGAGAGGTTAGAGATGTGTATTTCTGGTGACAGAAGTTCACTCTAGACGTGGTTCGGAAGTCACGTAAAGCCGTTGGTCCCGTTGATGAATAACCACTGGTTCCACGCAACGTAAAAACTCCATACAAACAATATTCCCCGTAGGAGTCAGTGCACCACTGTAGGCATTACTCAAAAGTTCTTTACAGCGTCCCTTCGGCCCCTTTTACTCTACTTCTGTTCATATTATCTCTCTAACATCTTGCTATCCATCCTCTCCTAACGATTATCTCATAGCGCTAACCGCGAGGTTTGCCTCCCTGTTACGCCTTTCAAACCTACCTACTCTCAATTTCCTTTCCAGCGCTGAATAACCTCAAAGGTCCCAGTGCTTGACCTGCATAAACTTTATATTCCATTCTATTCCCCAGCATATCACACTAACTGTGAGCTGGTCTCTTTTTACTTGTAGATGTTATCTCTTACAGTAGTATGTCACGAGTATGCCTCTAGTAGATTCACATCAACGATGCATTTGATGTCTAGTCCAGTCCCTTACGACGCTCCTGATTGGCTGTTAATAAGCCAATGACAGGGCTGGAAACCCTGTCTCTCTCAAGAGTTCACGCAGGCAGGATGTATGTTACATCTCTCCTGAAATATACGTCTTTCAGGAGAGGTGTAACATACATCCTGCTTGTGTGAAGTCTCGAGAGAGACTGAGTGGTGTTTCCAGACCTGTCATTGACTTATCAACAGCCTATCAGGAGCGTCGTATGGGACTGGCCTAGACGTCAAATGCACGGTTGATGTGAATCTACTATAGTGGGTTACGCTGTAGTAAACGGCACTGGAGATACTTATGGTATGATTTTCTCTTCTTTGGCAGCATAGATGTCTGTTTGTCACAGACCCTCCGTTCCCCTGGGCGCTTTTTGCATCTGCCTCTCAAACTTCTTTCATTTTACCTTGCTTCGATGTTTACGTTTTTAGGAACATATATGCTTAATGTCCCATACTGAATCTAGACGTTGGACTGGTCACGGGGTAAGTGTGTCATTGTACTATTTTGTCTCGTGCACATACATACATACATATACTATGGGTGTATATATATATATATATATATATATATATATATATATATATATATATATATATATTATTCTATGCATATATATATATATATATATATATATATATATATATATATATATATATATATATATAAAGGTATAGGCCACGAAGAAAATATAAGCACTGGCTTATACCTTTATTTTTTTATGCATTTATCATGTTCCAAACTTTCGTGATTCAGTTATACACACACTCACAGATATAAATATATATATATATATATATATATATATATATATATATATATATATATATATATATATATATATATATATATATATATATATATTTGTGTGTGTATATGTGTGTCGGTTATTGTAAGAAGCACTAAAAAACTCCAGAGGCACTCCCTGGTAATGTCCGGAAACGGTTATGGCCGGAGAACCCCATTCTTCGGGACGTGCTGCTCATACCTCGCTGTATTAGGTGGAGCGGATGGGGCTCCCTAATTCAAGGCGGTGGCGCAACGTCTCGGGTCGACACTTTCCCAGGAAATGTGTTCATTTTCTTTCTTTCTTTCTTTTTTGGTTTATCTACGAAGCGTGGAACCATTTGTGTATAATTTCTTCAAGAATATGGATCTTTGTGGGGTTCTGCATGTGGTTCCGGTGTGGGTGGAGGTGGGCGGGATTGTGTTTACGTAGTTGATGATAGAAGTTGGTTGTGATTCACGTTGTTTTGGAATCGTCCAGTGGTGAAAAACGACTTCCGTCGTCGTCTTTTGTATGGCGCGTTTCCGTAATGACAGAGGACATTATGTATTTTTGTGCTGCGATGACCGAAATAAGGAGAAATGCGATCGATGCTCGGAACCTTTTTTTCCTTCCAGAGGAAGGTCTAACGCTCCCTCTTTTTAGTCACATACCCTCCTTAATTTATCCTTCCTTGTCTTGCTTGCTTTTTTAGGACTTGGACTACAAAAGGGCATTAGACTGCCAGTTCAATTGGCATTTGCTCCGAAAAAATAATTCTCAGGCTTCATATTCACAGAATAGTAGGTATACCTAATCACTCAAGTAGTTTGGATACCGAGAAATATTAAGTGATTTCACAAAGAACATTGTATTATTGTCATATTCTAACCTGAAAGGCCTCAGTGTGGTGGACGTTGCTTTGGAAAAGGGACAATACTTTATGTAAATGGCTCGGCTGTCTCACATGTAGGACTAGGAGAAATGGGTTAAAAGTCCTTGTTCCACCCGAAATTGAGGAGTGACCGGTTAGATTGGCATAACTTGGGCTGCCACCGTGGGCATTAATGCTCGATTTCGCCCAATCTTGACATTAAGAAGTGAAGGAAAATCTAGGAAAGCTATAGCAACAATACTTAGGAAACATGACGAGGAGACATGCAAGCGACCATAATGTAAGACATATTGTGTAGACAGATGATTGATAAGTCTGCATTTATATATTTTACTATTTAATTCTGAGCAGGTAGAGGTACCCAGATTACATCCCAGTGCTTCCCCTGGAGAGGCCTTACTTGAAAATGGAAGATAAGTGACGTTTTAAGTAGGTATTCCCGCGTCCTACATCTCTAAGATGCTGACATAAAAAAGTGGAATGTCGGAGTTCCCAGAGGAAATTCCGCATCGCAATCAAAAGTTATCATAACAGGATAAACTTGCCCTTGCTCTGTTAGGTTTCTGGCCTCGTTGTAACCCACTGCCGCTTCCTCCAGACCGCTGAGATTTGTTGTAGAGTTCAGTAACACTGTGTATTATGAGGCACGAACATTAGTGGTACTGCAACCTAATGCCGTTTTCTACCCCAGGTCCGAACAAAATAGGAAAAGCAAAAGAAAGAGAGAAAGGGTGGCGATTAATCACCTGCCCAAGGAAGAATTGTTCTAAGAGCCATAAAAACAAAAGCGGAAAGAGAATTCCAAAGCTTGGCAGTTGAAGAAGAAAGACAGTCAATGAGGCTCGTAAAATAAAAATTCATGCTTTTCGCTGAAGAAATGTGGGATGAGTTGGCCTATGGAGTATGGCGAGCGGAACTGAAGTAAAATGATAGAGGAAGATATTGGGCAGACTTATATGCATAAAATGACATCAGTGAATTACACAGACTCGGCAAGGAGTACCCACGGCCTGTTTACTAAGCACACTGTAACCCTGCGTGTTTCACTGTACTGGAGGTTAATTGCTACGTCCCTTCGGTCCTCAGCTGCATTGCTTTCTGTCCTTAATTTTCTTCGGTTCACCTTTGTCTCTTCCAGCTTCTCTCATTTTATTTGCACTAGTACCTATCTCTGTTTTAAGACAACATCTTTTACTTTGTCTAGTACCTATCTCTGTTTTAAGAGCATATCTTTTACCTTGTCTAGTACCTATCTCTGTTTTAAGAGCACATCTTTTACCTTGTCTAGTACCTATCTCTGTTTTAAGAGCACATCTTCGTTCGAGCCTTATGAATCTAGGAATGAAAATAGGTGTTTTCGTTGAACATAAAGTCTTCACAGACTGTGAGGTATAATCAGTTACGCCACGGAAAATGAACGGATGTTGAAAGACGCAAGTTCTTGTATGCACAGTATATATGCAGCTGGGCATGACAGGCTGACAAGATTCATTCTGCAAAACAAGAAAATAACACCGTATCAGTTTAAATGACAATAATATGGTAGTAATAATAATGATAAAGCTAGTAATAAAGGCATTTGTATAAGGAATGTCCTCTAGTCCCTGGAAGGGCGTTGCGTTCGGGCGAGCGATGAAGATGAGATCCCGCCATGACGAGAGTTGGCCATCATTTCTGAGACCAGTAATTGCGCGCGTAAAATATAAATACTCTGCGGCATTGGAACGCAAGCAGCCTTTTGCCAGGTTGCGATGACTGTTCAGATTTCCTTGACAGTTTTACTTTTTATTTAGGAAGTCGAACGTTTCGTATTCCTTTGCAATAAAGTCGTACTTCCTTTCAACTAACTCAGGCGAAGGCGTAGTAGTAATACTCACATTAATATCGGTAAATGTAGTAGTGGTAGTTACGTGAAATGGAGGGAAGGGACGCTAATTAATTTCGGTTGAGAAAAATGCCATTGAGGAAGAGCGCCATTTTCCAGATGGATTTGTTTGCAGCTGTCCATTAACTGGTGTGAAAAGTGAAAAATGTTCATTCCTATATTGTATATACGGCTAATTGTCAGAGATGGAAGTATAAGACAAATTATAAGCAGAGAGAGAGAGAGAGAGAGAGAGAGGCACTCTTGCAGAACTCCGGGAAATACGTGAACGGTGATTAGCATAGAAATGCACCACTTAACCCATTCATAGCCTCTCTGACATGGTCCACACTGGGCTTATCACTGCGTCTTATTTCTGCGGCTGTATTTCATCTTTTTAGAGATTCAGTTGAGCGCTTACGCAAATCCCATCGCTCGTGGTCTGAGGGGAATCCTGTAATGAAGTACGACTAATAATTGTGTGATCAAATGCAATAATGAATTTCTTTTCTATCGTATCATATCATTTACTTCTTTATTAATATCGTCCCGGCATGATCGATAGTTAGTCTGTCATAATTTTTTGCTTAATAGTCTATTTTATGTGTTTCTTTTCCTTTTGTTTTTCAATATGTCTCCGATTTATTCTTTTTTATATTCGCCTCGTGATCATTCTGATTCTTTTTTGCACTGCTTTTTCGCGTAAGGTATTTTAAATTTCCTGTGACAACAGTTAGCAAGCTGAGCAAACAGGGTTATTTAAGTTTTTTATCTAATTTTTATGATTCTCCCATTCAGTTTTGTTTTATTTTCTAATCATTATATTCAGATATAATTCTCGTTTGGCAGATACAGAAAGAAACGAAACATATGCTCACCTGTTATTAATCAAAAAGAGGTCTGGGGAGATGTCCCTATAGTTGCTGTACAACGCAAATAAAAGTGTCATTATCAGCTTTTAAAGTCTCGCCCTTAAATACGTAAAAACATTCGTTATTCCTCAATCTCCTCCAAAAATGAATAAAAGATGAAAATAGAGAAATCATTGACAAATAAATACATAATATGGCGTATATATTATTGCTGGATTACATAGTGATTTAGATTTTAATCTAAATTTCAATAATTTTGTTTATGAAAATAAGGCAAGACGAAGCCTGGACGTGGGTGTGGACCTAACAACTAGGAAGGTTTTGATCGAAGAATGACGCACAATCAAGTTCGGGGAAGGTTGTGGCCGATGAGTAAAAACTTCGTTTTTTTTTCTTATTTTTTTTAACAGTGCCAAAGGATACCCACGGTATTTTCCCCCTTTTCAAATACTGAGTTTAACCGATATTTTTATTGAGTTGGTTTAGGATTTTTATACACGTCTAAATGTGTATACACACAGACACACACACACACACACACACACACATATATATATATATATATATATATATATATATATATATATATATATCTATATATATATATATCATATCTATATATATATAGATATATCTATTAAATTATATATATATATATATATATATATATAATATATAATATAATATATATATTGTGACAAAGAGCCAAGTATCTGGTTACTACACTTACCATTCATTAATTGATACCTCACAACAGCCAGACACCTGATCCCTCATCACAGGTACTAAACGACTGAATACTCTAAAGGCAACAGTGATCCCTTTAACAACTTACCAGTATTGCAGAAAATCAGACTAAGTTCATCAAAATAGGTGTGAGGTAATCTTGTAAGTAATTAAATTAATCAAAGGGCATCACTCCATCAACAACTTTAAAAGTCCAAGTATTTCCCTGATTTCAGAAGTCTAAGTACTTCCCTGGTCCTAAGTCACTTCAAGTCAATGAAGGAAAACAGATCAATTACCACTCTATGTTTCTACCTAAACTAATCATAATTGAATACTGGTGTAAAATAAAGAAAACACTTATAAAAATTTTAAATACAAAAGTTTATTATTAAACTCAAAATTTATGAGTGAAATTCACAATATTAGGGGAAATTACTGTTGCTTGAAAACCAAGCAAAGTTTAATTAATTCTTGAGTCAATTAAGTAAAATTAAATCAAAATTAATTTATCACAAAATTCAAGAAAATTAATTCAATCAAAATTCAAAAGTATTTGGCAATACTTAAAATTTGGAAATTAATTCACAAGTGCTAAACAACAATGAAATTTGAAAAGAATTCTAAGTAAATGCAAATTAATTCATAAGTGTTAAATTTAAGTAAATGTGCAATGATTAAGTAATGAAAACAACTAAGGTAATTAAATTGTGAATGCATATGAAAACAGAAAAATGTGGAAAATACCAAAATTGCCAAAAGTATTAATCACACAGAGTATAAAATAAAAACACACACTTCAATAAGAAAATGAATAAATGCACTTCAAATGAAACAAACACAAAACACAAAAATTTGTGCAATGTGTAAAAATGTAAATCTTTTCACTCAAACCATTGTAACTATTAGTTATTAGTTCTCTAAACCATCGTAACCATCAGTTATTAGTTTCTTACCAAATCATCATAACCATTAGATATTAGTTATTACCAAACCACTGTTACTATTAGTTATTAGTTTTTTACCAAACCACTGACTATTAGTTATTAGTTGCAACTAATAAAAATATAACAGACTTTACCTTCTTGATATACCAATTTCTTTCTTTCTTTGCGGCAGCTTGTTTCACAGTTTCACAAAACCAGGCGCTGTTACACACACAATGTTTGTTCAGATTCCACAGAAACACTAAATAATACTAAATAAACTCTAAGAAAAATTAAATCTGAAATCTACAATTTACGAGTGACCATTTTACGTTACTTTAATATCAATTATGGCGAGGCAGAGAGAGAGAGAGAGAGAGAGAGAGAGAGAGAGAGAGAGATGTGAACGCTTTGAGGATTTTACCCCGAATGAATTCTCTTCCTTACCGAAGCTGAACAGTGGAGATGACACAAAATGTTTTGGGACACAATTCTTTCAAGAAGCTTCGAAAGTGACACAACTTTACAGACAAAATGTGAAATCTGCATGTGGCATTCGGCAAAGATGAAGGCGTATGAAACCATTCTGTTCAACAAAGACACGTACGCGACCGAAACAGACTCGAGCAAAAGTCACTATCAGAAGTGATGACAGAAATCCCAAAACACAGCGAAGACCTCGAGGTCTCTAATCAAACGTGTTGACAGAATAGGGAAACAATCCTAGTTTCGAATGGACAAAGCAAATCTCTCTCTCTTTTCATTCTACTTTATACACTCTTTTTATATTATGTTATGCGAAATCTGAACACACATTTTAAACATCCTAATTCTAAGCTAGTTAGGAATCTGAAAAAATGTTGCCAAACTCTACATAACATTTTATACAGTCTAAGAGGGGATATATATATATATATATATATATATATATATATATATATATATATATAATATATATATATATATATATAACATATATATACATATATATATATATATATATATATATATATATATATATATATATATATATATATATATATATTAGCTCAATGCACTAAGCAGGAGAGGCTCTATAGACCAAATCTACAATATCCATTGTGTTTATGACCAGAGTATCTTAACACAGCGGCGTCGATCTTTGTTGATGAACTGTGAATTTCTGTCTTTACACTTCCCTAAGGCAGCGTAGAAACTTCAGGTTGCTATGCTATGAAAAGAAATTTACATGAAATGTGAAAATAAAAAAAAAAATAAATTACGTATGACCTCTTAATATTGATCTGGTTTTCTCTTATTTTAGGCTCAGCTGAACGAGGCCATCTTTCTACAGTAGCACTGTCTTCTTGTCCGCCTACCCCTGAGATCACAACTCATAATTTATTACAGTATTCGCGAAGGGCAGCTTTAATGGGCAAGAGCTCGCATCTAACTCCTAATACGATTTACTTCTTTCCACACTTCGCTAAGGGCACCTGTAAGCTTAAAGCCAGCTTAGTCTAAATCTTCCAACTAACCAAGAGCCCGTACTGCCTCGAGATCAGCTTAACCTAGGGACTATGATAATCCGCCTTTGCTCGTAGTCCTTATTTGGTGTCGTTCAGATGGAACACTCGGAGTCATAGAGATTTAAGGTTGGGGAAAAGAATGAGATATCATGAGGGTTACTCTTTCAGTCAGTGTAGCAGATTTTGTAGCCAATGAACCGACAGAATAAACTAGGATGGTGATGCTCACTGAGGTACTTGAGCAATCATTGCATTAGGCTCTATTTGGGTTCTTTTGGCAAATGAATGAAATTTGTTTGCTTTTAAGTAAATTTTTTTTTTAGAGTGACAATGTTAAATTGAACGTTATTTGGGAAATATTTCCCGTAGGGGGTACTGCCGTCAGTGCACCTCATGCGGTACATTGTAGGCATGAGTTGAGGTTTTTTGCAGCGTCCCTTCGGTCCCTAGCTGTAACACCTTTCATTCCTTTTACTGTACCTCCATTCTTATTCTCTTTCTTCCATCTTACTTTGCGTCTTCTCCTAATTGTTTCATAGTACAACTGCCAGGTTTCCCTCTTGTTACACTTTTCCAACCTTTTTACTGCCAATTTCCATTTCAGCGCTGAATAACCTTATAAGTCCCAGCGTTTGGTCATTGACCTAAATTCTATATTCCAGCCCTTAGGATGTATTTATAGAAAAAAATAAAAAATCATAGAGTTAATGATTTAAAACAGATGTTTGGAGCGATGAAAATGGTTTGCTTCAGATCATTCTGCAATGTCATAAAAGATAGTAACACGAATCGTAAAATAGGAAGGAGAAGAAAGAAAGTGTTACATTATGGGGAAGGAAAAGCGTGAATTTGCCAACTTGCTGTTGATATGGCGATATTAAGATGTACCGTTTAACTAACGTGAAATTGACTCGCATAAACATTATAGCAGTTTATCATCACATCAACTCGGAATTAGAACTCTTAATCTAAGCAGGAATACGTCACAAGCAATAGAGAAATTTAACGACATAGTAATCTGGGAATTACTCCCTCCCTCTTTGGAAGTTCATCTCTACGGCAACTTGGAGTTTGACCTATAGCAATGAGGATGCTGGTGTCTGAAGTAAGAGTGATTTGGAGTCTAAGTGTCGAAGCTGGTCTCTGAAGGTAGTTATTTCGTACATGCATGAGTCAACATATCCAGGTGCTGGAGAAGTGACTTTGGATGTTTTTGAAGAGTTCAAGGTTGTATATTCTGTAAGAACTGGTCGGTATCGGTATCAAAACAATTTACCTGGCATTATTAAATTCTTTTAAAACAACTTTCTTGACATTGGAAAATTGTGAGCAAATATTTTCTAGACATTCGCAAATTATAAGCAAATAGTTTTCTTGATATTTTACCAAATGATACCATAACATTTTCTTGACATTGTGGGACATTTTTTAAAACAGATTATCATAATCTGTTGTTTTTAGTTTTCTGAAAAGAAAACTGTTGTGCCTGCTTTAGCTGTCTGTCCGCACTTTTTTTGTCCGCCCTCAGATCTTAAAAACCACTGAGTCTAGAGGGCTGCAAATTGGTATGTTGATCATCCATCCTCCAATCATCAGACATACCAAATGGCAGCCATCTAGCCTCAGTAATTTATATTTTATTTAAGGTTAAAGTTAGCCATAATCGTGCGTCTGGCAACGATGTAGGCCAGGCCACCACCGGGCCTTGGTTAAAATTTCGTGGGCCGCGGCTCATATAGTATTATACCTAGACCACCGAAAGATAGATTTGTTTTCGGTGGCCTTGATCATACGGGGTACAGGAAACTCGATTGCGCGGGAGAAATTTCGGCACATTATTTACTTGTTTTTTTCTTGTGTTTCCTGATATCGACACCGAGTGTCAGTAAACAGACCAATCGATAAATAATTGAATGAAATCAATATAAAAAACAAGTGAATAAAAACAGTGATAGTCTGTATTTCGCCGTCTACCAGTCCGGGCAAGTCTCTCTTATTACAGGCCTCTATATAAACCTGCATAATGAAGGAACCTTGGTCCGCTTTGCCTTCAGGGTCGGGATTTGCCATCTCGACCTTCATCATTTATCACCGCCATCTTTGATGGCACTAGTACGCAAAAGCTCTGTGGTATACATTGTACCCATGGTGGTGTTGCTAATGCGAGTCGAAATTTATTCATCACATTTTATAGCGTTCTCTCTATCTTCTTTAACATTGTGTAATGTTTTATAAGAAGGTTTTGAAACATTGATCCAAAAGAATGTGATACATCACGGGTATGCATTATTATTATGTACACTTAAATCACAGTAGACGCACAGGCAGAAGTTCACTATCACCTGTGGAGTTCACTCGCATATATACACATGTAGACTTACTGAAATTTAATTGCACTTTCATAGGTAATATGACGCTTCTTCTGCGTCAGTACCTTTATATTAAATTTGCAAAGACGCAAAACTCCAGTGAAAAAGCAGCCATGTATTTATGCTATTCCATCAAAAACCTTAAGTTACAGAAAACTTCAAAAATCGTAGTCATCTCGGTCAACGCTTTTTTCAGACGCGATTACTTCTCTTAAAAGACAAATAGCGCGTCATGGTAACATGCTTATGAAGCTGAAGAGAACTACGTAATAGGACTGGATAGACCCACAGCCACCGCGGGGCGCGAGCAGCCCACGAACCGAGGTTACGTCAGGGCACTTCTTGGCTACGTGCGGTGGAGGGTGGTAATCTCGAGCGCCTGCAAGGCTTCAAGGTCAGCAATTTTAGGCATAAGTCTCTCTCTCTCTCTCTCTCTCTCTCTCTCTCTTACTGAGTGCATAGAAAGATAACAAATACATTTTTGAATATTGAAAGAACTCTCTCTCTCTCTCTCTCTCTCTCTCTCTCTCTCTCTCTCTCTCTCATTTTAAATGCAATACATGTAATTATACTCTTCTGTGAATCCTGACAAGAAGAGGACCTTGGAGTCATTATTGCCAAGGACTTAAAATCCAAAGCTGAAAAGAAGGCACAGAAACTAGTGGGATACATAAAGAGGCAGCTCAAATACAGAAACAAGGAAACGGTGCTGCAGCTCTACACATCAATGGTTAGACCTCATCTTGAATATGCAGTAAAGCTTTGGTCACCAATACTAAGAAAAGCCATTAATAGCTTAGAAAGGGTTCAAGCAGAGCCACAAAGTTAATTCCCTCCATCAGGCAAATAGGTTACCAAAGACGACTAGAGAGCCTGAACATGTATGGCTTAAAACCACGACGATTGCGGGGACAACTAATAGAGTTCCTTCAAAATACTAAAAGGCATAACAAAAGTAGACGGTAACCTATTTACATTTAAACGAAAACCAGACAAGAAATAATGGATGGAAAGTAGTGATGAAGAGTTACAACACATCCCATTGTGGGAACTTCTTTACATACAAGATATGTGACACATGGAATAAACTGCCACAAGAAGTTGTAGACATCAACAGTGTGGAAGAGTTTAAAAGAAAGCTAGACAAAATCATTAGGACACCGTGAATGAACATTAAAACCTGCTCCTAGAGATAAGTGAGACATCCTGATCCTTGTAACTCTCTCTCTCTCTCTCTCTCTCTCTCTCTCTCTCTCTCTCTCTCTCTCTCTCTATCGTTACCAGACTTGCCCTAGCAACCCATTTTAAATGCAAAACATTTCATGTAATAAAACATAGTTTTCAACGAAGTACAAATATTACATCAGTAAATGATTTACGTGGTTCCCAATTATGGTAATTACTAAAAAAGTTCCCATTGTTGTGGTTCCAGGTAGTGATTATATGGGTCAGTAAACAAGGTTGTTTACTTCTAAACGTTTTCACCGGTTATCGTTTCACATTTATAAGCGTCCGTTCCATGTGAACATGATTTTCATTTATTTTTGTCCGCTTTTTTGTGTGTTATGTGATCACTTAAGAACAATAAAAAACTGTAATAATAGGCAACAGACACTTACATTAAACAAGCTAACTGTTCTGTGCATCGATTTCCAATTACATGTAATTTTTCTTGTAATTTTAAGAAGCATTTGATAGGAAGTCGTCGTTATTCTGGAATTTGATTGGCATTAAAATCATGAAATATTCTGAAACTCTGAACAAAGTTAGCTTACGAGACAAAGTTCATCCTTAGAGTTTCCCCAGTTAAAAACTGCCGTCGTGAGAGTGAAGACATCCATTACTAGACTTATTTCCACTTTCAGAGCAGGCACTCGTGTATTTTACGTAATATTAGTGGCGTGCTTTTGACCTCTGAACATAACCGCTGATGGTCTGTCTCCTTTGGAGGAGTTGGTGAAGGTAAGGGAAAGTATTCGATGTTTATTATGTATTTTTGTTGATGGAAGGTTCAGAAGGACAATAGGACGCATTGTGTGTCTGAGAGGTGTAGTACTATACCTTTTTTATAATTAAAGTTATGTTAGGTAGGACGTCTCTAGTTCTAGATATCATTCCACAGTTCTTGCCCTCTGCTCAACTTGCTCTTAGTATTTTAAAGGAATTTAGTAATTAATTGAGCATATGGTACTAGATCGATGGGTTTCAACTTCGTTGACGCCTCTGTTTAATGGGCGTGGTCGGGAGAACAGCTTTTGGTGAACTTAAGTATGCTATCAAGTATAATGACATTTGGGATACAAATAGTCCAGTTCTTGATTGCAAAATTGGTAAGTAGCTGTCACAACACGTACATCAGTTACATTTCATTTGGTCAAGTCTAGTTAGTATCCGCCTCGGTAAACCGTGTGTTCATACTGGCGAAACTATTAGATTGTATGTGCGTCTGTATGTATGTATATATGTATGACTTTGATATTTATCTGATAATATATGAACGTTTGTTATCAGTGTCTTCCTTCAACTGAAGACGAATTACCGCTATATATAATATAATATAATATATATATATATATATATATATATGATATATATATATATATAGAGATAGATAGATAGATAGATAGATAGAGAGATGAGAGAGAGAGAGAGAGAGAGAAAGAGAGAGAGATTGCAAAGCGTATTTTCAGTAAGAGTCCTAGCTGATTCACGTTGCTAATAACACATATTAAGTTACCATTTTCATTTTCAATAAAATGATAACATTCGAGACAAAGTCGTCACGATGGCAATACTGGAATACATTAGGTTTACTTATGCAACAATATTACATTTTAATCGAACACATCAGTGCCGGCATTTGGTATTATTTAGAACTAGGTTACTTATGCACTACGAATCGTGGCGAGTTGCCACACCAACTCATTTCGAAAACGGGTGAAGAGGGTGCAAAGTCGAAATTAAGTCTCTGGTCTGTATTGTGTACTTACTTATTGGTCACTAGGAGGTAACTGACTCCTTGTAGCTATAGATATAAGATAAACAAAACAAGGGAAAAAAAACATGGACGTAATGTTTCAGAGATTGTTGGAACTTAAAATTTAAGGTTACATGGCAGTGGGCCAAACCAGTTTTACATCAGATCCTGAAACATGTACCTAAACCTTTTCCTTCTCTCTCTCTCTCTCTCTCTCTCTCTCTCTCTCTCTCTCTCTCTCTCTCTCTCTCTCTCTCTCTCTCTCTCATTTCTATTTTTTGTAGGGATTTACTCTGGGTGGGGTTCTACAATATATTGCATGTTGCTGAACCCGATGACAGTCGGTGAAGGCAGTGGTAATTGAAGTGAATTTTCTTAGGGCAGAAATAAGGAGGCCTACGCCTCTGTCCTCTGAGTCTGAGCCTCCGAGGACAGAGTTGTCACATTCATCTGGACGAGAGAAATTACCAACTATCCTTAAAAAAGTAGACAGCTTTGCAGTATTTATGGCGGAGAGGGTTGGCTGTGGCCTGCTCCTTTTGCCCTAAGCTAAAAATTGCCTTAGAGGACGATATCTTAGACCGTCTAATGAAATGAATAGGGCAGTGCGGATATATTTTTTTTATTTCATGGGTTAGATTTATGCATTTTTCTTCTGTTTGTGCGGATGTTTACAACCCCACATCTCACTCAGGTACCTTAAGCCAAGGGTGAATTTTACCTAGCTTTTTTTTTTTTTTCGTCTTAGACAATGTTAATTTATCATATTTCCCTTACTAGATAGCTAAGATTTTCGTATGTATTAATACTTCAATACACACACGCGCGCGCACACACACACCCATATATATACTATATATTTATTCGAAAATTTATCTGTTTGCTGTAACTGTTTGCTTTGCTCATACATAGTCTTATTTTCAAGAGGTTTGCAAAACAAGTGTTGTATTGTACTGAAGCACCCTGAACAACTGTTGTAAAGGTTACAATTAGCCATAGGGCAAGAGAGAACGAACAAGGGAGCCGTTTCTAAGGCATGTCCCTTTTACTACTACTACTACTACTACTACTACTACCTGTAAATTAGATTTAGTCTCTCAACTGAGAAATTGAACTTGATTTACAGCTGTAGAATTACTCGACAGTCTGTTCTGGATTTTAGTTTTTTTTCTTACTGATTGTTGACCAATATTTGAAGGGTCTGTATACACAAGGCATTTTCGAGTGTTATTTATCATATACCAAAAAAAGAAAATTCCACGACGAAGCCTCATGACGGAACGTAAACAAATTCATAAACCTCAGTAAAACTACTTTCAAAATAGATTTACAAAAGTTGAAATTAGTAGCATGACGATGCATAGCTGCGAAAGAGAAACAGACACGCAACTCATTACGTGAGGATCATTCATACGTGAAGGAGAGATATAAGGCCCAAATAACACAAGGGTCATTTTGAAAAGCAACTTGAGGCATTTTCGATTTTCATTGATGCTGTTTTTAGCTTCTGCATCCCCCAAATAACTTCGTACTCCTGAGAGGCTCAGGAAAACCCCAACACTGGATGCTCTTATAAACAGCATGCCATTCTCTCTCTCTCTCTCTCTCTCTCTCTCTCTCTCTCTCTCTCTCTCTCTCTCTCTCTCTCTCATTCTTATCCTTTATGTTATAGGGAAATTGCATTTATGACAGTTTTGCTATCTTAAAAGGATCATCGTTAAACAGTTTATTAATTGTTGTTGATGGAACTCATATATGTGTTTTTTGTGTGTGTGTGCAGTCGTTATATATGTTGCTCTTGCTTATTTTGTTGTCAGACAAAAACTGTATAAATGAGGGAATGGGTCATCACAGATTTTGCATTTTTATTCTGTCATTATTGTGATTTATAAGTGTTCTAATTTTTTGTGGAGATTTTAATGTCCAGTAACCATAAGCGTACAAAGAAAAAATGCTTTCATTCAGAAAGAACGAACACAAAAAACGACCATATAAATTTAACAAATTCAAATGCTGGTATAGGCTTTGCATGAAAGGTAAATATGTAAGATCAAGAGAAGAAATATTGCAACTCATGTTTGTAATGGTATCAAACAGAACATCACGGTCGGTCACGTATCATATTTCAATTACTACGATCTGAATAAAACGTGAGAGGAAACCTGTTTATGATTCTAGTGAACAGTGTGACGAACGCAGGAGTACCCAGAATATACACTTAGGTCAGTCCAAAGATGGCTGAATAGGAGGAAGTAAGGCAACGCTGGAATAGATATTACAGTCTACATAAAATGGTACTTACAAAAAGAGGATAACAGTTTTTCACGTTTTACCACCTTGGGTTTAGCAGCTTTCTCGGAGAAGTGGCCTCCAAAAGAGTTTTTTTTTTTTTTTTTTTTTTGAAGATCCCTCACAGGAATCACTTTAGAGCCAAATGTATGTGCACTAAAAATTATCTATGCTTAAAGCTATGTGTAATTCCTCCTGCTTTGTATCGCTTTTCCGCATGAATCATGTAAGACTGGGTTTTTGTTATCACTGTAGTGGTGAGACACGAGGATTGCTGGCGATTTAGTGCACTATGTAAACTATGGTGGAATATCTGTGGTGGTGATTTTATCTTCTGAAAATGCGGTGTTAACAGCATTGTGATCCTCTGTGGCTTGATATATTCACTAGACTCATAATCTATAGATTTATCTAAGTCTTTCGTATTACTTTAGGTTCTTCATAGCGACCCTTCAGCCATTAGCTGCAACCCCTTTCATTCCTTTTCCTGTATGTTTATTCATATTCTCTTACTTCCACCTTACTTCTCCCCCCTCTCCTAACATTTGTTTCATAGTGCAACTGCGAAGTTTTCCTACTGTTACACCTCATAACCTTTTTCCTCTGTTTCCCTCACTGGACTCAACGCTTGGCCTTTGGCCTAAAGTTTGTATTCCATTTCTTAGGCCTTTCTTATTACATATCGCTCTCCATTATAGAATATACCTGAAGCAATACAAATGCAAAGAATCAGGAGAACTAAAAGCAAGGTTGTTGTTGTGTATAAGAACTGAGGGTAAACGTATCATTATCTTTGGGAAACGGCACATATTTTAGAGTATATGGTCTTGCCACAATAGAATTTGTACATGCAGATGCTCTACATT
>NC_087203.1:33356259-33381259 GCF_015104395.2 Macrobrachium nipponense | reverse complement strand
ATATACACATATATACATATATTTATTCACACCTCAGGACAAGTATTTTCAAAAATAAACAAGTTGAATATATACATATATATATATATATATTATATATATATATATATATATATATATATATATATATCCACTTTTTTCATACCCTCTCATTTGTTACAACTTTCGGATGACAAGTATCGTACAGGTTCTAGGAACTGCATTGAGCTGAATTGGAATCTGAACGCGTCTGAGTTTCAATTTATTTAGCACTTATAAAGTGAGAATATACTGGACTATATATTTTAGGTAAAATCTGTAAAGCTGGAATATACTGGTTCATTTGTATTAGAACCTGAGCCAATACTTATAAACTGAAAATATGTTGGTCAATTTACACTAATTCCCGAGCTAATAGTTATAAAGTGAAAATATATTTGTTAACTGATACTTACAATTAAGCTAGTAATACTTATAAAGTGAAAATATATTGCTCAATTTATACTTACAATTAAGCTAATATTTATAAAATGAAAATGTATAGGTCGATTTATACTAAAACCAGAGTTAATACTTATAAAGTAAAAATGTATGGGCCAATTTATACTCAGGACTGCCCTGATACTTACAAAGTACAAATATATCAGTCAATTTACATTAAACCCTGAGCTAATGCTAGTAAAGAGAAAATATGTTGATCATTTCGCAATTGTAACTTTGTTAACACTTTTAAATTGAAAATATCTTAACCATATCATACTGGAGTATGAGTAGATACTGATAAAATGTCAACAGTACTCCTGCCCTAAAAAAATTCCAGTAGGAACTGAGGAGGCAAAATATCAAATTGATATTTTTGTAACGAAATATCATATCAATAATAAATCTACATTCTAATTAGCTTTCTCATTTATGACTTAAATCGTGAATCAATTGTCAGCTATTTTCTACTAAAAATATAGTTCACATAGATATGTGTGTGTGTGTGTGTGTGTGTGAAGATTGGCTCCAGGGTGTTCAGAAAGTCCCTGAGGACTGCATAGAAATTCATTTCTTCTGAATGGCTACAGGGTGCTCAGAAGGTCCCCGAGGACTGCACAGAAATTCCTCAGGACCCAGACACATCAACTGTGTCCGGGGATCAGCAAGCATTCCCGAAGACAGCAATGACGCGAGAATCCCAGCAGAATCCAGAAACGTCACGCGTCTTTTTTTAAAAATTAATGATAAGTCAAAGAGAGAGTTGATTTATAACAAACAAAGATGTTTCTAAGTTTGCTTACAGTTGTGCTTGCACAGTGCTTTGAATTCGCGGTGTATGAAGTCCCCCGCGAGATTATGTGGTTTTTGTTTGCCATACCTGTTGTGCTATTCACTGAAGTATTTATACTTCGTGGATTTGGCATTAGTATGGTTCGGTTCTTTGTCGATTTCTCGGCCTTGGACAACCCTGGCTGTCTTGAGGAGGCTGGAAATCTAGAGAACCAAG
Source organism: Macrobrachium nipponense (assembly GCF_015104395.2). Classification (NCBI taxonomy): domain Eukaryota; kingdom Metazoa; phylum Arthropoda; class Malacostraca; order Decapoda; family Palaemonidae; genus Macrobrachium; species Macrobrachium nipponense. The sequence goes on along the minus strand of NC_087203.1, from coordinate 33,379,791 downwards.
TTGTTCATTCTGAGATTGACGAACTCGATATTTCGGATAACGAAGAAGACGACGCTTCGGATAATGAAGAAGACAGTCAGTCAGACTGCGGAGATGATGACAGTTCGGATAGTGGAGAAGAATCACCGCATTTGGATACTAGACGAAAGTTCGAGGAAGTAATCATGAAGAATGAAAATGCCTTTTTAAGGTTTGAAAAAGAGAGGTTAGAGAAAGACCAGCTGATAAATGAATTAGCACGGAAGGTAAAGGCCCTGACTCAAGGAAGAATGAAGATGGAAGAACACATAAGAGACCTCGAACTGTTGAACAAAGAAAAGGACACACAAATCTATTCAATGTCCGAAGAAATGCAAATATTGAAAAGCAAAATTAAAGAAAAGGCGAAGGTAACTGAAGTGCAAATGAAAGAGAGAGAAGAGAAGGACCAGAAGCTGATTATTTTGGAAAACACTGTCATAGTTCTCGAGATGGAGAAGGAGACGTTGCATCGAGATCTACAGCAAAGAGAAGAAGGCAGTATAGAAATGCAAGTCAGGATAACCGAGCTAAATGAGGACTTGCAAAGCCTTCGCAAAGAGAACAGAAGGAAAGAGAAGACCATTGAAAGTCTGAAGAAGGAAAGCGAGCAGAAGACCTCCAAGATCAGTGACTTAGAGGACGAGTTACAAGTCCTTGTCGCTGAGAAACAGATGGCCCAAGAAAATGTGAAACAGCTCCACAAATGTAAAACCGAATTAGTTGAGGAAAAGGAGGAACTGGAAAAGCTGAAAGAGGAGAACTTGCAGAAAGATAGAGAGCTCCTCCGACTGGAAAATGAGTGCACCCTCAAGCAAATGGAAGTCATCCGTTTGCAGAAAGCATCTCAAACTGTTGTAGCAGAAAACCCGACGGCAAATGGAAAGCTGAATGAAATAAGAAGAAGGAAAGTTCAACTTGAATTTGAATTGGCTGAAGCGAAGGAGGAATTAGAGACGACGGAGTTTGAAAGGATGGAGGCAATCTTGGAACTCGAAAGGCTCCAGGAAGAGACCTTGGCCAAGGCCACGAAGATCAGAGGCTTGGAAACTAAAGTCAAAATGCTTACAGGAGAAGAGAAGCGTCAAGGAATGAAGGGTCCTATATCTGAGAGGAAAGCTGAAGAGAAAAAGGCTTCGGATAAAGCTCGATGTCTGAGGAAGCCCCAGATCAACTGCGAAGCTCTCTCCCGACAAATAGACAGCCTCGCAGAAAAACTTCGCCAAATCAAGGGATCTGCAGCCAACCTCCGAAAACTGGAGCAAGAGGCGAAGATGTTCCGAGAGCTCTTCAGGGGAAATGCCGTTACGTAAAGGGTGCACACAAAGGAACCTCGGCATTTTTAGGAGAACTTGTGGTTTGCCTGCAGAAGAAACAAGCCAGGATAACTCTGCTGTTGGGAACAGGAACAGGCTGACTTTTGCGAAGAAAATCACTCCTGGATGTAGTTGTGGAAGCAGCTCTGAGCGGTGGACAGACTACAGCGGCTAGTGGACTGGCAACAAGTGCCCGAAGAGTGGATTGTTGTGCATCCCTTCTCCAAGATTGGACTGTGGTGCACCTCCTCTCTCTCCTGCCACATGATACCCTCGGGAATGGGTATCAATGCTAAATCACATACGTGGAAGGCAACCTCTGGCGCGGCGTAAGAACCCGTAAGTTTCATGCCAACTACATATGTGAATTGGGTTATGCATTGCATATTAAATCCCATTTCTTGCATATACTGCTGTGGCAACCTCTGGCGCGGCGTAAAACCCCGTAAGTTCAATGTCTTTTAAATATGCAAAATATGGGTTATGCAATGCATAATGGATCAAATACTTGCATATACTACCGTGGCAACCTCTGGCGTGGCGTAAAAACCCGTAAGTTTAATGCCTCCTATATATGCAAAATGTTTGATCCCAGTGTGGCAAGGGCACTAAGACATCGAAGGGTACCATCAGGAGTCGCTGAATTTCGACATCGTCTGCTCTGGAGATAGGAGGCTTCCTGTCTACAGCAAAGGAGTGATTGGACTGCAAAAGGAACCAGACTTTCCCAACAGTTAGCAGAGAAATGGCTTGATTTTGGACTCTGTAAAGGAACCACCTGTTTTCTATCAAATACAGAGGAATGACCTAGAGGCGTTACCAGATGCAGGGTCATCAAACTGAGGATTTCATTTATCTTGGCTAGCTAAGAAAGCTGAGAGAGGGGAAGGGCCCACCCTGGCAAATATAAAACCCCTTTCAATGACGCTCTCTTAGTAATGATGCCCCAGGGGTGAGATCACTTAAGATCGATAAAGGCCTAATATATGTATATATATATTGTGACGTTTATAGATCGCTTCATCTACCCAGCAATTAATTAATTAGTTTGATTTAGCAAACGGCAGCCATTTCCTCCAAATATCAGCTGATTGTTAGTAAATGCGGGAAACCAAAAACCCGCCAGCCAGAGATAGGGAGTTCCTAAGTTGGGGGAATATAGTCTTTTGTCAGCTTTAGGGATGTATCTCGAAGGGAAGGATGTAGGCAGGCTGGTACTTCTTAGACCTATATCTTAAGCTCTTTTTCCTGTGAACCCTCTGGCTGGCTGGTATGTTCTGTTTACCCAGGATTTGCCCTGCTCGTGGGGGGTTAAGTCGACCCCAACACCCAGGCACAACACCTGCGATCTGCCCCAGTCGTCTCCAGACGTTGACCTCGGACGGATGTCCGACCACCTGCCTCCCATTTAGGCCTATCCATGGGGTTAGTGGAGCGCCAAACGACCCAGGCCTAAGACAAAGCCAGGCCACATTTTTCTACAAAGATCCACTGAACACGACATCCAGGTACGTCTTGTGAAACAGTATATTGCCAGTCCCATACATTCTATTATCTATTTGATCCCCATTTTCCCAATTCAATTTCAAAACCAAAAAGAACTCATCCCTTTGTTCCCTCTCACTGCCTCATGGCCGCATGCTTCCCCTTGTGTGATCGTCCCAGACAAATGAAGTCATTGCATACCTCAGTGAAACATTAAAGTTCCTTCTCCCCAGTGTTAGAGAACTAACCAATTGAAATTGGGCAATAAATCCTTTTTTCTTTTATCTTGTTTAATCTGGGATTCTTTTTCCAGATTCCCTGAGTCACGTGCCCAGTCTCTCTGCCCGCAAGTGTTGCATTACCCAAGTTTATGAAACCAGCTTGTATGAATTCCATTTTGAGCCAGCTATTATCCATTTGTGAGAGATTATAAGTCCCAACGTGTGGACGCTGCATTTACTTTACTCCAGGCCAGTACGAGCCATTTGTAAATAAATAGCTGTAAAGTAACTAGCTGAGTTTCTGGCGACCTATTCCTCTAGATTAAATATTCTCTATAAATCAGTTTTACGGTAAGTTAAAGTAATTTCATTTTGAAGTCCCTCAATTATTTCTGTTTACGTATCGAGCCTCTCTCAAGGCCGGGCTCATACGTAAAATTGTCGACCTCGCCGAGGATTTGAACCTAGCTTGCTTAAAAAAGCTTGTAAATCGCGTTATCCCTTGTAAAACGAATGTAAATGCTTTTACATAGCGCACATCAAAGCACACTTGCAGGGGAAGAAGACACACTGGCTCACGGTAAGGTATACCATTCATTATTATGATTATTTTATAACAAATGTTAGCTTAAGGTACGTTTAAGTATTTTTATTTACGAAGTGTTTAAAAGAGTGTAGTTAGAAATATTATATTGTAACGGCCAGAGCGCCGAGTGAATTCTATTTGTAAATCGCATTGTTCTCGTCTGTCGAGACACTAACACGTGTGTAGAATAGATGCCAGAAAGGACCAGATCAAACTAGGAAGTGCTTTGCCCGGGTTTATTGCTGTATTAGAAAGCCTAGCTAGTTAGGAGTGTTTTACTAATAGTTACGGCAAAAGAAGTGTACAATTCTTTTGTCTGTGATATGTTAGGGAATTCATTTTAACGTAGGTTTCATTCCAAGTGTTGGTAACCGCTTAGCTCTCAGCTTAATTAAGCTGAGCGTACACGCTCTCCCAGGTAAGCTTCGCGCCTGCGCAGTCTCAACCAACCTTCGTTTCTCACAAAGAGGCAGCCATGTTTTGATCCCTTTAAGCATTATATCAACGATTTAAGCAAAGTAACGTAAGTCTTGAAAGTTTAACGTAAATAATATTAATCTCGGTACTAGTATCTATCGTTCTGCCAGAGAAATTAACGTAAGTCGCCTTGAATAAGAAACTAGAATTTCGTGTTGTAAATCGCTTTCGCATTTACAGATCAGCGGTTCACACCGCTCTGCTAGTCGCTCACGTGTTTCACCTAGCATCGTTCACTCGCTCACTGAGTGAAAGTTTCATTTCGCTTCGGACTTAACGTAACCTCTTTTACAAATGTTTGCTAACATTTCATTTTAAAATCCTTACCGTCATTTCACTTGTCACAGGGACCTAGTAGCCTTACGTAAAGTTAACGTAAATCTTCAAAGAGTAAATTACAAGAATTGTTAACGTAAAACGCGTCTTTGTAAAATTCATATTGAAACGCAAATCATTTCATAAGCGCAAGCCGCTACCATTAACGAAAAAATCGTTCACCGTGAGCACGTGATCATTTTCATAAAACGTTATCCAAAGCAATTCTTTCATTACACGTTAACGTAAGTAAATCATTTAACGCAAGTTGCATCATATTAAACTAACATTATTAGTTCAATTAAATACAAGGGAGTTCATTCGTATATCATTTTTCACCCTCTCCGAGAGAGAGAGAGAGAGAGAGAGAGAGAGAACCAGAACCCAGTATTCACGAAGCCAGAAAGTGCTACATCTTACATTCAATTATAGCATGCAGAATTAACATTATTTTAGTCTCTTGTGTCTTTCATTTACACTGAGCGTGATACGTACGCGCATGTGTCCATTGCAGTTTGCAAGTATTTATTTCATTTACCGAGTACTTCAGCGAGGGACTGAGCATTTCTAAAATTTCCATTACCTGTCGTTGCCCGAGTGGTCTTTTCATTTTCTTTATCACAAAAGACTTGTGTATACCGCAAGCACAACCTGCACAGTGTGCCACGCAAATTCATTACTTCCAGACAGGGAAGTCGTTACCAGTTTAGGACTGGCCACCACCAGTGCACGTCAGGTCTTACCATTTTACAGTGCCACTAATTCTTGACACTGTCCATCGACTGGCTGCTGAAGTACTCTCACCTTTTACTTTCTCTCCTCCACTATTACCCTCTGCCACGAACAGAGTACCATTTCACTTCAGTATATTTAAGTATACTGCATGTAGTGTCCGGGACACACCAGCATGCTACCAGTGCCCAAAAAGGAACGCCTCCTCATAAGTGCCATTGCACCTGTACAGGCCGTACAGGTAGCCATTCAACCTGCGTGTCCGTCCTTACGGAACGCCCAATTCATTAGTGTCCGTGTACAAGGGTCAGTGATCCTTCGTAACACTCAACAAGGGAACACCTCCCGAAGTGCCGCAATACCAGCACTACTAGTGCTGTCCAAAAGGAACGCCTCCTCATAAGCGCCGTGCACCTGTACAGGCCGTACAGGTAGCCCAATACCTGCGTGTCCGTCCTACGGAACGCCCATTCATTAGAGTATCCACCATTTTGGATCACTCCCCCAAGGAACGCCTCCATAAGTGCCATTGCACCTGTATTGGACCTACAGGTAGCCCATTCCAACGTCTCCCAAGTTGGGAACGCCCGTAAGTGTGACGTACGCCGCACACTTCATTCGATTTTTTCACCTCATCAGAAGGTGCCATTCACAAAGTGCCACCGAGCACCCAGTCTTTTCATTACCATTATCGCAGAACCCATTTCCAAGTGAGTGCCACTTTCCACAGTAGGCACTCCCATTCCATTCAGTACCCTTCCTGGCCATTATTTTCATTTTCATCCGAGCCTCTACTGCAGCCTAAGGGAAATGTCTTCCCCTGCTTCCCGCGACTTCTTTGCCATAGAGCTAGAGAAGCTCGGAGCCCTCATAACTCTGGGCAAGGAGGCCGGTTACACTGGACCAGCACTTGACCAGTGGATAAAGGCGCAGCAGGATGCCGCGCGCCTGCAAGAAAAGGAAGAAATAGAAGCAGAAAGGAAGGCACGTGAAGAAGAGAGAAAGCATGAGCTAGCTCTCAGAGATGACTCAATCTCTCGGCAAGTTTCCAAGCCCCAGACCATGAGCTGGACTCCCGGTAAGAGGTGGTTGCGGAGGTTCTGCACCACTTGTTGTGTCCGTGGGCATGCTGTGGATTCCGACCAGTGCCCAAGTCGATCTCTACCTTGGGATGAGAGCTTCCAGGGTGAACTTCTCCAAGGCTACCATGTAGCCCTGCCTGATGAACAGCCTCCTACGGCCTATCAGTGGGTACAGGTCATGGCCGACACCGAAGCCCAGGTCTCCCTCATTGCAAGAAAGGCATTGCCTAGGGGTGCCAAAATCTGGACGGACGAAGAAATTCAGTTTGAATGGATTGACGGTAACCTCTATTCTATTCCTTCGGTCCTTCTGAATGTGGAAATGCCCTTTCTGGACCAGGAGACCAGGGAAACCACATTGTGCCGCCTGGGCGTAGTTGACCAATTTCATGATGTTTATCAGGTGATATTGGGCCGAGATCTACTAAAGCCGTATCTCCCCTGGACGCAGCTCCCACTACCAGATGCACCGGATCCCTGCAGCATGCCTCATAATCAGTCAGTGTTAGATTCAGAGGCTAGTGCCTCCGATGTCCCAGACATCCCTTTTATTTGTGAACCTGGCCCTGACCCAGTGTCAGAGCCCAAAGTTCCTGCCAACCTTTAACCATTTTACCGCCTACCTCCTCCACTTTGGAGGAGGTAAGCCCACCAGTTGACCCCGGACTTGTTTCCGAGGGTGATTCAACAGAGGTTTCCTTGACCTCCCTACCTCAAATCACTGCCAGAGAGGACTCTTCACCTGTGCCAGAGCACACTGCCAGCCTGGGTGACTCCACAGATTCGCAACCTGTGGGGCCATCTTGGCCTTACTGTCCAGTGCCACGGAAGAGGTTCTGGAACAAGTTCTGCCAAGACTGTGGCCGCAAGGTTCACATGTCTGCAAATTACAGAAGGTGCGCTAATCACAATATTCCTGCCATCGCAATGGCAGTAACCAATCCTTCTTCACTAGGACCCCCGGCTAAGGGCCCTATAACCGTCGCACCCCTCCAAAGCCATTATCTGCCAAGCCACGTCAGAGCCTACGACGACTCTGGCGCTCAAATCTCCCTGATACGGGAAGATCGAATCCCCCGAGGGGCTAACGTCGATAGAAGTCAACTAATCACAATTGAAGGCATCAATCATATTAAGCTGATCCTTCCGTCCGTACAATTGAGAGTCACCAGACCTCACTTCTCTAAGGTTTGTACTCTTGCAGTTGCAAGCTACATTCCAGGAGGTTATGACCTCCTCCTAGGGCAAGACATGAAGTCTCCCTCACCGTTCAAGAAGCCTAGGGGTCCTAACCCCACGTCAAATCACTCCAAAGCAAGGAGTCATCAAAATCCTACTTCCTCCAGGAAGTACGTCCACCAACAGTCTCCTCCGTTACCAAGGAGGGAGATTGATCCTTCACAGTTCCGTTGCAAAACCTGTAACGTAATAGGGCACTCTACTAATTGGCCTAGTTGCCCTAGCTGACTACCAGCAGCGGACCCTGTCCATTTTCCACAAGGCTTAGCCTTCAACAAGAAACAGGAGCCTCTGTCTCCCATTTCCAAGGGCACGCTGAGAGGAATTGCACCTCCGGTACCCGCCACAGGTCCAGTCGACCTCAACTCTTTACCAGTGCCACTTGGCAGCACTGGGCAGTGCCAAGCTCCGTCCAGCCTGGACGTAGAGCCACCACAGAACTTGACCTCTGCACCTGGCCCTGAGCTAGTGCCGGCGCCTAACCTAATCAAGGATCCTCCTACAAGAGATCCTCCAACAGGCATAGAGCTTACTGCGGCCCATGACCCATCTCCAGCCCATAATTCTTCTTCAGCCTCACCTCTGTCGCCCGAGGATGAACCTCCGGCAGACCTTACCTTCATACCTCCTCTGGAAAACCAGGAACTGCCCGACATGGAGTCAGCCTGGAGTTTTCCCCTTATGACGGCTGTCGCAGCAGCCAGAGTGAGGGCCTCCCCTGCAGTAGGTTCCACCTCTATGACGGTTGCTGCAGATACCGAAGTAAGGTGCTTTCCTGCAATCCCTCAGGCTACCACTGCTGCTGCTCCTGACGGCGTTTCTGGCCTTACCCCAGAGTCGGTGCCTCCATCTACTCCTAGGACTGGTATAGCCAGGTCCTGGAGGAATAATAATAAGAAGAAGAAGGGACGTAACAAATAATTAACACACTAACCAAAGAGCCACATGCTCTCCTTGACACCTGTGCCCGAGGTACTGTCGGCCAAAAAACTCCTGGCAGAGTTTCATAATTTTTCGTTCATCTGCCTGACGCACGATTCATGCCTTATTTATCGATTTTTCATTTCAAAGATGGAAGAAATCATATGTAATGACGTTAAAAACAGTCACTGATATCTTTAGAACATTATGTTAGTTATTGTGTAAAACTATTTTCCATATAGCCTAGCAAAATTGACGTGAACGAAACGAAGTGATAAAAAACTTCATATCAAAACCATAGATATACATTACCAAATAGATAGGAGACACCTATCACTAGTTGTATCGCATAAACTTAGTCCTTAAATTATCATTCAATATTAAGTTGAAGGTAGTTGAACTATTCCATTTGTTAAATTTTATAGAAAACATTGGAATCTCACAAAATGCTATCAAATTTAAAAACGAAAAGAAAAAAAAACGATATCCTAACAGTGTGAACCAGGCGAGCTCACTCTATTGCTTTCGATGTTATCAGTCATTTATCGGTCTAAGAAACATCCCTCGATGAGCATTCGGTGCAAGTTCCTGTTGGAGAGATATCAAGAAAGCTTAATAAACCGGAGAGAATCATACATAGATGATTCAAATTGTTTAAAGAACGGCAAAATTTAGAACATGGGCCTAGAGGTGGAACACCTCAAAGCACCACAAGAGAGCAAGTCAATACAGTAGTGTAAACGTTGTTGAGCAACATTCATTTGTTAATTTTGAATTCTAGTGCATCGTCACGACATTGCTGAACCAGGAATCAGACTAACTCTACGCTTATGACTGGTGTCTGATGAATACTTTAGATGAAGAGGAAGAGATTTTTAAATCTACACTTGAAATCTTTGATAGGTGTCTAATGAATAAGTCTAATGAATAAGCAAACTTATCTTTGATGGATGAGAGATTCAGTTAGGCTTACTCTTTTTGTTTTGTTTTTTATCGGTGGCCAGTGAATACCACGGATAGGGAGGGGAAACAGTTTCAATTATGCATGCATTTTTTTTCTTCAAAACCTAAAGAATACATTTTATTGGGAGATACTTTATTAACATTGGCCTAATCCCTCCATCAATCCTATACGCCACCTCCGCTCTCTTCTACACTAGGCGACTCGATCCGACTTCTCGCTACGAACTCCGTCGCGTGAAAGCATCAGTAATGATAACGGTTATTTTAAAATTCCCCGCACCGACAACGGACGCCTTAAAATGCATGTTTATAACATAATTTCTGTTCAAAGAAACTTTATCTATCATTCCCCAAAATATGTGCATACACTCTTGTTACACCCTGTAGCCGTCAAAGAGCAACCCTTGATTAAAGCAGAAGGTTTTTCTTGAAAAAAATAAATAAATAAATAAAAAACATATGAAATAGACTTAAGCGAGAATGTCATCTTTCATATTTCTTATCCTTTCAGCTACTTATAATATGCTTATGGTAGTAGGTCTAGGTATACATGTGAAGCTAATTTGAATTAATTTTTACTTAGAAGAAAGATCAACCTAAGAAAGCTTTAATAAAAGTAAGCCTTTCTAAAGGTATTCGTCAGTTTTGAATCCCACAGCTTTCCAACGTGTCCAAATGAAACAGGATGATATGCAAGGAATTCGATAAAAAATAAGACTGAATTATATACGTTTTTTCTTTTATTGCTTTTTGACTTTGAATAGCTAGGTCTGAGTTAATTATGTTAAGCAATTGTGAAAATGATAAGAAGAAAGGTGAACATGGCTAATAAAACAAGAATAACGGGAATAATCAAATAAAGCAGATATATATATATATATATATATATATATATATATATATATATATATATATATATATATATATATATATATATATATATATACGTATATTGTCGATTTAAATATTCATTTATATTCGTATCCGAGAGAGATATACTGCTGAAAATAGACCTAGGCTAATCATGGGTGAAAATCAGAAGTCCAATTTAGGCCCACTAAATGTGTCATGTAAATTATTTTATTGATCAAGGGACAAAATTAGTTTAATTAAACATCGTTTTCAAAGAATGTTAACGCCTTGATGTATTGTTTATCGGCTGTAGGAGACGAAATGACAACACCCCAGTGCAGTACGATACGCTGAGTCAAAGCTCGAGCGGCAGTAAAGCCATTCTTCAAAATGCTTTGGTATGCTGTCACAAAGCTAGAGTTGAGAATAAAATTAGAAATCGTGGACCCATCGGTATATATTTTCCTTACTTTGCAAAGTAATTATCTTTAATACGTTGAATAAGTACTCTATTCTAATGGAATTTATTTCAAGTATAGCACCTTTGAAAGGAAATGTTATTTATTGTTAAGTACATAATCTGGCACCTGCATATGGCAATATTTCCATAACGAACAATGAATTAAGAAACTACGCCAATTCTTCGTTGGCCGTCTGTACAGTGTCGCATTCAATTGCAGAGTGATCCTGGCACCTACCCAGAGAAGGTAGCAAGCCTGATCTCTGCCAGTAAACTAACACTCTAACCCCTAGAAATTGTGATACTAACACTCATGTAAATGTCATAATTACCTCATTACATTTCCATCCTGGTAATGCACTAACCACTCATCATCCTCACGCATCATTACCTCACCTCATGTATTTTAACAATTCCGTCGCTGAACTGCTGCTGTGCGTACCACACTCTGGAATGATTGCGTCTCCATTTAACTGTATTGAGTAGGTTAGGCTAATGATTTATTACCAGGGCATTAGGTTAGTAGCAAGTAGAATTTTCAAGTAACCTTATCTAGGGGTAGAGTAGACTGTCGTCACAGACAACCCGTAGTTATTACTTAGGCTAGACTACATTACTCCATTAAGTTAGTACACTTAGCTCCACCTATAAGTTAGGTAGGCCACTGTAGTTAGCTGTATCGCTGCTCTAAAAACTTCAAGTTGGAGTAGGAGAACTGGGTAGTCGAGACGATCAACTTATTTAAGCCAAGACCTTCACGCCTGAAAGGGAGTGAATGCCTTCTTAACAGGGGGAGCTGTGATGTTTATAGATCGCTTTGTCTACCCAGCAATTAATTAATTAGTTTGATTTAGCAAACGGCAGCCATTTCCTCCAAATATCAGCTGATTGTTAGTAAACGCGGGAAACCAAAAACCCACCAGCCAGAGGTAGGGAGTTCCTAAGTTGGGGGAATATAGTCTTTTGTCAGCTTTAGGGACGTATCTCGAAGGGAAGGATGTAGGCAGGCTGGTACTTCTTAGACCTATATCTTAAGCTCTTTTTCCTGTGAACCCTCTGCTGGCTGTATGTTCTGTTTCCAGGATTTGCCCTGCTCGTGGGGGGTTAAGTCGACCCCAACATCCAGGCACAACACCTGCGATCTGCCCCAGTCGTCTCCAGACGTTGACCTCGGACGGATGTCCGACCACCTGCCTCCCATTTAGGCCTATCCATGGGGTTAGTGGAGCGCCAAACGACCCAGGCCTAAGACAAAGCCAGGCCACATTTTTCTACAAAGATCCACTGAACACGACATCCAGGTACGTCTTGTGAAACAGCATATTGCCAGTCCCTTACATCCTATTATCTATTTGATCCCCATTTTCCCAATTCAATTTCAAAACTCATCCCTTTGTTCCCTCTCACTGCCTCATGACCGCATGCTTCCCCTTGTGTGATCGTCCCAGACAAATGAAGTCATTGCATACCTCAGTGAAACATTAAAGTTCCTTCTCCCCAGTGTTAGAGAACTAACCAATGAAATTGGGCAATAAATCCTTTTTTTTTTTATCTTGTTTAAATCTGGGATTCTTTTTCCAGATTCCCTGAGTCACGTGCCCAGTCTCTCTGCCCGCAAGTGTTGCACTTACCCAAAGTTTATGAAACCAGCTTGTAGAATTCCATTTTGAGCCAGCTATTATCCATTTGTGAGAGATTATAAGTCCCAACGTGTGGACGCTGCATTTACTTTTCTCCAGGCCAGTACGAGCCATTTGTAAATAAATAGCTGTAAAGTAACTAGCTGAGTTTCTGGCGACCTATTCCTCTAGATTAAATATTCTCTATAAATCAGTTTTACGGTAAGTTAAAGTAATTTCATCTTGAAATCCCTCAATTATTTCTGTTTACATATCGAGCCTCTCTCAAGGCCGGGCTCATACTAAATGTAAATAAATATATATATATATATATATATATATATATATATATATCTATATATATATATATATATATATATATATCTATATATATATATCTATATCCATATAGATATATATATATAGATATATATACAGATATGTATATATATATATATATATATATATATATATATATATATATATATATATATATATATATATATATATATATATAGAGTATATATATAGCTAGATAGATAGATAGATATATATATAGATATAGATCTATATACATATATAGATATATATATCTATATACATATATATATATATATATATATATATATATATATATATGATATATCTGATCTGTATATATAGTATATATATATAGATATATATATATATATATATATATATATATATATATATACAGATATATATATATATATATATATATATATATATATATATATATATATATATATATATATATATATATATATATATATATATATATATATATATATATATATATATATATATATATATATATATATATATATATATATATATATATATATATATATATAGATATATATATATATATATATATATATATATATATATATATATATATATATATATATATATAGATATATAGATATATATATATATATATATATATATATATATATATATATATATATATATATATATTATATATATATATAGATATATATGATCTATATAGTATCTATATATATATATATATATATATATATATATATATATATATATATATATATCTATATATATAGATATATATATATATATATATGTATAGACATATATATAGATTGATATATATATATATATATATATACAGGCCCCGGTCCCCGGGTTACGACGGTTCGGCTTACGACGTTCCGAGGTTACGACGCTTTTTCTTAAATATTCAATGGAAAAATCCGTCCTGGGTTACGACGCTTGTTCCGAGGTTACGACGCTGACGCTTCCGACGCTCCGATGTTAACGACGCTTTTAAAAAACGCATACTATGATAAAAATCCTTTATAGTTTAGCACAGTATATTAATAAAAATAAGTTTCTGGTTAGATTACAACAAAAATTTTGAGATTATGATGATTTTCGACACTTTTTATGTTGTATTTTCTATGTTTTTTAGTGCGCCTCATATGCGGAACTAGTTTCCGAAGCGAATGAATACATACTAGTTTACATATAACAGTCCAAAGCGCAAATAATGAAAAAATCATTGCGTTGTTTCCAGTATAATAACAAAAAACGAAGTTTCTGCTTAGATTACAACGCAAATTCCAAGTATCCAAAGAGAGACATTATCCAGTAATTTGATCAGAGAGAGAGAGAGAGAGAGAGAGAGGCGTTCCGACGCTCCGAGTAAGGACAGAGAAGTGTTCGTTTTCGTTAAACGGTTTGAGATTATGATGATTTTCGACACTTTTTATGTTGTATTTTTCTATGTTTTTTTAGTGACGCCTCATATGCGGAACTAGTTTCCGAGCGAATGAATACATACTAGTTTACATATAACAGTCCAAAAGCGCAAATAATGAAAAAATCATTGCTTGTTTCCAGTAATAATAACAAAAACGAAGTTTCTGCTTAGATTACAACGCAAATTCCAAGTATCAAAGAGAGACATTATCCAGTAATTGATCAGAGAGAGAGAGAGAGAGAGGAGAGAGAGAGAGAGACGAGAGAGAGAGAGAGAGAGGCGTCTTCCGACGCTCCGAGTTAAGGACAGAGAAGTGTTTGTTTCGTTTTAAACGGTTTGAGATTATGATGATTTTCGACACTTTTTATGTTGTATTTTTCTATGTTTTTTTAGTGACGCCTCATATGCGGAACTAGTTTCCGAGCGAGAATACATACTAGTTTAATATAACAGTCCAAAAGCGCAAATAATGAAAAAATCATTGCTTGTTTCCAGTAATAATCAACAAAACGAAGTTTCTGGTTAGATTACAACGCAAATTCCAAGTATCCAAAGAGAGACATTATCCAGTAATTTGATCAGAGAGAGAGAGAGAGAGAGAGAGTGAGAGAGAGAGAGAGAGAGAGAGAGAGAGGCGTCTTCCGACGCTCCGAGTTAAGGACAGAGAAGTGTTCGTTTCGTTAAACGGCCTCTGACTCATGCCAGTAAATGTTTTGTTGATACTAATAATATAAGCCTATTTAAAGATACGTTACTTTAATTAGTCTATATGATACGTAAATAGTAATCAACTGTTCTTGTAGCCCTCAATATTTGGCAAAATCGAAGTATCCCAAAGAGAGACATTATCCAGTACGTAATTTGATCAGAGAGAGAGAGAGAGAGAGAGAGAGAGAGAGAGACGCTTTGGCAACAATGGTCTCGGGGGTTTTTATAGCTTCCTTCTGCTTGATGATCGTGGATATTGTAGAAGGATTTCGACCATACTCGTTTGCCAAATCGACGATACGAACGCCACGTCATGCTTTGCTATAATTTCATGTTTTGCTTCCATCGAAATCATTTTCTTGGGGTTTTTTCTTATCACCTGCTTTGTCTTTAGCTTTGAGACCCATGGTTAATAATAAAATAGACAAAATAACACGAAAAATAGGCGCAAATACAACGAACTAAACAACGACGTGTTAACATGCAGCACCAACAAACAAACAGACTGAACGCCATTTATCGGTCGCCTATACAACTAACCACTCATCACAAATCGTATCTCAAATATTTCGTTGTATATCAAAGCTTGTATTTTCGCAAATTTTCTGTTATATCTCAAAACATTCGTATATTAGGGCAATCGTATGTCAAGTTTCCAATGTAATTTGATCAGAGAGAGAGAGAGAGAGAGAGAGAGAAGAGAGAGACGCTTTGGCAACATGGTCTCGGGGATTGACGTAACGATTATTTTCTGAACAGATAGGACAGAGAAGTGTTCGTTCATTAAACGGCCTCTGACTCATGGCAGGAAATGTTTTGTTGATAACGAATATATAAGCCTATTTAAAGATACATTTACTTAATTAGTCTATATGATACGTAAATAGTAATCAGCTGTTCTTGTAGCCCTCAAGATTTTGCAAAATCACTCCAGGTTGTACATAAAACTTCAAGAATGTAGTGTCACCAGAGGATTACAATAGTTTTTACCTTCAAGAACCAGCATTCTTTTATGAAAATAACTCCAGGTTGTACATAAAACTACAGGAAACAAAACAAAATGTAGTGTAACCAAAGGATTACAAGTAAGGTTTTTATAACTTTTTATTAGTTTAAGACATATTTCCAAGCGTCGTTCCGGCTTACGACGATTTTCGGCTTACGACGCGTCCTCAAGAATGGCAACCCCCGTCGTAACCATGGGGACTGCCTGTATATATTTATAGATAAGATATATATATTATATATATATTATATATATATATATAGATATATTATATATATAAGATATTATAATATTATATATTAATATATATATAATATATATTATCTAATAATATATATCTATCTATCTATATATATATATATATATATATATATATATATATATATATATATATATATATAGATAGAAATTATATATAATATAAATATATATAGATATTATTATTATATATTATTATTTATATTTATAAGATCGATTATATATTATATATATATATCATATATATATATCATATATATATATATATATATCTATATTATAGGTATATAGTCTATATATATATTATAGTTATATATATTATATCTATATATATATAATATACTATTATATATCTATATATATATATAGATATATATATATATATATATATATATATAGATATATATATAGATATCCATATATCTCATATACTATATATATATCATATCATATATATATCTAATATATATATCAATATATATATATATATATATATATATATATATATATATATATATATATATATATAGATATATATATATATATATATCTATATATATATATATTTATATATAGACTATATATATATATATATATATCTATATATTATATATGGATCATATATATATATATAGGATATATATATATATATATATAGATATATATGATATAGATATTATATATATATATATATATATATATATATAATATGACTATAGATATATTATATCATATATATATATATATATCTATATGTATATATATATATATATATATAGATATATATGATATATATATATATATATATATATAGTATATATATAGATATATACTATATATAGATATATAGATATATATTATATATATATATATATAGCATATATATATATATTATATATATAGAGTATATATATATATCTATATATATATATAGTATATAGATTATATATATACATATATATACTTATATATATATATATATAGATATATATATATATATATATATATATATATATATATCTATATATATTATATATATATATATATATATATATATACTATATATATATATATATATATATATATATATAAACAAGGAGCTGAAGGAGACGTCATGTACTAGTGATTGCCCATTTATTACACATGCTGACGTTTCGAGGACACAGCCTCATTTTCAAAGCTGAAAAACGCAATTATAATATATAAAAATGTTACAAAGACTTAAGAATTAAGAAATTTACCAATTAAAAAATATTGAAACTTTAATAAAAATTTAAAATTAAAAAACTACTATTCAACAGACAGAATGAAGAAAACAGACAGCTACCTTTCAGGACGGGAACCAAGGACCTAATAACTCAAAAACAGAGACAGGGGCACACTCAAGACAGGTACAGTGTTGTGGAGGTAGTATCCAAATAAAAAAGTAATTAGCTTATGCATGGTTCACATTCAACTTCTAGACAAAATATGGAGCCTTTGTATAACGTAGGGATGGCGTTCAAAGTGCAAGAAAATAAATTGTTAATTATAGATATATATATTTTTCTGCATTCCATTCTATACGATATGAAATAGCTAAATACTCATCAGTTCTGTTAATGAATGTCCCAACATTCTACGTACTATGACAACTCAGTGCATGAAAGACACACACTCGGGAGCCTCTATAGTTTGTTGGGTTATGCTTGCCTAACTTCACTTAACCTAACCTAACCTAACCTAACCTTAACTTACTTTACCTTACCTAACCTAAACTACCCTACCTTACCAATAAAGAAAGGTATATATCAGTCCCCACATTATACATACCTATTACCCTAAAATATTAAATTCCTTCCATAGCGGACAAGAAGTTCAGTTTTGTTTAATATAAGTTTTAAGACAACACTTCTTGCAATAGTCTAAAGCTTTTCATGAAGAAATTAAAGCTACTAAAGTCGACTAATAATCTAAATAGCTTTTTACATTCTTCTGGAGCATTGTCTGGAGCTGGCAGGGGGTAAAATACCTTGTCAACCAACATAAGTTGCTAGACGCCCAGTTGGCATGCCAAGAGGAGCTGCCCCAATTGGGAAGGGCAGAAAAAGAAAGGTCTGACTTGCTCTTAAAAGCAGCTAAATGTAAGAGAAACTTGGCATTCAATGTTTTGCTGAACCAGCAAAATGCTAAAAGCCATTAACCTTAGTGAAATGTTAAGCCTTGTGTCCTATCTTTGCTAAATGTATCTTCACAGCTCAAATTTCTGAACTATGTTACCCATCTTGTAACTACTTTGTACTTTCTTTAGTTCTATATTTATGCTTCTTTTTGAATGAGAACTCCATACCACTGCTGCATACTCCAGAGTTGTCTTCTGAAAGATATTATTCTTTTCACCATTTCTTCATCCACTGTGAAAACTACCTTTATATTTGCTAGAACTGCGTATGCACTTCTCACTTATTATTTCTGTGATCTTCAGATTGTAGTTTCTTTATTTATTAGGACTCGTGTATGTATTACCTACTAGCATCCATGCCATGTGCGTAGGAAGCTGCTTATATATTATCTACAGACATTTATAGTAATGCATAGTAATGTATTCTGTGATGCTTCCCATATTCCTGGGTATGGGATGGCTGATATATATTAGATGGATACTGTTTATTATCACCATTTCTTCATCCACTGTGAAAACTACTTTTATTTGCTAGAACTGCATATGCACTTCACTTCTCACTTATTATTCCTGTGATCTTCAGATTATAGTTTTTTATTTATTAAGACTCGTGTAAGTGTCACCTACTAGCATCCATGTGCGTAGGAAGATGCTTATGTAATTATCTAAAGACATTTATTATAATAATGTTGAAAATGGGTTTATTTTTCATACAATATATTTTTTGTTTAGTATTCTCGCACTTGTCCTTTTACTATAAGTCTGCAGCAAGTAAGACTATTGATCTCAGCAGCTTCTATTTATCATTAGTATTATTAGCCAATAGAGACTGATGTAAGATATTTTCACAGTATAGACATTTATTTTTTAAACCCCTTTCATGTCCATGCTTGATGTACATAAAAGTTCATTTATACACACTGTACTGCAGTGTAAATGATGGAAAGTGATGAGCAGGTTGTAACAACAGGAAAAACATGTATGGACTAGAAAAAACAGCAGGCTGCGTGAAGTTCCAAGTTATGCAAGGTTGCCACCCTTCAGAAGTGAATATATCTGAGAGCAAAAATGAAGGAAACAAACTAAGTACTGAAATTAAGGTCAATGCATCTTGAAGTGAAGAGAATTTTTCTGAAGCATACTATCTGAAAAAGGAAAGTTGAGCCTGTAAAATTTTGACATATGCAACGAAAATAATACTACAGAAGTGTATGCAAAGGTAAAAATTGAGAAAAATCATAAAAATTCCTTTTCATATATGACTAATAATTTCACCAACATTCCTTTACCCAATTCATCAATGCCTCACATTTATTTTCCATATTGGCACTGACTTTAGTGCACTTGATAGGTATGATGTCTCAAAACATGGAATGATACAGAGGTCGTTTTTCAAAACACTGATCATAAAAAAAATAGGATTGTTTTCTCTTACATGAACCATTATATTTCTTTAAGCAAGATATAGCATACAATACAATGGGGCTTGTTGTTTTTGTGGTCATACTGTGCTGGAAAATGCTTTTCTTAACTACATTCCATAGGATTTGAATATCTACCCCTTTGATTTTGCTCCATTTACAGCCTAACCCAGTGTCAATCATTTTCCCCCGACTCTTTTATCAAGCTTATAAGTGAGATTCTGAATATTGTAACATATGTTTGAGTCTACAAAGGCAGCATTAACTATTAGGTGCCAAATGGGTTGGTACCATCTTTTCCTCTTTCTTTTGTAAGGATATGTTGAGCAAAGTTGAAACTTATCATCTAAACCGCAACACCCCCCCCCCCCCCCCCCCACCGTTATACGTATTATATTTTGTATGAACACAGGGCTGGTCAATTTTTCCGCCTTGTTTGACTGAATTTTCATCTTATATGTCCTCATAAGAGAAAAGACAAACAAAATTTCAAAGGTTAGGCTACACCAAGAGTTAATGAGAAAAATCAAAAGAACAAGGTCAGCTGACTGATAAAAACCAAACAATATAAAGTATTTTTGCCATTAGTAAATTCAACATTGTGGTTTATTACTAAATGTGATGTTTACTCTATTGAAAAACAAAAAATTATTTGCAAATTCCTTCTCGTATATAGTAGTAAAAGAAAAATAGAAGTTAGGCCACACGTCAGCTCACGAATGTAAACAAAACTTCGGGTTTAGGAAATAGGAAACGAAGCTCCTTTCCTATTAAATGTGTTAGTCATTTGACTATTACTCATATTAATCAAGTACATATGTATAATAATATCTGGAAACACCAATAACTGTCACATTTTGAGCTTCAATTACGATGAAATGTGTATATATTCGTGTAATTGTCATAGCATCCGTTCACATAGTAAACACTTTAACTAAAGAACTTTGGCTAGCAGCATATTACAATAAACTTATGAATAATATTGATTTATATAGCAAATTATGCATATTGCTATCGTAAAATATGGATATAAGTCACAATATCATGTTTAGACAACATAATAATAATAAAAAAAACATAACAAAATAAGCTAATGGCGGAGAAGAACGAAGAGGGCAGGCAGTACGGCGGAGCGAAATGCGTCGTCTGCTAGGGAAGTGAGATATCTCCGCCCACAGTGCTCTAGGGGAGGAGCCTGGAGGAGCCTGGCCGAAGCTCAGTGCAGCCCGGGAATATGCTTTTGGGTTGCATCCTGCCTCCTTAGGAGTCCATCACCTTTCTTACTATGTGCGCCGTTTCTAGGATCACACTCTTCTGCATGAGTCCTGGAGCTACTTCAACCCCTTTTCAGGGTTCTTCGGATCGTGCCTAGTGTTCCTATGATTATGGGTACAATTTCCTCTGGCATATCCCATATCCTTCTTATTTCTATTTTCAGGTCTTGATACTTATCCATTTTTTCCCATCTCTTCTCATTCAACTCTGGTGTCCCATGGTATTGCGACATCAGTGAGTGATACTTTCTTCTTGATTTTGTCAATCAACGTCACGTCTGGTCTGTTTGCACGTATCACCCTATCTGTTCTGATACCATAGTCCCAGATAATCTTTGCCTGATCGTTTTCTACCACTCCTTCAGGTTGGTGCTCGTACCACTTATTACTGCAAGGTAGCTGATATTTCTGCCACAGGCTCCAGTGGAAGGCTTTTGCCACTGAATCATGCCTCTTTTTGTACTGGTTCTCCCCTCTGTAGCCATTGCCATGTGTCATCGCTGGCTAGTTCTTTAGTCTGTCTCATGCATTGTCCGTGCATTGGTTTGTTGTGCCATTCCTCTGTTCTGTTTGTCATTCTCCTTTCTCTGTATGTTTCTGGGTCTTCCTCTACTTTTATCAGTCCTTCTTCCCATGCACTCTTGAGCCACTCGTCTTCACTGGTTTTCAGATATTGCCCCAGTGCTGTGTTCTCGATGTTGACGCAGTCCTCTATATTTAGTAGTCCTCTCCCTCCTTCCTTTCGTGTTATGTATAGTCTGTCCGTATTTGCTCTTGGGTGTAGTGCTTTGTGTATTGTCATGTTTCCTAGTTTTCTGGTCTATGCTGCGGAGTTCTGCCTACGTCCATTCCACTATTCCTGCTCTGTATCTGATTACTGGCACTGCCCATGTGTTTATGGCTCTTATCATATTTCCGGCGTTGAGCCTTGACGTGAGTATCGCCTTGAGTCTCTGCATATATTCTTTCATGATCGTGTCCTTCATCTCATGGTGTTTTATATCCCTTCCTTCCATTATTCCCAGGTATTTGTATCCCGTCTCATCTATGTTTTTGATGTTGCTCCCATCTGGTATCTTTATCCCTTCAGTCCTTGTTACTTTGCCCTTTTGTATGTTGACCTTAGCACATTTTTCTATTCCAAACACCATCCTGATGTCCCTAGATACAATCCTTACAATCTGGGTTAGGGGATCTATTTCCTTGATGCTCTTACCATACAGCTTGATGTCGTCCATGACCATCAGATGGTTAATGGTGTTGCCTCTTTTCTTGAGTTGGTACCCAGCATCCTTCTTCAGAAATACTTTTGTTATGGGAATCATGGCTGCTACAAAGAGTAGTGGGGACAGTTTATTCCAGAGCTTGTAAGTATTGTATTCCAGTTGCGCCTTGTATTTTTGAGGAAGCTGATGGTGTGCTCCTCTGCCCCATATATATACCGTCAGCTCCAAAAACACTGACTAGGGTGGCACATACGCGGCATTAATAGTGGAAGTTTTCTGTCCGTATTTAGAAAGAAAATAATTTTAAAAAGTAAAAAAAGATCCAAAGCAAGACATATTTCGACTACTGCTATATGGTCAAATTTCAGAATACAGTTGATGGGAAAAAGAAAATCTCTTTTACAAAAAAATGAGTCTAATGGATGTGTGGGGTCTGTTGCCTTCCAAACAGATCTGTGCAAAGACGCAGTTAAAACAGGGAATTCAGTCACCTCTGTTTTATCTAACGTTTTTGAGAAACTGCTCTTTAAACGTCTTTGAAGGCTTGTTGAAGATAATAACCAGCTGCTAGCATTACAGTTTGGGTTTCGTACACTTATGATGCACTTATGTCCATATCTACCGTCTCTTGATGCGGGTGCAGTGTTAATAACGAAGCAATTATCTGAAAGATAAGATTAATGGAAATTGGTGGCTCTTTTACTAATATTTTAAAATATGAAGTTTTGATAGGCAGACCCCGAAGGGTCTGTGTTGATGATCAGTATAGTAGCATTAGTAATGTCATTTCAGGAGATCCTTAAGGTAATGTTCTTGGAGCTTTGCTATTTATCATCTATAGCAGTGACATGTGATAAGGTCTAGAGAAGAAACTGATTGCATATGCCGATGATGCTGCTCTTCTAGTTGTTGTTCCTTCTCCCACGTCTTAGGTCTGTGGTTGCTGAATCCTCGAAGAGAGAATCAGGCACGTATTCATGAGTGGAGTAGGTTTTGGGGTATGAAGCCGTTGCATCCTGGTTTACATTTAAATGGCATGTTTTTCAATGGCAATAACTATTTTAAGATTTTAGGTGTTTTTGAAGAGACTGGCTGTTGGGAAGCTTATATTATATAATACTGCTTCCTCTGTTTCTGAAAAAGTTGGTATATTGCAGCAGTGTTTTCAAATGCTTTGCGATGAGGCTACTATTATATCTAAGTATTTAACTCTTTGCATCCTCCTTGTTTGTATAGTACAGCTCACCATTGTGGACATCGGTGTGACTCATCTCAAACGCTCGGATCGAGTTATGTCATCAGTTAAGTTTATTTCGCCAGCTCTCAATACTGACTTGTGGCAAAGAAGTAAAGCAATTTCATTGTATTTGCTGCGTAAAATGTACTACGACGACAAACATCCTCTGCGCTCTTCTCCACCTGACCTATCT
>NC_087203.1:33348759-33353759 GCF_015104395.2 Macrobrachium nipponense | reverse complement strand
TTGGAAAAGTTCATAACTTACATTTTGCTTATAGTAACTTGAAGGACTTCGTCTCAATCCTGATTTTTTTTAGAATGCTCTTGATTAATAGTTTGAAATTCAGAGCAGAGAGATTCGTTTAATGTATACTTGAAAGCCATACCTTTGATAACTGATCTGTGATTTAATATATTTTTTATATTTTTTATTTGAGGAATTAGAGACCTAATAGTAGTTGACTACTGAGTTTGCATTTTTTATTTTATATAATATATAAAATTTAATTTAAAAGTATTATATATTATTATATATATATTATATATATATATTTTATATTAATATATATATATAATTTATTTATTATAATAGTACTATTATATATTTAGATATATATTACAATATAATCTATACAACTCAGTAGTAACAATATATATATTATATATTATAATTAACCATGCAACTCAGTAAAAAAGTCAACTAACTATTAGTCTATAATTCCTCATATAAAAATAATAATTATATATATAAAGATTATAGTATATAATATAGACTATATAGTATATATATATATATATAATCTTATTATAATATTAGTTATATAAACATGCAACATCAGTAGTCAACTACTATTTAGGTCTCTAATTCCTCATATAAAAAATATAATATATATATATATAATTATATATTATATACACTATATTATTTAGATAATGTATATAATGATATATATATATATATAATATATATTAATATACTAATTATATATATATATATTTTTTCATTACAGTATTTTATTTAAAATTTATAGAAGGGAGAGTGATCTAACTGCGTAAAAGTGGGGTCATAACAATCTCAGGCAAGATTATGCAATGACTCCATGGTTGTCTATTAATATCTTCATAGATGGACTGATGCGATAAATCTAAGAAAGGACATGGGACGAAAGTACAAAATTAAATAATAAAAAAATGGGCCATAGTTATAGTGAGAAATGGCTGATACTTGCAGATGATCCAGTATTAGGCGAGGAGCTTGAAGTGTGAAAGTTTGAAAGTGTTAGCAAGAACCGAATGCTGAAAGTGACTGAGTATGTGTGAAGTTATGAGGTTAAACTGAAACTAGAATGGGAAAACTGTTAGTGTCAACGTGAGCTTATTCTTCGTATGGATATTAGGGAGAGAACGTAATGGATGATAGTTTGATGGCAGATGAGACGAGTCACAGAATAAATGAAGCATAGAGGGTAGCTGGGTGTGTGAAAAACATTGGGACAATTTTATTGTTTTTGAAGGAATTAGTGAGCGAACTCTCCTGTGTGGAAAGAAAGTGGGGATATGGAATGCATGTGTAAGAAAACAGGTTAGAGCAGTTGAGATGAATGAAGCATAGAAATGATGCAAAATGTGTGAAGTGTCGAGATGGGCAGAAAATGCGATAAAAAGGTTAGCGTAGGTGAATTATGACGTAATGTCTATGGATGGTTCGGTCATGTTGGAAGAATGAAAGATAAAGGTTGGCCAAAGGTTGCCTAATTCCCTAAGTGTCAGGAGGAAGGAAGAAAGGAAGACCTAGAAAGGACTGGATAAGTGTGGCAGAGGTACCGGAAAGGGAAAGCCCTAATATCCGAGGAATGCGAGAGTGCATGCAAGATGTACTAAATGAATGGAACAAAGCGTGTGTAGAGGGTTCTTTATAAACTTCTCATGAATCTTCTCTGAAGGTATATGAAGTTGCTAATGATGTGGAAGTTGTACCCACATAGAGCTCATTCATGCTCACCAGTTTAAGAGTATATTATCAAAGACCGTTAATTTTATTTTCTATCGCATCACTTGTTGAAGATAAGGTTTGATGTTGAAAAACAAATATATATATATATATATATATATATATATATATATATATATATATATATATATATATATATTTGTTTTTCAACAAATATATACATATATATATATATATATATATATATATATATATATATATATATATATATATATATATATATATTATATATATATGTATATATATATATGTGTGTGTGTGTGTGTATTTGTTTTTCAACATCAAACCTTATCTTCAACAAGTGATGCGATAGAAAATAAAATTAACGGTCTTTGATACAATACTCTTAAACTGGTGAGCATGAATGAGCTCTATGTGGGTACAACTTCCACATCATTAGCAACTTCATATACCTTCAGAGAAGACTCATGAGAAGTTTGTAAAGAACCCTCTACACACGCTTTGTTCCATTCATTTAGTACATCTTGCATGCACTCTCGCATTCCTCGGATATTAGGGCTTTCCCTTTCTGGTACCTCCTGCCACACTCATCCAGTCCTTTCTAGGTCTTCCTTTCTTCCTTCCTCCTGACACTTAGGGAATTAGGCAACCTTTGGCCAACCTTTATCTTTCATTCTTCCAACATGACCGAACCATCCCAAGACATTACTTCATCATTCACCTACGCTAACCTTTTTATTGCATTTTCTGCCCATCTCGGCACTTCACACATTTTGCATCATTTCTACACTTCATATACTACACACACAATTCATCTCAACTGCTCTAACCTGTTTTCTTTCTCATGCATTCCATATCCACACTTTCTTTCCACACAGGAGAGTTCGCTCACTAATTCCTTCAAAGACAATAAAATTGTGTCCTAATCTTGTTCACACACCCAGCTACCTTTTATGCTTCATTTATTCTGCGACTCGTCTCATCTGCCATCAAACTATCATCCATTATATATATATATATATATATATATATATATATATATTATAATATATATATATATATGTGTGTGTGTGTGTGTGTGTGTGTGTGTGTGTGCGTGTGTGTGAGTGCGTATGTGTGCGTGTGCGTGTGTTTTCATACATAATTATTTATTTTTATTAGTAGATAAAACTTATTTGAACCACAGGATAACTCTTTATAGGTATGTTGAAATCACTTCCTCATAGCTTTGATATGCAATTGATTTAGTTCAGGAAATTCATAGCAGCCATAAGATAGCTCCATAACGTGACGTTGAAATCACCTACTTATAACCTTCGTTTTGTGTTATGCGTATATTCTCAGAATAAAAAATATGAAAAGACTGACTCGTCCCATTAAAGTTAATACTGTAGCTTTTGGCTACTACTCAGTGATCTACTAAAGCCATGATATGATGGGGACCAGAATTCCTTTTCCTTGCCCAGGTGCGTAGTAGACAAGAACAGGATGTGTTTGTGATAAAACAGTGTCTTTGGCCTTTAGTAATGGCCCTGACCTAGCCCTCTCTCTCGTTATATCGACCGAATTGGTGGAATTTGCATGAGAAATGTGCAGTTTATCCCTAACAGTTAAAAAGTTATAGCGAGGGAAAAATTCTTAACCTTAGCGGACGGATGAGCGGATGAGGGTTCAGAAGACATACAAACAGACAGATCAGTAGGTAGCTGCTCTCAGACGCGTGAACTTGTTACATAAAAGTGAAGAAGGAGGAGGGAAGACGACAGAACGTAACCAAGAGGGAAGCCACAGGCTCGTGCCTTTTTAAGGAAGGAAAGTTCTGCGAATCGGGAAAAACGAAAGCAGGAATTGAATTACGAGATTTAGAAACAGTTGGAGAGAAAGTCACGGAATTGTATAACTCATTTTCAGTGTTTTCTGGCTGTTTTTAATGAAGGATGACTGCCTTCATACAGCTAACAAAAAAGCGCCTTTACAGTCAGCTCGTCATGAACGCAACAAAGTTCTTGGAATGCCGACCGAGTACACGAATAAGTTGATGGACTGGTTCTTCCCTGCAAATTTTGCTATTGATTATCGAGGCAAAGGTGATAATGAAAAACAAATGACACTGGGCGTACGAATGATTAAGTGATGGAATTCTTTTAATAGATCGCTTTCAGTATTTGTCTTAACTGTTCTTGTTTATATTCTACTTCGGTCTGAATATTTTCTCCGTTGATACTCATTTGCTTAACGTCTCTTGCAAGCTGATGAAGATGCGTATATTCATTCCACAGAATATAGTGAAGATTAAGTGCCAGATCCACTTAAAAAAAATTTCTACCCTAAAGGAAAATACACCCGTTCTGTATGAGTAACTGTGAAAATACATAAATACAATAAAAAAGCATACTTATTTGTGGGTATGTTAATGTGTATACTCTTAGATATACATGAGAGTTTTATTCTGCGGTATTCTCATCGGAAGTCCGTTCCAGATAATGAAAAGAAAAATAATATTTATTATCACGGTCTTTCTACGACTGTTCTGTCAAAGACAAATTGTTCAACTTTTTCATACAATACCACCCTCTTCAGAGACATGACCACGCATACCTTTCTACACCCATTCTTTGGGGTATTGCGTATTTTTATCCCATTTATTTGTTGGTCACGACCCTGTTCCTCCTGGGTAAAGAAGACTGTAGAGAGAGAGAGAGAGAGAGAGAGAGAGAGAGAGAGAGAGAGAGAGAGAGAGAGAGAGTTAGGTTTTTTGTTTATTTAATTAGATTCATTACAATGACGGGACAGGATCATCTTTTAAGATTCATGTTCTCCTGGACCAAAACGTCAACATAGGTTTCACTTGGATGAAGGATTAACTTATCACATTAAGCGTCATACAGTTGCAATATGTTGCAGTTGGGTTTTTCATTGATGGGATTAACTTCAAAGGTAACTAATACCTTCGAAAATATTGGAAGGAATTTGCCTGAAATTATTGTAATTATTCAAAATAACAGAAGAAGAATTTGAGTTAGACAAATACTGACCATCGCAATGTACCTGTTATGTTTTGTCCATCAGTAAGCCACCTTTCCTGAATCTTGAGATGCCAACGTTTCATTTATTTAGCTTTCATAGTATTCCTTAAGTCCAATGGAATGAGTCAACTATACCATACCTAAGTAAGGACGTTCACACGTGCGCTGATTTGCCTAATTGCTGCGTTTTGCACTTTTTCATTCTTTTTTTTGGATATCATATGAATTGTTTTATACTGGTCGGGG
>NC_087203.1:33313759-33343759 GCF_015104395.2 Macrobrachium nipponense | reverse complement strand
GGTAATCCAGATTCTCATATATTGTTCTCTCTCTCTCTCTCTCTCTCTCTCTCTCTCTCTCTCTCTCTCTCTCTCTCCAGAGACGTAACAGAGGTAAACCAGATTCTCATATATTATTCTGTCGGTTAGTCTCTGTTCTGACGCACAGAACTGCAGACCTGCAGTTTCATAGATGAAATGAACATTGATGATCCATTTTTCTAACGAGACCAGTACGAGGAAGATACGTTTTCACAAATACAATTATTTTCATGGACCAGTTAATAAGATATGTGCGAATTGTATACCTATAACTCTAGATATGGAATAATATTTTATACTTTCCGTTGGACGAGTGGACTTCGCGCTCGGCTACCAATTTGGTGGTCCGAGTTCGATTCTCGGCTCGGCCAACGCGAATCAGAGGAATTTATTTCTGGTGATAGAAATTCATTTCTCGATGTAATGTGGTTCGGATCCCACAATAGGCTGTAGGTCCCGTTGCTAGGATTTAAATGGTTCCTAGCCACGTAAAAATATCTAATCCTTCGGGCCAGCCCTAGGAGAGCTGTTAATCAGCTCAGTGGTCTGGTAAAACTAAGATATACTTAACTTAACTCAAGCTAAAAATTGAAAAGAAATTCGGCCTAACGACCTTATCTAGCCCAAGCTTGGAGGCAAAGGACGCTAGGGGGAGGAAAATACGACTCTTAATTTTGAAGGGATAGCTAGAGCCGCCTTTTAAGAAACTGAAGACTTATCATTATTATTATTATTATTATTATTATTATTATTATTATTATTATTAGAATCTAGGGAAATCTAAGAATTGACAGGTTCTAGAACTATGCAGGATAGGGCAGGAAAGAGTAATCTCTGGAGAAAAAAAAGTCTTCGAACTAGGGAAAACGGAGGCAAATAGAGAAAACCAGAACCTGTTAGTGAAGGGGAAAGAATACTTGACTGAACAGTTGAAGACTCTGATATTCATCACAGTAACAACTGGTATAAGCACGCCTTCTTACTATGTTGCTATTCTTTCAGTGGCTCCATCGAACATTATGCTTATGGTGTGCACTCAATTTATGCCGTTTAACTTCTCCTCTATCTTCACTTTTTCAATAATTTATTCCCCTTAGGGGCTTAGTGCCGTCAGTGCACCTCAGAAAGTGCACTGTAGGCATTACTTAAGGTTTTTTGCAGCTTGCCTTCGGCGCCTAGCTGCAACCCCTTTCACTCCTTTTACTGTACCTCCGTTCATATTCTCTTTCTTTTATCTTACTTTCCACCCTCTCCTAACAGTTGATTAATAGTGCAACTGCTTTGAGGTTTTCCTCCTGTTACATCTTCCAAACCTTTGACTGACAATTTCTGTTTCAGCGCTGAATGACCTTATAGGTCCCGGTGCTTTGGCATTTGGCCTGAATTCTATATTCAGTTCAATTCTGTCATTTAGTTTGCATTGTACTGCATCTCTCTCTCTCTCTCTCTCTCTCTCTCTCTCTCTTTCTCTCTCTGTTTGTAGACATTTTCCTCGGAATCTATCAAACAGACTGATAAGGAAAAAAAGAAAACTAGTTTTGAGTGCATTACGATTCAGCAGGTAGAGGATACAGAAGGGCAACGCGCTTAGAGCAGTTTGTCTTAACAAAAAATGGACCGTCTTTTCTGCTGCATGACATGCAACGAGTACCCAATTCAGTGTAGTAAGTGTAGGAAAAGGTTGGCTCCCCAAATGGAAACGTGCATTTAAGAGGATCAGAGGTCTGCCTTCTTTCTTTTTCTCTACACGTTCAGTGACTCCATTCAGAATAAGAGGAAACCGGTTTTGCTCTAAAGTGAAGTGTTTCTTTTTTAGCAGCTGCTACTACTACTACTGCTACCACTACTAACCTTCCTTCTTCGTCATGGGTTAGTATTATTTTGTGAGATGGAGAATGGCATGTGAAGTACTTGAGCCGTCAATGATATACTCTGAAAGTTAAAGTCTATTTTACACTGCAATAACTATGGTACTTTGGATGAGAAGCATTCATATATTTCTTATGTAATTGTACTGATATTATTCTGTAAGTATAATGGAGCGTATATCGCCCGTTCTTTCAAATCCATCATTAAAACAACCAAAGTGTATCATTCTGATATGTGTGATTACCAAAGGACGCGGGTGAACAGTTAGCTGAAACAGTGAGAAAATAGATATGACTGGAATTGAGGAATTGAAGTAAAGGGGATAATATAAAGGCAACGAAGAAAAAGTTAATATGACTGAAGATGGTGGAAAGGATTGGTAGATAGGATTAACATTTAAAGAAAAAGATTGCTAATCCTTTGTTCAGTGATCTTCCATTTGTTTTTATTTTGCAAAAAAAAAAAAAAAAAAAAAAATTGGTATCATTGAGTTGAATGAGCTTTGAAAGCACTTCAAAAGACAAGGTTTACAGGAGAGAGAGAGAGAGAGAGAGAGAGAGAGAGAGAGAGAGAGAGAGAGAGGGTCTGTTTCAGCTTCGTAGGATTCTGGGAAAAACAATTATCTATCTATCTATCTATCTATCTATCTATCTATCTATCCATTATATAAGTATATATAATATATATATATATATATATATATATATCTATATATAATATATATATATATATATATGCTTGAGCGTGTGGCTTATTCTAACTTAAAAATGTGTGTCAAGGTAATATGAGTGAACCAAGTACATTAACATTCTGACGCGAGCACAAAAGGTACTACGCATGTAATATTAATCACACTCCACCACAGGCTGTTCGTAGCTGACGCTGATACGCCTAGGTTGGCGTATAGAGAAAACTGTTTACGGTATTGTACCTCTACTCTACTGTAACACTTAACAATTGCATACCTGCTGACACAAAATGACCCATTGTAAATGCAGAAACTTCATCTGGTAAATGGTGGAAAGTTACTTTTCCACAATATATCGAAATAACTGCGGATTTTACGGAAAAAAGAAAAATATTAACAAAAGAAAAATGAGCGGAAGGCAAGTCCTTGAGGCACGATAACCTCCAATTCTTCTATTTCATTCGGAGACGTAACCAATAAAAGATGATAAAAATTCATGCAGAGAACGCCACAGGTATTTCATCTCTGACCGATTGTGACGTTGCACATTCTGATTGGCCAAAAGAAATGGAACGGGTCCCGGATGCACATTTGTTGATATAGCCTGTGAAAATGGAAACAGGCTTTTGGAAATACCCTCGTTTTGTGAAATAGTTTACGTAACAACACGCAGGCTTTTTTTTACCGTTTTTTTTTTATTTCAAGAGATACAACGAAGCTTAATGATATTTTTATCTATACGGATATTCGGACTTACTGTTACCTAGAGAAACAAGACCCCATCTTGGAAGCCTTGACTTAATTCCTGATTAGTCATTTCGTGATGCGCTGAAGATCTCTGGAGATATTAGGACGACGGTGGTGTCTTAGGTTCCTAATGTAGACTTTAAATATGCCGAGCTTCATAATGGCTATGCAGTCATTGAATTTGACGTGCTTTCAGGCACGTACATGATTTCGTTCTTAATTGAAGCTTATTATTTTTTTTAATGCACTCGCACGCACGCACAGACGAGCATAGTTCGAATCCTGGCTGGCAGAGGAGCAACTATCACTGGGTATAGTGAATTGCATATGAAACGGTTTTTGTTACTTAATATTTGCGGAAAAAAATCACGCGTTTATGTGACAAAATTTCACACACACGCGCACAAACATATGCATGCACACTCACACGCACACACACACACACACACACACACACACACACACACACATATATATATATATATATATATATATATATATATATATATATATATATATATATATATATATATATATGTATATATATATATGTATATATATATATATATGTATATATATATATATGTATGTATGTATGTATGCATATAGATAATATTTTCTGTGCGGAATCAGTAGTTTAGAATAATATTGTGGCAGTAACCGGTGTATTCGTTTTCTCCGAGGCCATCCCCTATTTGGATAAACGGCTTGATGTTGACCTTTGAATTATAAGGCGCCATGTATAGAAAGAAGATCTGTATGTTTGTATGTATACATGTATATATATATATATAGATATATATATATATATATATATATATATATATATATATATATATATATATACATTAATTATATATGTAAAATATACCGGTCATTTCTACCAGTTGCATAAATACAATAGACACAATGCCTTCTTAACTTCTCAAATTCTTTGCTCTTTTTTTTGGATACGCGCGTTTGTGTACGCATTCAATAGTAATCCAACACGAGGACCATAGAATCCCTAAAAGCAGTTGCATAGGCCACCAACTTCGAGGGGCCAGTGGTTATTCGTCAAAATCTTGACAACTTAAAACCCTTAGATTTCTGCAGACAAGCAAACAAAACAGCTAGGCCTGGTTGGTTAGAACGTGCGGGAACTGTAAGTAATGGAATAAAAGCCATATGGTTCAAGATGCGATGGAGATTATACGCTGAAAATCACCCTATTCCTCACCTATCTCGCTTTCTTCGTTCAATCAGTTGCTCAGTAACTGAACGGCTTCGATGAAAGGTTGCAGTGGATTGGTTCACTCTGATAGACTTATCAGAAACCCGTTGACAACTGGACGCATTTTTATTTGTGTATGTTTTTTTTTTTTTTTTTTTTTTTTTTTTTTGCTGGCTAGCATTACTTTTAGTATTCGTTCTCTGCTCTTTATTGTGTCTTTTGTTTTTCATCTACTAAGCGACAGATAAGAGTATTACTGATGCATTATGTGTGTAAAAGTTAAACATTTTTTCACGTTCCAGTTTTGGAGTACACTGCGTCTAACGATAATGCAAGAAAACCGAGAAGTACAGCCGAGAAATTCGAATGTGTAAAGATACGCCTTTTATCTTTACAGAAAGTACTCCCTTTTGGTTTCATCCTTTTCACCCTTATTGCGGTGCACCACATTCGATTAACTCTCAGGTAATTACGTCACTGGTCCAGCCAACAGACACAATGAAAGAACGGAACCCATCCTCTAGCTGGTCAGTCGAGTATCATGACCACCAGGTCACGCTGACGTTGAATTAGTTCGCATATACCATTTTCATTATCCTTGAATTTATTATTATTATTATTATTATTATTATTATTATTATTATTATTACACAAGTAGACATATTTAGTCAAAATTTCATCTCTACGTAAAATTAGGAAAGCAACAATAATAATGAATAGTGTAAGTGGCAGATAACAAATAAATAAGCAAACAAATATTTAACAGCATCTGCAAAAATATTTCGCTGAGAGCCAATGGAGTTATAAGTATCAGAGAAACTGAAATCTACGATAATTGAAAAATAATTTGTCAAAAATGATTTTACAGAACAAACGAAATTGTAAAAGTTATTTTGATTTATGGAAAGAAAGGCCACACAAAAAATAGTTTTTTCTTGAGGGTTAAAAATGATGAACCTTTTCTGATATTGAAAGGATGGACGGTTATTTCCCAAATACCGAGAAGCAACTCGGTTTTATTCATTGTGATCTTGATGGCGTCAAATCTCATACTTAAGTGCCAAAGTTGCTATTCTCTCTCGTTAAAGGTGGCACTTTGTGAAAGGGATAACCCCCAAAAATAAAATATATCGCCTTCTTCCTTTGGTCACTGCTAAGTAAACAAAAATTGAAGTTTCAGTATTTTAAAAGACTCACTTTGTAAGCTGGAAAATCAACCACTGGGCTTCCAAAGTAGAAGGCAATCTAGTTCAGGTAAGAATGGCGTATATTGGAATGGTTTATCTGATTTTTCTGAATCCTTCGGTTAGGTGATGTGAGATTGGGTAAAGTTAGTTCGGTATAAGCTAGATTATATGTCCACTGTTTCCTTCCTTTACCTTCTCGTAAATCCAGCCGCTCGTATTGTGTCGTTATTACCTGCTGATAAAAAAATCATCATTCAAAGAATGAGACAAGACAGGTAAAAATAGGTAACTCTGTTTAACTTGGTTGAAAGCGGCGCTGTATTCCAGCCTTCTGGAAATGGATCTATACAGCTTGACTGGTATAACTTCAAGAATCATTAAACGTACACTTTTTGTGGGGTATTACCTGTGTCATTGGGTGTTTTCGTCTTTGCCATAGTACCGATTATTACCAAAATGAGAATTTGGCTTGTTTCCCTAATCTTATAAAAAGTATATTAGAAATGACAATTTTTTATAACTACAGTAATGCAATAGCAACAATAACAAAGTCACAATGAACCACATCAGCGGTCATAATAATAATAATAATTTTTTTTTATTCGTTAATGCTTTAGCATTCTTGTAACACTTTCCATGTTAGAATTGAAAATTTACGTTTTCAGTTTGTCGATATTAATTTTGATCTTTCCATAAATTTTTTTGGGGAAAGCCTACTTTGGGCCATCATTTGGTTTGCCCGTTTTTATTTTCTGGTCTAGAGTTTGCAGTCTACTTCAATAACTGAGATTTTGCAGTCTACTTCAATAACCGAGAGTTTGCAGTCTACTTCACTAACTGAGATTTTGCAGTCTACTTTAATAACTGAGAGTTTGCAGTCTACTTCACTAACTGAGAGTTTGCAGTCTACTTCAATAACCGAGAGTTTGCAGTCTACTTCAATAACCGAGTGTTTGCAGTCTACTTCAATAACTGAGAGTTTGCAGTCTACTTCACTAACTGAGAGTTTGCAGCCTACTTCAATAACTGAGAGTTTGCAGTTTACTTCAGTAACTGAGAGTTTGCAGTCTACTTCAATAACCGAGAGTTTGCAGTCTACTTCAATAACTGAGAGTTTGCAGTCTACTTCAGTAACTGAGAGTTTGCAGTCTACTTCAATAACTGAGATTTTGCAGTCTACTTCAATAACTGAGAGTTTGCAGTTTACTTCAATAACGTCTACATTTCAGTGCTGCGGACGAATACAGCTAAATCTACTCAAAACTCATTCTAAAATCAAAGAGAGAGAGAGAGAGGAGGAGACGAAAGGGATTGAAGAATTCAAGGAAAAAAATCAGGTTAACACCAGACAAGTTTAGGACTCCACTCGCGCTTGAATTTCAAAGCAAAATGATATAATTGTTTTAAACGGCTGGTAAAACCATCCACGCGCCAACAGGATTAAAGAACGCACATAAATTTTAATATAAGCACTCATTAGCCATTAAAATGGGTAGAGGGCACTCGCAAAGAAAAAATGAAAAGACAAGAAAAGAGAAAAACCAGGCTACAAGAAAAAAAGTGGCCCGAGCCGCATTCCATGTTGGATGGCAACATTTACATGGCGTTGCTTGGGATTTTCCGGACTTGTCTTCTTCCAGTGATGCGTACTCGCTAAATATATCTGAAGTGATTTGTGCATTTGGATTCAGGGCCAGTACTTACAATTCGCTACGCAAATACTGCAAACACATGCAACACAGACTTTAATCCTTATTTATACTCCACCAGCATAGAAGATTTTGAAAGTTTAACATATCAGTCCTGTGTTAAAGGATTTAATAGCAGAAAGCTTTCTCCTTTATTTTCACTTCCAACTATTAGCTATTCATGATTTTTCATTTAAGATAAGCACATCAGCTCTCTTGGATGGGAGAGAGAGAGAGAGAGAGAGAGAGAGAGAGAGAGAGAGAGAGAGAGAGAGAGAGAGAGATATTCCGTCGGTCGACCTCTGATGTTTGCAGTCGTTCTTGTATTTTCTTTTCCAGTTTGTCTCGGAAAGGCCAATTCATTTGAATTCCTAATTTGTTCCTTTAAAAAAAAATGGGGCGAATGAATCCGAAATCCCAAATTCGTTTCGTCATATCGGTGAACAAAAGATTCCATTCATTTGTTACCCGTATTTGGAAAAGTAGTGTCATATAAAGGGCGCCTATTTTGTTTACCTTTTCGACCTTGTCGATAGAATTGCAATAAAAGCCGATCTTTCGATCGACGGCCATTCCCTTACCTTTTTTGTTATGGCATTCATACAGTGTTGCCAAACACGTCTCATGATGATGATTGGTATGAGTGGATTACTAGTATGAACTTAAAATACACAAGTGCAAAAAAATAAATAAACAAATAAGTAAAAACTACTCTGCTTGACCGGGAGATCATAGTTTATGATTTTTTTATTTGATTTATGAAATTTGGCTATAAAGAAAAAGTAATGGGGACTTCCAGCCATTCTCTAGTGTGAAAAAAAAGGGAGTTAGAGTGGTTGGACAGCAAGATGGAAGAAAGGAAGTGGAAATGGAGGTATAAAGTGGATATAGCTATTTATAAGTGTCTAAGGGACAACGCAAACAACCTTTAGTAACGCCTACAGTGCACCACGTGAGTTGCACTGACCGCACTACCATCTTTGCAGGGCAATCATACCTTACGACTGGAAATGACTGTTCCCTTCTGAATTGAACAAAATATGTTTTTCCAGGTCAAGCAGCTAGAAAATTGTGTTGATTGATATGATCAAAGTTAGATCTAAATTTAAATGCTGTTATTCTTTGATAAAACAAAATTGACAGAGAATATACTGTGATTTCAGTTGGTTTTATTCAGCTTTTTATTTTGCCGAATCGAAGTTAGTGAACAAATTAGAAAGTTACTTCAGATTTGTTTTCAAGTTCCCTCAACGATGTCCACTGAACCATCATCATTATAATTATTGTAACTGATATTCTTTAGTTATTCTCACGAGCTTTTTTTTATAGTAAACAGTACATAGCATAATTCAAGTTACTTATTTTATTAGCATTACGATCAGAATAAGATTTACTTTTTGGTGAAGAAATGTGCCAAATCTACAGGGAAGTAACCAAGGGAAAGGAATATGGCAATACCTCACAAGTAATGAGGCTCCTGCAAGTTAAATCCATTTTGTATCATGTAAACGATGAAAATTGAGACCAAGAACCACCTAACTCCATATGCATTCCAAAATGTCTTATCGTTGTATTTTTTTTCAATCCTTTCTTATTCCACATTAGTTTATTTGAAAAAAGTATTTGGAAATTCCCCCTCTCTTGTTTCCTCTTTCCTACGATGGTTTGGAGGTGATATCGTTCAGTTTTGTTATTTCTTAATGTTTCTTTTTTCACTCGATTGTTTACTTACTGTAAAGCAACCCCCGTGATTCGAATTCTTGTTCTTTCTTAAGAAAAATTCAAATTAAGGTAAAAGCTACGCCTACGTCTCTTATTTTTCAATGTTAATAAGAATTTACGTTGTAGAGAGAGAGAGAGAGAGAGAGAGAGAGAGAGAGAGAGAGAGAGAGAGAGAGAGAGAGAGAGAGTGTCTTATTTTAGTTTGTGAACTTGACTGAGATAATGCTTGAAATGATCTCGTCCATAATTTATTCGTATAACTTTTGTTCCAGAAGGGAATGAAAGAATTCCGTATCAAAAGGGCATACCACCAAATCGTGACATTGTTGTGTTGGGTCTAATAGCAACAGAGTATCTCTCTCTCTCTCTCTCTCTCTCTCTCTCTCTCTCTCTCTCTCTCTCTCTCTTGAGTTTACGCCATACCCCCGTTTTGTTCCAGGACGTCCATTATTCAGTTATAATACGACTTGTCACGATAAGGCCTGGAAATCCCAGAAGACGTTGGGTTCACACGTACCCATCCAGAAAACAATGGAGTTTCATGAAGGTGCGTCAGAATGGCTTGTTTCTGTAAAGGTCCTTGAATGTCACGGACTCACTGCAGTCCAGCGTGAACCCAGAGCGCGAAACGGTCCTATGAAAGTGTTGGGAATGAACAATTCAGGTTAGGAAAATCATAGGTTTAAAAACAGAAAAATGAAGACGACAAACTGGCTAATGTCACGGAAGTTCTGTAGCCTTTAATTGCTTGGTTTTTACAACGCGGTTTCGTACGAGAGGAACATCGTTGATAATACCGATTTATTCCACAGTTCCAAGAAGGGATTAGTAGTGTTTTTTCTTGTTAATAATATCTGACTGAGAAAGATTTAAAAAAGAATAAATGTGTTAACTTGTGATTATATAGGTATTATCTCCAAACCGGTCTGCAACTCCTCATTTAAATAATTGAATGAAACATTATCGTTATGAAATATTGACATTTCCCCAAGGTTCAGTAACCTCCTCTCTTTCGCCCCTCCCACCTGCCCCCAACTCGTATTTAAATGTTGATGGACTGTATAATTGGTCTCAATCGGTAATCGTACCCAGAAGGAATCCCCTCATGTCCATTATAGTGGTTTAAGATTCTTGTCTATTTTTCATGCGGTAACTGAGAGAGAGAGAGAGAGAGAGAGAGAGAGAGAGAGAGAGAGAGAGAAATTTAATTTTTTACAGTTGGTGTGATGACAAGAGAGAGAGAACGTGGATTTTAATTTGTTTACAGCTTGTTGCGAAGATGAGAGAGAGAGAGAGAGAGAGAGAGAGAGAGAGAAATGCAGTTGTTTCACTTCACCTCGTTGCGTAACTGGAATGAATCAGCATTTTTTCGGGGTACTCTAGTTTTTCAATTTGACAGCGTAGGCCAACCTTGGATTAAACCACCCTTCTGGGCTTTCCGATTCAGGTCTCTGGGCTTTTTCTTCCTCCAAGGCGGTCAGTATTTTATGGGACATTTTATCTTGAGTTAAAAAAAAATATTCCCATTAACAAATGTGATTTGCACTGTTCCAGTCTTGGGCTCTTGAAAAATATCTCGCAAACATTTTGTGAAGATACCTGTTCAGGTCCATTCTTGAGTTTAAAAAAGAGAAAAAATCAATATCACCTTCCGAATGGAAAAGTATTTCTTTTTCTGCGTTTAGGTAAGATTTTTAATAGCAGTTTCAGTTTTGAGTTCAAAGAGAATGTTTTAATAGGATGGTGTCGAAACTCCAGTCTTGATTTCTAACTCGAGTATTTTACGACGTCGGTAAAAGTGGAAAATGTGATAACGTCTAAACATCACCTTTTTCATGAAATACATCAGAAACGTCCAAATGATAATCGGCGTCTCTCTTATTTGATCAAGTCTAAGGATGACCTTGAATGCCTTTTCATTCTAAGAATGTATTAAACTCACTCATTTCGGGAAGCACTCTTCCATGAAAGCACACTATCTCTCCCAGATTTTTAAGAATAGGATAACTATTATCTTTGGTTATAGATTATCTCACAAGACGTATTACGGCAACTAATAATTATTTCAAAGATTTAACCTACAAACAAATTAGTGGGAATATTCTCTTCGTTGGAATACGCCAAGAGATGGCATAGACGCGTTCTTGGCTGCAATTTCGTATTACCTTAAGCTATATTTTTCTTTTCCATTTTGCTTTTGGAATGGGAAGTAGCTTGTTAGAAACAGCACGCTTGTGTTGCTGGGCCGCAGTGGTTCTCAAACTGGGGGAAATTTCCCCCTGGGGGGTGGGGGGTGGAAATTTGAAGCTACCAGGGGGGAAATAATTACATTACCTACTGACTAAAAAAATCTCAGATGGATTTTCTCATGTCCTTTTATTTCTTACTAACCGCTCTCTATGGCTACGCGGTTAGTTGTTACTAAGCGCTCTCTATCCACTTTACTCTGTAACTATATGTTTATCAGTATATTTGTACATTTGAAAAATAAATTAGTAAATAGTCACAGTACGTTTTAACTACTCTTTCCCTCATACATATGAAGGGGGAAATCTGGATGGTTGAACTGGGTGCAGGGGGAAATGACAGGAAAAAGTTTGGGAACCACTGTGTTAGGGTGTTGCCTAACACAAAGTTAAAGTAGGTGATGTCACGGCTGTCTTTTAAGAAATTAAACTAAGTACCCAGGACATGAGTCGTCTACCATCTATCATGAAGCAAGGGATGCCATCAGACTCCTTTTTTTCTCTCGATATTAATGTGCAAGCAAACCTTGGCACGAAGAATACTGTCGACCAACAAAACTCAATGTAGGGAAACCACGGACTAGACCATGGTCTAGACCATGAACCAGACTGATCTCCGAGGCACAGATGCTGATAAATAATATGACCCACTTCTGTCAGACTTGGGTTGAAATTTTGGGGAATGTTGTGCGTCAGTAGTGATAGGAAACGCTTCCTAATCTGCATTTCCTTCTGTCCTTATATCGAGGAGGTAAAGATATCAATAGGTCTTTCTTCCTGATATTGCTAGACCATAAGATACGTTGTTTATTTCTTTATCTTTTTTATGTGCATTTGAAAATATGCTTTGTTATATGTTAGGGTGTTTATTGCATCACACAAAGTTATCTAGCAAAGTTTTAAAGTCTGTTAAAAGGAAAAGTAATTTGTCAGTCTAGATTGCTTAAGGCTGAAAATGTTATTCCGGATTTTTTTAATTAAAAGAATTTCATTGAAGATTAAAAATAATTTTGAGAATGTTGCTGACTTTTAAAAGCAAAGGCGAATGGGGTAGGCAACCTAATACCTCTCTCTAGGCCAGGGCCGAGAAAACAAGGAGAGGGGCCAGACATAATCACGAAGGAAGACCCAGACCCTCCTCTTAAAAGAAGGAAGATTACAAGTCCATTGATATTTCATCGGAAGACAGACTCAAGTAAAAAAGATCCTTGTCCATAATATGTAATATGAGTGTAACGCCTCCCCCCGCCCCGAAGATTACACAAGAGTACCTAGAAATTCCCAGACTGGCGGACGGTCCATTACGAAGCGGAATTGCTATGGCATAAAAGTGTCTATTGGATTTCTGCTCGTAAAGAATGAATATTAGGCCTTGTATTTCTTAGGTTTCTTACTTTTTCTTTCTTAAATCACCTTTGTCATCGTCGAAAAAAAGAACATAAACACACACACAAGTATATATATATATATATATATATATATATATATATATATATATATATATATATATATATATATATACTATTCTTGCATACATACAAACATACATGGTACGTAATGTTTGCATACATGTTTAACCACTGGTACATACCTGACAAAGCCACTTTTACGTTTTTGTCAGCTCGACACCGAGTCTATCTCAGTGGGTCCTGCGTCTATCTGAATGTCCATCTCCCTGACTGTCCGATCCTCCAAATCCGGCCTTCCCGTTGCATAATGAAATGATGACTGCCATGACTAGGCAAAACAGGTACGGTGCTTATCACCGCCCTTAACTGGAGTCCTTTTGCGCCTCTTCAGTAGCCTTTGGACAGACGCAAGTTGTTGCCTATTAGAGCCGCTGGATCTTGTCTTCTTCCTTCGTTTTCTTCTTCTTCTTCTTCTTTATTCTTCTTTTCTCTGTCTCTCTCTGTCTCTCTCTCTTCTTATCCCCAGCACTACTTGGTAAATCACTGTTCCCTTCTCTTGTACCTCCCTTTGCATTTTGTTAAGAAATAACTTTTTATCATTTTTTAATCTGAGTCTGTTTTTATTTCTGTTGTTCTTTTAATCTTTTAGCTCCGAAAATGGGTCACATGGTCCTGAAACGTCAGCAAAATAGATTACATTAAAGGATTTTGGTATTTCTCCACCCTCCAATGCTGCTTATCCGGTTTCAAGCAACCGCCTTCAACTTTAGTGTATATATATTATATATATATATATATATATATATATATAATATATAGTATATATATATATATATAAATATATATATATAGATATATAAATATAAAT
The DNA here is from genome assembly GCF_015104395.2 of Macrobrachium nipponense. Classification (NCBI taxonomy): domain Eukaryota; kingdom Metazoa; phylum Arthropoda; class Malacostraca; order Decapoda; family Palaemonidae; genus Macrobrachium; species Macrobrachium nipponense. Next base: position 33,330,101 of record NC_087203.1, on the reverse strand, counting down.
ATTATATATATAATATATATATATATATATATATAATAATATATATATATATTTAATATGTGTGTGTGTGTTTCTGTGTATGTGTAACTGTCAAATTTCTATTTCAATTTTGGACCGGAATATTTACGTAACGTTCACGTGCGCTACTATACAAATCACTATCCTTTCATTCATCGTTTAGAAGTGATTTTGCGATTAAAATTCACTTTAGTTTCCTCGATTATACAATTCTGCAAAATCGAATCAAGCTTTCAGTCACTTTCATTCTCTGATGCAAGATCATCAGCTTTATAATAACCCCGTCCACTTTCAATCTCCTTTCTTCACAAACATTGTAATATAGAACTTATGTTTACCATTCTGAATGCTTTTAACTTTTCACTCCAAGAAAAGACAGAAAAAAAGAGGTATTTTAGTTTATCAGTAGCAGCGTCTAAAAAGAAGCAGCCGATGCATCGTAAAGGATATCATTATCTAACGACAACTTCTGGCCTGTCAAAATAGTCATCCAAACAAACAGAAAAAGTCACCGAGTTATAACGTAGCTAAATCGCAATTAAACCGTCGTGAATCCTTATTTATCTCTCTGTAGGTAGCTGGTAAGTCAAAATAATAGCTTTATTGGGTAGAAATCTCAATTACGAGGGCACATGTAATGTTCTCTAAGGTCCACAATAATATACGGATGATAGCTGTAGTAAAACTTCATGAAACTGTATATAAGCTTTCGAACCCTTCCCAGGGTTCATCGAAGTAATAAATGATACATTTAATGTTGAATTTATTCATTCGGCTGCAGATGAACCCAGGGAAGGATTCGAAAGCTTTTATATGGTTTTATATAAAGTTTTACTACTGCTGCCATCAGTATATTATTGTGGTTCTTAAAGAAAATCACTTTGTTATTGCCATCATTGAAAGAAGACAAAAATAAATCAATAATAATGAAAAAGGGGATTTACCCCACAACAGAAATAGAATAGGAAGAATTATGCAAGCGTCGATTGGTCGTGTGCTTGGAAGACAACTCTGTAAACATGACTTGGAGAGCTGGGCTGGTAGTGGGGCGAGCAGGCATCTGGAAGTTCCAGACGAAAACTATTAGGCCAAAACTGGTATTTCTGGTAGCTACGATCGCATCACAAACCAACATCCCCCCCCCCCCCCCCCCCCCCCCCACCCCCCGCGCCTCTCTCTCTCTCTCTCTCTGTTGTCTCCTTGTTCTAATGATAACGCGCAGCCTCACACCCAGGTAGACACCTGTTAAAGGACACAGAAAATTATCTAGCGTTTGATCATGGCTGTTGATTATGTTCCCGGTTGCTAGTCGGCTCCATTAGGTTGTCGCAGCTTGGATGTGGAGAGAGAGAGAGAGAGAGAGAGAGAGAGAGAGAGAGAGAGAGAGAGAGAGAGAGAGAGAGAGAGAGAGAGCTCTGTCTGATGGTATATTAACTATAGTTGGTCGCAGCTACGGTGGGGAAGAGCGTGGAGCTAGTAGCCTCATCTGCTAAATACTTGTTAGGTCAACACCAGTCTTCTTAAGGCCTTTAATGCCTTACGTCACTTTTGGGCTGCCTTTTGACGAGGGCGCAAGCTGGATTAAGTCGGCCTTCATCTGAATGTAACGGCGAAACCCTTTCCAATTGAAGCCTTTTTGAATCTTTGATTTTATTGGTCTAAGCTGCATCCCAGACCATCCAAGATTGGAAGATGCAAAATATACCGGAAGATGCATTAGCAATTCTCTGGCAGACATTAGAGGTGCCTCACACTGAGGGACCTGGGTCAACCCGAACGAGTCTGTAAGGTAAGGGGCATAGCCACTTACACCGCATCGCTTTGGGTATTTGTAGTTATTAGCAACGCTCTCAAGCATCCTCATTTATCCAGGCTGCTGCTCTTGATGGGAGAGCTAAGGGTAAATAATATTTGCTGCAAGCATAGAATTTCACGCACTTGAAAGGTAAAATATGAGAAGGTCTGAAGTCTTCGAGTTTTCCCGTTCAAAACAAATGAGCTTCTGACGTATTTGCACCTGCGGAGTATTTTCAAACGCGGTATGATATTGTCAGTTTTGACACCAGTTGAGGGCTGCATGACGTCATTCTCAAACTTACCTTTGCGTCCGTTTGCTTTTCAAGAATCTATTTGCATTTTATCTCTGCTTCATGTGGCTAAATGCTATTTTCTGTTGACGTGTGCTTGATTCTATTGAAAACACAACCATTCCTTCATCCTTGCATGTTTGTTTTTAAGAGTCCCTCGAGCTGATCCTCATTTTATACATCATGGTTGCACACGCTTGGTTTGCTGGTGTTTATAATTTCCTAGAATGACGTAGTCTCCGCTGAATTAGCTGTTTTTGATGGAGCATCTGTGTCCCCCTCCTTCCAGTGTCTTTCTTACATCTTGGTTATATTTGACTTCATTCATCCATGCTCCTACGTGTATAGTTATGCTTAAAATCGTATATGGTTCAACGAACTTCGTTGTGTACAGTATTCCAGTTTCGTTTTAGTCTAAACACATTTTGAATTACAGTCTTGCATTATGAAGCAATTCGTGAATGTCCCCATTACACCTACGTAGCAATTATCAGATTTATTTTCGATTGCTTTATCTCATTAGCACCTCAGCTCTTGATTCATTTCGCATTGCTATTTATCGTCGAACTCCAAAGGTCAAAGAACTAAGGTCAAGAACTCGATCATGAAGTCATCAGTTGTTCGCCACATGCAATCTCAGATGGGTGTGTCAAAGGAGAGAAAAAACTAGACTCGATCACACAGCAAAAAGGCAGAGAGAGAGAGAGAGAGAGAGAGAGAGAGAGAGAGAGAGAGAGAGAGAGAGAGAGATAGAGTTTTTCTTTTGTAATTAAAGGTTAAGAACACGCAAAACATGATTGAAAAACATTTACCAACGAGTATGCCTTTCATTCTTGATCAGAAAGTTCTTTAAAGATTTGATTGTGATCTGAAGGCTTCCAAATTTGTTGCTTTCGGATATATTTGGCGCGTGGTTGTACTGGAAGTTAAGGCGTCAGGTGTAATAACTTTTCATTGCCATAAGTAACAATCATGACGGGATAAACTACAAAAATACAGTTTTCTTCTAAATCACCGGATCCCATGAAATTTGCTGTCTGATCAGGTGAATTCGTGGAGGTTAATGAGTAGTTAAGTTTCTATCTTAAAAGCTTATTTTATAATACAGGGTGTCCATAAAGTCCCAGTGCCATTACAAGTATTTATTGCTCAGAAACCATATAACAGAGTAATGCAGTTTTTTTTTTAGAATGTTCTACATTTCCTCAAGTTTAAATTCAGAGCACTTCATTCTACGAAAAAACTGCATTACTATATGTTATACGGTTTCTGGGCAATAAATACTTGTAATGGTACTGGAAGTTTATGGACACCCTGTACTTCCAGTTCGTTTTATGGCTAAACAAAGATACTCTTGCACTCAAAACTAACAAAGGAACATTACATAGCCAGGATATTGTAAAAACTTCTGTGACTGCAAAGCTTAATTATGAGAGAGAAACGACGGGAATTCCCTTTATTCTCAAGGTGTGGGTTTTCCTGAAAGAATCTCCATGACTACAAGATACACACCTCAACTTTTTCCTCATTAAGAATTCTCAAGCACCTTCACACTTTGTCCTTGAATGCTGCCTACTGGCTGCTCTATGAGCAAAAGCCCGTGCTGGCATAAGGCCAGCTTAATCTCCAACAACTTGAATGCTGGCATCTTATGAGAGAAACCATGTATTAAAAAAAATGTAAGAATATCTTTACTGTCTGTTAAACAATTCACTAGCGCCTCAGTGGCGTGATCGGTATAGTATTGGCCTGCTACCTCGGTGGCCGCGAGTTCGATTCTAGGGCATTACATTGAGGGGTGAGAGATTTGTATTTCTAGTGAAAGAAGTTCACTCTCGACGTGGTTCGGAAGTCACGTAAAGCCGTTGGTCTCGTTGCTGAATAACCACTGGTTCCATGCAACGTAAAAACACCATGCAAACAAACAATAAACAATTCAATAAACTTTAATTTTCACCTGAATTTGGACAGTAGACAATAGTTGGCATTTACCAGAACGTGAGATCTGAAATCTCATAGAAATTATCAGGAATTAGTAAGCATATCCGTTATTAGCTTTATATTCTTACATTAATTGACCTTAATCAATACACTAGGACATAACTCTTACATAGTTCTTCAGGAAGTAGTTCGTATCGTAGCTATCGACTAGAATTATCAGAGATTTTACTGTCTATCTTCAATATTTTTTAGAGATGATTTCAATTGTAATCCCATGAATTGTCTAAATCAACTTGCAAAGTCGATTATCGCGTTAGATATATGAAGTCCAACAGAAATTCAGTAACATTACCGATAAGAAACTTGCATACAACTTTTAGATTATATGAATTATCCACGAAATTTGCGTATTTCATAAAAATTAGACCAGTATTGGTCTTACACCAAATACAAAATGACTCGTCATTCACACTCATCTCTCACTGAGTAATCCCAAAACTTCCAGGAGTGGCAGCCAAATCATTTATTTCAATTATTTACAGCTATCTCTCTACCTTAAGACCGATAATGACGCTAAGGCTAATATGACACTGAAAAAAAGATAACTTGCAGATGTTTACGCATGCGCTAATGCGTGCTCAAGTAAAGGTTGCAGTATCTGTCCAGTCTAATGAAGCACAGACTCTGTGATTATCTGAGCCTGGAAAAATTTGCTGTGTTTTTGCTGGCCTGCAAACTTCCCAGGATCGACATTCGTCTGCAGCGGCCACCATCATGCTCTGGAGACTTTTTTTTTCCCCTCTTTAGCTTGTTACTTTGGAATTAGAATGATTTTGATCGATGATTTGATACAGTTATAATATACGAAAAAACAAGCGTCACAACGTCATTTTCCCCAGGACTCCATTATTGAGATAGTCTGATATCATTGTATTGCAGCTCGCTTTTACATCGGAGTTATCAAAACAATAAATATTCATATTTATGGGGTGCACTGTATGCTTACATTTTTATTCAGTGTATACCTTGCCTAATACGTCTATACTACACGAGAGAGAGAGAGAGAGAGAGAGAGAGAGAGAGAAGAGAGAGAGAGAGAGAAGGCCAGGTTCCCAGAAAAAGTGACTGTCGTGAAGACCATATATGGATTCGTCAGCTTTAGCATGTCTTAAAAGATAAAAATAAAAGATAAAAAAATAGTAATAATAACTAAGTTGTCATTGTTGTAGAGACATTCTGTATCATCAAAATTATTATCTATTTTCGTCTTCCCAAACTAAGTTGGCGGGAGGTTATGGATTCACCTGAACGTCTGTTTTGCGTGTTTGATTGGCAGCGTTATTGCCTAAAAGAATTGTAAAGTGCGGGAAGGCTAACACCCTCAAGAGCAACTTTTTCTTGGCGGAAGAGACTAGCATATATAATAATATATCTATATATATATATATATATATATATATATATATATATATATATATATATATATATAATTTAGTGTATGTTTGTCACTATGCTTGATGAAGCAGCGTAGATTAATGAAGTACTACGTGTGTCGACAAGTCGCGCAAAGTGTTCATGATTGCAAGGTAGGTTTAAGATGCAAATGGATTGCAATGATTATGATACTGATGTACAATAATCTAGAATATACGTACGTAAAATGATAACAGTTCTTTTTAAAGGAAACAACATTGATTATATATTAGAAATGTAACATATTAATGCAGTCAAGTAAGTGTATTCGAAGCGTTATTTTCGCTCTTATTTCAATTGCCTTTTGTAATGTATAAACAACCCCTAGGTACAGTGGTGCTCAAATCTCATGCGACATGATTCTTTTTGTATCGTCCATATTCTCAGACTCAAAGTGATGTTGCCAAGTAGTGCTATTTTTTTTATTTTTTTTTATTTGTAATGTCATTCACGTCAAAAAGTTTGTGAATTCACAGCTAGCCTTATTTTCCTTATGGTTAAATAGATATGATCCCTTTTATGCATTGGTATAATTCTTAATTTGTATGATTTTTTTATTCTTTTTATCTTTACGTTGCTCAGTTCAAGTGTGGTCTGATAAGGTTAGCGGTGCCAGCAATGAAAGCACACTTAACATGCTCCTCGGACTGGTCAACATAACCATGTCTGCAGCATTATGACAGTAGATCTAATAAGCTCAACAGTCATAACAACAATTTCAATGTAGGAATATGAATTAAAACAAGTTTTATTTGAATGTTGAAGATTTCGGCTGCGTTTAAGCTGCCTGTATGTTGGAAAATGTTTTAGAGGCCTAAAAAAATAATCTAAGCCTTCTGAGATGTAATCTGTTACTAATGAATTTATTTGTAGAGATCACCTGTTCTTTGAGGAATATGAATTACAACAAGTTTTCTTTGAATGTTGAAGTTTCAGGCTGTGTTTAAGCTGCCTGTATGTTGCAAAATGATTTATAGGCCTAGAAAAATAGTCTAAGTTTTCTGAGATGTAATCTTTACTAATGCTTTTATTTGTAGAGATTACCTGTTCTTTGAGGAATAAAAGATGATGATAATTTTGGTTATATGGAGAAGATGTTATTAATCGAAATATCATAAGTATTAATATCAAGGCAAATGGAACACTTGTTTTTCAACTGGTTTACAATATTATTTTCTTAAAACTCCTTCTTCTCGCTTTTGGTGTATAATTTATTCTTTCATAAGGTAACTTGAAGTGCAAGAATGTGTAGATAACCTCATTTGCTTTCTGGCCAGAAATTGTTGATATAGAGATGTGAATGTTAAGTGGTTTAAAGTAAAGAAATCTACAAACCCACCTAGGCCTAGGAATAATATCTGGCTTTGACAAATAGGCGAATATTTGCTAGTATGCTATCAGTTTTGAAATATTTAAGAAAGATAACAAATAAATATGCATGAAAATCCAAATATTACTTAAACACATAAAGTAAATGTTTTCAAGATAATTTAATGGTCGCTACTCATTTACTTATATACCAGGTGGTTGTTGTTGCACCGACACTGATACGTCACACATGCTCCCCTCACACGTTATCGGTGGGCGCATTCTACTTTTGTATATACATATTTACATTTTTTCAGCGTTGAGGGTAAAAGCAATCAAAGAAGACTATTTCAAATTTTATGTTTGCTTTGGAAGCATTATTAATTTTACGACAATTTTTTCTGTTTTTTTTTAATTTATTTAACATTTGAAATGAGTTTGATGGCGACTTCGTTTTGGTCAAATGCTTCAGCAATGAGTGAACGAAAGTTTTGAAAAAGTTTCGTAAGGGTTTTTCTGAAATTTGGCTACACGTGACATTTTCTTACAATTTTTAAATATATGACAGGTTTCACTCTTATGAAACATATTATGGCCTTAGTGTATGCGATACTCGCGTTTTCGCATTGAAATAAAAGATAAATATGGTGCATACTAGGTTGCCAGTTAGTGAATTTTGAACGAAATCCTATGGAGTCATGTCGCATGAAATTTGAGCAATCACTGTACATAAGCTCATATTTTTTGCGTTTTGATAAATTCATCCTTACTTTGCAGAAGACATAAATTAACTATAGCAAATACGCTGATAAGTTTAGGTATTGTTTGCAATTACGTCGAATTTCACCTAATTTTACTAAACCTGGAAGGATTACGTCATCAATATGTGTTTGACGGTGTTGAAGACTATTGTCTTTTTTTGAATTCTGAAACTACAAATTATTATTATTATTAGTAACTATTTATCTTAAATTTAATAGAGTATTAATTTCATGATAAGTGTTGTAAAGTATTGATAATATCTTAAATAATAACGAAATTAATAGGAATCTAAGTAAATTCTGCCAATGCTTAAGAATTTTGCCTTTGAGGGACAATAGTTTCTACAAATCCGGGACGGCGCCAGTTTTTGCTAGAACACATTTAGCATTGAAATAACGCATAACTAGCGTTAAAATATTCTAGGTAAGCTTGTTTGGTTTCAAACGCTTTCAATTATATCATATATTTTATCATTTCCCAAAAGGTTCATCACCTTCATTAGTGTTAGGTTGGCTGCGCCCACTAAAACTTTTTCTGCAAGTTTAAGCAGAGACCAATGGCATGTGCTATCAAGAATTAGCTTTTAATTCTGTATGACATTCATGAACGAAACTTAACATTCGTGTATCACTCCTGATTGTAGATACACAACTCGTAATCTGTGAAACATTTGGAATATACGTATATGGTAGTTGGATTATGGAAATAGTTTACTTAAAATATATACCGGTGTAGTTAATCAGTCTTTAAGAAAAATTAATATATATAATGTTAACTGATATCTTAACTTAAATGTCCTGATTAGGGGCCGTTCAAAAATTACGTAACACATTTTTGGTAAGTTTTTTACCCTCTCCCCCCTTGCCACACCTCATAACACATGTCCAGTACTACACCCCTCCCCTTGAATTAGATTAGTATATTTCCCCCCTTTTTTTGAATGCAATTAATATATAATAAAAGTCTAGCCTAATAGGTACCTGGAAATGAAGACAAGAAAAGCCATCTCCTTGGAAGTTTAAGTTGATATAATAAAATGATCAGAAAAAGGCAAAACATTGCTGAATATTGGCTGCGCTCAGGTTTACTTGTCCAACTGTGTCACAATCATCAAAGATAAAAAGCGCATACTTGAACATGTGAAAGGGTTTGCTCCTATGAAATTAACTGTGATTACAAAGAAGTGTAGTGTTCTCATTATGCAGACAGAATGATTATTAGTGTTTTAACTTGAAGACTAGCATAAACAGCACATCCCAGTTAGCTTAATGCTAATTCAAGAGAAGGCTTAAAGTTGGTTTGAAAAGTGCTGCTCCAGTATGTGAACACCAAACTAATGAATATATTGCATGTAACCCAATTTATCTTTTGGTAAAGTCACTGCCACCACAAACTATTCTATTTAAGAGACTTGAGAGAAGCCTCTCTGGAGTACGAAGGAGCTCCACTAGGGAGTCTTAAACCAATGACTAGGTTCCATCAAAGCAGCTTGCAGAACCTTCAGCAATCCAGCTGAAAAGTGTGAACTTTCGCCTAGTCAGCAGGGATATACATAGCAGCCCCTTATACAATACGTACTAATCTTGTAAATATTGGTGTGAAGACAGGGACTGCTCCTGGACTTGCACCATAACCTAGTATAAAGCTCCTGCAAGAAAAATGTTCTTCTTTCTTATAATTGGGAAAGAGTACATAGATGGCTTAAAAGTCTCTGTAGCTCAAGAGCTAGATGACAGTTCCATGCGCTTACGCAAAGCATTCCAATATTTCTGTAAAGCTTCTCTGGAGTCCAGTACGTTTTGGCGCCGCTCTTTTGGCGACGATGATTTGGCGCCGCCGTTTTGGCGCTAAATGGTTTTGGCGCTCGTTATTTTGGCGCTAGCCCATTTGGCGCAAGCTTGAAAATTTTCTGACCTGATATATATAATATCTATATATATATATAGATATATATAATATATTATATATATATATATATATTATATATATATATATATACATGTGTTTTTATATATATTGCATGGGTCAAAAATAACATAGAAATAAAAAAGTTCTATTTATTTTCAGCAATATAGTATTAAAATGCTACAAAAATGAAATTAAAATGAAATATTTTCACCAACATGTTAATGCATTTCATAGTTATATGCCAAAACCACGTAAGTATTCCAGTGGTTGCCCGTGAATCAAACTGCTGTACTATAGTTAAAATGCGTTCATATCTTAATGGATTTAAGCGTTTCGAGCAGGAGGAGGTTCCCAGCCATTAGTTTTTGCATAATAAGAATCGCGTCCTTTCTGAATTCTCTTTATGCCATCGATGAATTTCCATATAACTGGGTGGTTCATTTCCAAGTTCTGCATATATTTTCCTGTGCGTAGCTTCAGCATGATTGTTTGTCCTGTCCTCACCTAATATCGTTCGACTATACATATTCCACATTTGCGTAGGGAAAAGTGTGGTGAACGCGGCCATTCCTTTCCCCTCCTCAGAGGTCCTTCTTACATAATTATCTTCGACCCAGTTCATTAACGGCTGGAGTTCATCAGGTAAATATTGCGCCAAAGCATCGATGTAAACATCCATGTGAGAAATAGGTACAAAAGATAAAGCAACGATCATTTTGGCTTTTACTGAGAAGTCGGGGTCATTATTATACAAATGTTGGAGCCCAAGTTGTTTCAGGTGCTTATGAATATTATGTGCAAAATGGAAGAAGCAGCCTTTCAACTCCACATCCGGAAAACATTCTGTCATTGCAGAAAAAGCTGCTTGTTCATAATCACTATAAATGCCCTTTGGTTGCAACTCTGCAGACATCTCAGTTATCATTCGAAACATTTTCACGTATGTTGTTCGACGCTTATTAGGTAATAGGGCGTATAGTATAGGGAGAACTCCTTCATGCTTTCTTGCCATAATTACGTAAACCTGTGCAAATAACGGAGGAGACATCTTAAACGTGCCATCGGCGTACCACACATCAGAATCACGGAAAATATTTACCCAAGTCTTTCTACCAAATATTAAAATTCTGTCATGTTCCAAGCAAAAAGTCTTCAAATTGACCACCGTGCGTAAGGTAAAGTTTGTACTCGTCCGGTATTACTAATTCACTTAAACTGAGAGGGTTTGCAGGCGCAGAATATATTTGATTTCGCTTTCGTCGTACAATTTTTTTCATGGCATCTGAAGTGGGCAATGCTGCCAGAGCAGCTTGAGAGCTATTTTCAATGCAAACATTAACAACTGATGACGGCACTTCAAGAGTTTCCTCTGCTTTACGTTTTACGCTTGTTTTAATTTCAGCAACTTCCACATTTACTGCCGACGCACCGTGTGAATGTCCATTTACTTCTTTCACTACTTCCTGGTTCTTAGTATGAATACGCCCTTTACACTCATTTTTTGATTCACACCTCCAAAACTTGAGAGAAGGATCGTTTTTGCTACATTTGTCAAACACATACAGTTTTATCCGTTTGAGGTGAAAATTTTTGGCTTGCCTCTATTACTTAAGATTTTTTCGGCCATTTAAGGTATGGGCTGTACAAGAAACTAAAGAAAGGCGTTTTACCAATAAAAAAGACTTGAATATCGTAACAAAACTAGTTTACTATTACAATTCTCAAATCAGACGAGCCTTTGGTGTAATGAGATGATCACTAAACGAGACACTTGTAAAATTATATGATAACTGAACAAGACTTGAATATCGTAATAACTGGTTTAATATTACAGTAGAGGAAAAGACCCCATATAGACTCCCCAACTTTTCCCCCAAGATCACTCTAGCCCCGCCCCCCACCCCACCCCCCAAGGGGCGTGGCTACCCCCTACCCCCTCATGATGGCTCATGTACGTACGTGAGGCCTAAAAAAAGGGGCGGGGCAACCCCCAAAAGGGGCGTGGCCACCCCGACCCCATATAGACTCCACTTGTCTGGGGGGTGTGGCCACCCTGACCCCATATAGACTCCACTATTCTGGGGGGGCGTGGCCACCCCTGACCCCAAATTGACTCCATTTGTATTATAAGCTCATGTACGTACATGAGCTCATAATTGACTCCATATGTATGATAAGTTCATGTACGTACATGAGCTCATAATTGACTCCATTTGTCTTACAAGCTCATGTACGTACATGAGCTCATATTAGGGGGCGTGGCCTCCCCTAACCCCAAATCGACTCCACTTTTCTACCCCTGTGACGTCACATAACTATAAGGGAATAAAACCAATCCTTTTCAACCCTCCACTATTCTGGGGCGGGGGGCGTGGCCACCCCTGGACCCCAAATGACCTCCTGTGACGTCACCATAAACTATAAGGGAATAACCCAACCCAAACCCATCCTTTCAACCTTCCACTATTCTGGGGGGCGTGGCCACCCCTGACCCCAAATTGACTCCATTTGTATTATAAGCTCAGTACGTACCATGAGCTCATAATTGACTCCATTTTGTTTTAGGAAACGTTCATGTACGTACATGAGCACATAATTGACGCCATTTGTCTAACAAGCTCATGTACTACATGAGCTCATATTAGGGGGCGAGGCCTCCCCTAACCCCAAATCGACTCCACCTTTCCTCCTACCCCCTGTGACGTCACCGTAACTCTAAGGGAATAAAACCATTCTTTCAACCCCTGACATACCCCATGTGACGTCACGTAACTCTCCGGGAATAAAAAACCGACATTTCAAGCCCTCACCCCAAATTGACTCCACCTTTCCTACCCCCAGTTGTGACGTCACGCCTAAACTATCCGGGAATAAAAACCAACATTTCAACCCCTCACCCCAAATGACTCCACTATTCTACCACTGTGACGTCACGTAACTCTCTGGGAATAAAAACCATTCTTTCAACCCCTGACCCCAAATTGACTCCACCTTTCCTACCCCCTGTGACGTCACGTAACACTTACGGGGAATAAAAAACCAACATTTCAACCCTCACCCCAAATTGACTCCACTATTCTACCACTGTGACGTCACGTAACTCTCTGGGAATAAAACCATTCTTTCAACCCCCGACCCCAAATTCTAGACCCACCTTTCCGACCCCCTGTGACGTCACGTAACTCTCGGGAATAAAAACCAACATTTCAACCCTCACCCAAATTGACTCCACTTTCTACCCCTGTGATGTCACGTAACTCTACGGAATAAAAACTTGACCCCACCCCGACCCCAAATAGACTCAGTTCACTGTTTTTTGCGACTCATGTCCCCTTTAATTGTTTTCAAAGTAACCGGGACGTTTACCTCATCCTCCTCCTATAAAATCTCTAAATTTATATATGCACATTGCAAATATACTCTCTCTCCCTCCCTCCCTCCCTCCCCATCCCTCCCTCTCCCTCTCTCTCTTCAGCCGTTACATTTGGTTTTATATATATATACACAGCTGCTTAGATATTCAGAGTATCATGATAAAAAGGATATTTGGCGACTGACTTCATCCACATGTGATATCTCCCCCAATAACCATATCAGAGTCAATGTTTATCTGATGATGAATCATGCACACACACACACACATATGAAGAAACGAGACCTTATCGCCATATTTGCCCAGCTGACTTCACGCCAACGTGAAATTTTAGTTTCATAGAATTTGAGTCATAATCTAGGTGGCGAACACACGGACAAAGGTACACATTTCAATTTTGTTTATTTATTATATCGAGTTTGAAAGAGGTTGAAAAATCAAATTACAGATGGAATTGTTATTTTATATTTATAACCAATCCTAAATACAGGGGAATGAATTAATAAATTCCATACAAATACATACATTAGAAAAAAAACTGTACAAACACGAACGCGATAATATGCGCATTCGCTTTTTCAAAAACAATACTTCAACGAAACATACTACGGCTACTATATATTTTCTAACCTGTTCCTTCACATCACAGCCTTAGTATATACCACAAAACATCTTCTCCAGCACTTTCCCGACCGTGTATCGAAGACGACGACGTTTCATCTAACACCTCAAAGCTTTTAAATTTAGCTAACAAGTTTTTCATATATAAATCTTCCACACACCTTTCCTCCAACAGGGATAAATTCTTTTTCATTATAGCCACGCAGAATATTTTACCAATTTTGTCATTTCATCACTGAATGTAGCTAACACAGGTAAATATTGATTCAATCAAGTCGTATTAACCAGTCCGCTCTGACCGATGCCAGCGGGAAAGATAACATATTTGACATAGTCATACGATGATTTAAATAATTCTTCCTTCAATTTCTTGACCGAAGAAAAAAAGTGATTTGAACCTCATCTGTTTGGTATCTCTGCCCAAACGATCGGCGTGATCTTCATCTTTTGGAATAAGCCACGCTCTTTTGCGCGTATCATTATCTTCAATGTGGGGGCACCAATACCGTATTGTGTTAATAAGGTAGCTATGGTGGGTAGATCAACTTCATCGTCGCATTCCCAAGATGTGATATTTTCAGGTCTTTTTTCACAATGGCGGACCCTTCAATACCCCTATCACGAAGACAGGCATATGATGCACCAGTGCGAGAATATCGAAAACCTGCCATTCTGGCATAGGATAAGCTCGAATGACGTCCGCCACAACACCGTAATTCCTGCATGTTCACACAGTTAGTGGCCGGCCACTACTAGACACATATTCCTCTCCTGAACTTATTTTCGGACAAGTTCCCGAAAACTAACTTGCAAGAGGAGGCTGATGAAGCCATGGCGAGAGTTCACGTCTTGATGTGACAATCCTTCAAGAGATAAGGAACTACGAAAAGCCCCAGCTACCCAAGACCCTTTTCACAATCACTGATTACCAAACCTGTTGTGACGAAGCATCAAGCCTCTCCCAGCAACAATGATTCAGACTAACATGAATAAACAAGTCTTTATCATTCCCTCACGCAAAGGGTCATCCACAGACTCATTTTTTATCAAAATCAGTATCACTCCAGTCATGTTTCTCGCAGACACGAATAAAATCAAGCCTTATCATTTCGCACATCAAAGGCGTCCACACAACACACACACACACACATATGAACCTCATATATAAAACTTCCACACATCTTTCCTCCAATGGGGATAAAATTCTATCGCTACAAAGGCGTGAACTTCATCTTTGGAATACAATACTTCATCGAAACACCATATGTCACACCTGATTATTACTTCCCAACTGAACACCATAAATACAACCGACAAGGGAAAATTGATGTTATTCCTTACCCAAAGTGTATAGAGTAAGTGCAACACACCGACCCTCCGTCCCTACAAGTATTTCTCTTGACCGAAACGTCATTTCCCTCCGTCACTATTCAGTAAGTAGCTTATAAAACACTTTCCATTTACTTGAACATATAGTATAGTAAATATTAAAAACAGCAATAAGATTCATCTGTATATGGAATAAATATTCTTATAAAATAATGTACGTTGAAAGAAGCGGAATATATAAAACAGTCATTGATTCCTCCCTTTCAGATATGGGAAATAACTCTAGTAGTGAACTGTCAGCCAGACGAAGTAGCCACTCAAGTCAGACACCATTACTATTATGGTGTTGGAGCCCCAAACTCATTTATTAGGAATGTGAAAAAACGGGTCATGACCATGAAGCAGGAGAAGAAGAAGAAGTAGCAGGAGATGCAACAACTACCACTGGCAGCCCACAAACGGTGCAACCCCGATCAACTTCGCCACCACCCACTACTGAAGGAAACGAGCAACCCGGTGGTAAGGAAGAACGGTATGTAAAACGATGTGTATATATTTATTTAATAATAGTTCCTGATTCCATAGAAACACGCACCTTTTTCTCCTTGTTTCCCTGTTTTTCCGTTCAAATGCATTATGGGCATAGTAAAAAACACCTATATAATTATTCATAAGGATTTATTGACCACATAAAGAGTTTACAAATTCAATACACTAATCGCTGTCAGACCGTTCAGCACGCATTTTCTTCCCATAATAATTCCACGTGTATCCTTATTTTAAACCTGAATATGAAAAACGAAAAAAAAAAACGTTTAAAGAGGAAACGACTAAGACGTATTAGCAGTTTAACACCGACGTTCATGGGCGAATGATTCTCACAGCTCATCCTGAAATAAGTAAAAAAGTTATGTGAGTTGAAGGTGTATGATACATATATAGAATATATCCTTAATTGAATGTAAATGGAGTAATATAAAAATCAAAGAAAAAAATAATGCATTTACCTTAGTTGTTCAAGATGCGGAGACATTCCTTGTACGTAATAGCACGTTTGACCCCCGACCTCCAATGTGAACATTTAAACTTTTTCAAATATTTAAAATAATATCCCGTTATCCATTTATCATTACCTCCAAACGAGTGAATGAGAATACATTTTGTATTTAGGATAATACTGCTTTCACACCACGGTGACTCACGCAATGAACAAAAAACTAACGTAAAGACCGCACTTGTACGATTTATCAGGTTGTATTTGTTTTATTAGGCGATAGAGGTTATATTCGGGATGCGCATATATAAATTTAGAGAAGTCATTCGAATAAACTTTTGGATTTATACCGTAAACTATCAAAAAAAGAAGATTATATTTCTAGGTGATTTTTCCACGTAAAAACATACCCAATGACCAACAATATTAATATCAGTAGACGAAGATAATGTATTAGATATAAAACTAAAGGTTTAATTCTACTTTTCTCTGGCAATGTCAATAATCCTACTTCATCCGAAGCGAACA
>NC_087203.1:33290462-33313259 GCF_015104395.2 Macrobrachium nipponense | reverse complement strand
TCCGCGGCGGTTTTTGTAGTCTAGTTCGAAGGCAATGCGTAGCTAATAATCCAGAGTTTAAATCCCAGTTTTGGGTGGGTGATCTCAATCGTATATATTATACGTTGATTTCACCAGTTTGTATCCCACAGTTATGGAGTAAAATACAAAATGCCCTTGTGTGAAATAACTGAACTTTCCCCTGTCGAATTAGAAAGTTTTGTCGCTAGCGATATTACCGCTATTGATTCACAGGGTGAATACGGTTATTTCATACTGCTCGATACCAAAACCAGCCTTAGACGGGATGTTGCTCTACAAACGGATGATCTCCCTCTCGCCATCATCACATGAATGTGACTCACCAGGATCTATCGCCCTATAGTAAAAACCTGATGAATAAGTTCAAGGTGAAGCTACCCAAGAAAAATGTCAAGTTGACGGGTACGCATTTACCCATGCGTAATCACTTGATCTGTCTTCCCTTATTACAAACGTTGATAAGGCTCGGTCTCGAAGTTGATGTAATAAGGAAAGTGTACAAATTCAACAGGATTTTTATTTGAGGGAATATATTCTGGAGAATGCCGAAAGGCGTGCTAAAGAGACCGATCCGGACAAGAGGAACACAATCAAAATCATAATGAACGGTCTTTTCGGTGTTACTATTAAAAATTCATTGAATTATTCTACCCGAACTGTCGTCACCACCGGTGAAGCCTCTCTCCTCAGGAATAATGGGTCCAAACACACGTACAAGTCTTTGGAAAAACTCGGTAACGACAGGTACATTGTAAACCATTGCAAAGAGTCTGTTATGGCTGAATCCCCGATTTATATCGGTTTCAGTATACTTGACATGGCGAAGGATATTGATGTATCGGTTCTATTACGACGTTCTTAAAAGAAAGCAGTATGGACACCGAGTTCAGCTCCTGTATACCGACACTGACAGCTTGATCTATTCCTGGGTGACTGATAACCTCAATCGGGAACTGAAGGGTGCGCTCAAACCCTACATGGATTTGAGTAATTTCCCCAAAACTCACGAATTGTATGATGAGTCACGTAAGGGGGAACTCGGGTTAGTGAAGGTTGAAACGGGGGCTGAACTCATGAGGGAATTCATCGGCGTTAAACCTAAAGTTTATTCGTATCTGACGGAAACTAGTCGTAGCAACACCTTGAAAGGTGTACAAGGTGCCGGCAACAAAAGACCATTCCACATGACCAGTATCGAGCTGTAATCGAAAAGAATGAGATTACTTATACTCGTGTGCAACAATTTGCAAAGATAGGAGGCACGATGTGTCATACGAGCCAGCGAAAGGTATCTCTCTGTCCTTTAGAGGACGGAGAGATATTATGTGACACCTTATAAATCGTTGGCGTATGGACATCCAGACATTGGGGTGGAGGAGGGTATAGCGGAGGAGGAGGAGGAGGAGGAGCTAGAGAGGGTAGTGGTGCGCCGGTAGTAGCGGCATCTCTCCAATTTTAAAATATTCCCGCTCCTAGCACCTCGAGAATTCCTACTCCTCCTATTCCTCCGACCCTACATCCATCACATCATTTCCCACGGGTGAAAGGATGTTCAAAACGTCGAAGAGAGAATAGTAAAATATACAATGTTAATTCCTCTCTCTCTTCGACGTCTTTGACTTCTCGACGGGAAATGGTTCCACCCTCTCCTCCAGTTAAACGGGGTCGTATCACTACTTGACCGGGTGTCCATAGTTTATATATTTTTTTTTTTTTTTTTTTACTATATATTTTATCTTATTATTTCATATATTTGAATAATATATATTGTATATAATGTTATTTTTTATTTTATAATCATATACACAGTTAGTTTTTTTATATTTTGAATTATTATATTGTATTTTTTATTATACTTCGCATTTTTACTGTACGTTCTATTTTTATATTGTAGGAAAAAACCTGTATGGTATTTCATTATAGAAATAAACAAATAAAATTACTGCCGTCAACGTTCCATTCACCCTAATTATTATTAAGGCTTGTATATAAAAAGGAGCGCGTAAAGTACACACCTATAGTCTTAAACGCGCTAACATCATGGCCGCGACAGGTCCCTTCCCTGGGCAGTTGTTAGACCCGTTCGCTAATCCCGCTCGTATTATCATCGCGGGGTTTAGTAACAGTGGCAAGTCCGTCCTATGTCAAAAAATCATTGAACTCTATGAAACGCGTTTCCAATACATTTTATATCGCGGGGTATCTGAACACCCCCTCGAAACGCATCCCTCAATAGGTCCCAAATTTAAAGTATCCAAAGCATTTTTAAATCCCTTTGATTACGCTGAAAAGGGGGAGACGGAGGTTAATAAAGGTCTATTATTCATACTCCCCCCGATGATTGCTTCCTCGAGGCCAGTGATAATAAATTTGTGACTAACGCCTTCACAGCGGGACGTCATTCATCTATTTCAGTTATATTCATAACGCAGAATATGTTTCATTCAGGAAAGTTTAGTAGAAGTATAAGCTTGAATTGCTCACATTATATTCTAATGAAAAATCGTGATTTTAGTCAAATTGAAACTTTAGGTCGGCAGTTATTTGGCCGTCAAAAAGCTTCAGCCTTTTCGGACATATATAAAAGGCCCTATCACATAACCGCTATGGTTATTTGTTAGTAGACTTCGCTCCGTCAAACACCTGAAGTGTTACAGCTCCGAACTAATATTCTGGGTGAACGGAATATCAAATAGCTTACCAATATGGATAAAGAACGGATAAAACTGCTAAAAACTTTGTACGGAGATGCACGGGGTGTGGGTAGTTTCAGCGGGTGGATCTTTATTCAGAGTAGCGAAAAATCTGAATAGCCAAATTACTCGTGAAAATGTAAAGAATTCTTACGTGGACAAAAGTCTTACACATTGCAATAAAGTCACTCGAAAAAATTCCCCAGAAGAAAAATCATGTCACCTAAAACCGAGAGTAATAGCGAGCACCGATTTTAGCTGATATGTCCAAATTAGCTCGGTATAATAATGGGTTTAAATATTTGCTAGTCTTTATTGACGTGTTTTTCCAGATATCTACAAATTGTTCCCTTGAAAAAGAAGGATGGTGTTACTATGCGTCGCGCTTTGAAGAAGGTTATCGAATCTACCGAATTTTTGGGAATTTCACGTTTGAATAGCGATGAGGGTAGGGAATATTATAACAAACACGTCAGAGAATATTTCAGATAGTAAAATATAAAATTATCATAGCGTTTATTCGAGAGAAATAAATCCTCTATAGCTGAAAGAGTCATAAGGACTATTAAGGGTCGTAATATATAGATATCTCACACATAAGAATACCTTAAAATACATTAACGTCTTGCGCGACATTGTTCAGAGTTATAATCATACCCCCCATAGAAGTTTGGGTCGCACCCCGCAAGAGGTTCACGCATTAACGGATAGAGATGACATTGAACGTCAATTCTCGAGCATGTATAAAAAGGCTGTTCTTGTTAATCCTCCCGCCATTTCGCTCTTGAATGTTGGAGACGTTGTACGTATTGCCGATGAGCGTCGCAACGCAATTTTTAGGAGGGGATATACAATTCAAAATACTCTGGAAATTTTTAAAATCCGAAAAGTGGATACAAGGCAAAATCCGGTCGTATACTTCTTGGAAGATTTAGCGGGTGAAGAAATAAAGGGTGTATTTTATCGTGAAGAATTAATTCGCACAAATCTACCAGAAACGTATGATATCACTTATTCTGGGAAGGAGGAGGAAAGATAATAAAACTCAATATTACGTTTCATTGAAGGTTATCCGAGTCAATTCAATTCCTGGGTTGATGAATCTCAAATTGTACGGATATGAACCGTAAGCAACCTTTAATACGTAAAAATAAAAACTTTATTTATTCATCTCTGGTTATCACCAGTGAAAGAAGTAAAGTTATTCCATCTTAAACGGTGGTTTGGTGTCTACTCTCTCGGAAATTTTAGAAATTTTCTTTGTGGTAATCTAACTCAAGATAAGAAGTTTATTAAACACTTAAGAAATTGTAGACGAGAAATTCATCTTGTGTCCTTGAAAACAACGTCCATATCTAAGAAGAAAAATATACTGAAAAGTCGTAAAGGGGGGACTATTCTATCGGTTTTATTTTTTGCCTAATTGCTGCGAGTTTGGTAGGGAGTCTTTTTAATTGAAAATGAAGGAGTTTTACGTTATCCCTGCCATTACCTATGAGAGGTTAATGAATAGAAGAGAGGTTTTGTGATGGTGATATTAATAACCTAGAGGGTACTGGCAAGTTGGATACGGCAGCTGTTAGTAGTAGCGGACACGTCTCCCTTATATCCAAAAACCACCTATGCCGGCTATATCGCTCACGGGACTCCTCCTCCTCCTCCTCCTCCCCCTCCTATAGAAAATGTAGGTGCAGTGACTGGAGGGGAGGAGGTGGTAAACGCCCCCATTACATTGAAAACAATTAAAGGGGACATGACTCGCAAAAAGAGCAATCCCGTATTTAACAGGTATTATTCCAATATTTTTTAAAGAACCCCAAAAGTCATACGTTACGGCTTTTGTTAAGCACTTACAAGATTCTAAACACGGTTGAATGGAATGAAGAAGAGATTTAACTCATCCGCTCGCAGGTTATAATATTTTTAGATATAGCTCGAGAATTTCAAGGGAATAAAAAAACCCACGTTGATAATATTTCGAATTATCGCTACTTCATTGAAATGGCGGGGGTTAAAGTTGGATGTTAAGGAATATAGCCATTAAAAAGCAAATCGAAACGTGGCGAAATATGGGGAAAAAGGGGAGGAAGAGGAGGAGGAGAGGGGGTGGGAAGGTGGGGGCGGGGGACATGCGAAAAAAACAAGATGGCGAGTGTGTGGGTGGGGGCTTATTAACATTTTAGGAACAATGATATCGGAGCTGTTTTAGTCACGTGATACTGATTTTGATAAAATGAGTCATGTGTGGATGACTTGAAGGATTGTCACATCAAGACGTGAACTTCTCTCCGCCATGCTTCATCAACCTCTTCGTACAAGTTAGTGAAAAACTTGTTAGCTAAATTTAAAAGCTTTGAGGTGTTAGATGAAACGTCGTCGTCTTCGATACACGGTCGGGAAAGTGCTGGAGAAGATGTTTGTGGTATATACTAAGGGCTGTGATGTGAAGGAACAGGTTAGAAAATATATAGTAGCCGTAGTATGTTTCGTTGAGTGTTTTTTGAAAAAGCGAATGCGCATATTATCGCGTTCGTGTTTGTACAGTTTTTTTCTAATGTATGTATTTGTATGGAATATTAATTCATTCCCCTGTATTTAGGATTGGTTATAAATATAAAATAACAATTCCGTCTGTAATTTGATTTTTCAACCTCTTCAAACTCGGTATAATAAATAAACAAAATTGAAATGTGTACCTTTGTCCTTGTGTTCGCCACCTAGATTATGACTCAAATTCTATGAAAAATAAAATTTCACAGTTGGCGTGAAGTCAGCTGGGCAAATATGGCGATAAGGTCTCGTTTCTTCATATGTGTGTGTGTGTGCGTGATTCATCATCAGATAACATTGACTCTGATATGGTTATTTCGGGGAGATATCACATGTGGATGAAGTCAGTCGAAACCAAATATCCTTTTATCATGATACTCTGAATATCTAAGCAGCTGTGTATATATATATAAAACAAAATGTAACGGCTGAGAGAGAGAGGAGGGAGGGAGGGAGGGAGGGAGGAGAGAGAGTATATTCGCAATGTGCATATATAAATTTAGAGATTTTATAGGAGGAGGATGAGGTAAACGTCCCGGTTACTTTGAAAACAATTAAAGGGGACATGAGTCGCAAAAAACAGTGAACTGAGTCTATTTGGGGTCGGGGTGGGGTCAAGTTTTATTCCCGTAGAGTTACGTGACATCACAGGGGTAGAAAAGTGGAGTCAATTTGGGGTGAGGGTTGAAATGTTGGTTTTTATTCCCGGAGAGTTACGTGACGTCACAGGGGGTAGGAAAGGTGGAGTCAATTTGGGTTCGGGGTTGAAAGAATGGTTTTATTCCCAGAGAGTTACGTGACGTCACAGTGGTAGAATAGTGGAGTCAATTTGGGGTGAGGGGTTGAAATGTTGGTTTTTATTCCCGTAGAGTTACGTGACGTCACAGGGGGTAGGAAAGGTGGAGTCAATTTGGGGTCAGGGGTTGAAAGAATGGTTTTATTCCCAGAGAGTTACGTGACGTCACAGTGGTAGAATAGTGGAGTCAATTTGGGGTGAGGGGTTGAAATGTTGGTTTTTATTCCCGGAGAGTTACGTGACGTCACAGGGGGTAGGAAAGGTGGAGTCAATTTGGGGTGAGGGCTTGAAATGTCGGTTTTTATTCCCGGAGAGTTACGTGACGTCACATGGGGTATGTCAGGGGTTGAAAGAATGGTTTTATTCCCTTAGAGTTACGTGACGTCACAGGGGGTAGGAAAGGTGGAGTCGATTTGGGTTAGGGGGAGGCCACGCCCCCCTAATATGAGCTCATGTACGTACATGAGCTTGTTAGACAAATGGAGTCAATTATGTGCTCATGTACGTACATGAACGTTTCCTACAAATGGAGTCAATTATGAGCTCATGTACGTACATGAGCTTATAATACAAATGGAGTCAATTTGGGGTCAGGGGTGGCCACGCCCCCCCAGAATAGTGGAAGGTTGAAAGGATGGTTTTATTCCCTTATAGTTATGTGACGTCACAGGAGTCAATTTGGGGTCAGGGGTGGCCACGCCCCCAGAATAGTGGAGGGTTGAAAGGATGGTTTTATTCCCTTATAGTTATGTGACGTCACAGGGGTAGAAAAGTGGAGTCGATTTGGGGTTAGGGGAGGCCACGCCCCCTAATATGAGCTCATGTACGTACATGAGCTTGTAAGACAAATGGAGTCAATTATGAGCTCATGTACGTACATGAACTTATCATACATATGGAGTCAATTATGAGCTCATGTACGTACATGAGCTTATAATACAAATGGAGTCAATTTGGGGTCAGGGGTGGCCACGCCCCCCAGAAAATAGTGGAGTCTATATGGGGGTCAGGGTGGCACACACCCCCCAAACAAGTGGAGTCTATATGGGGTCGGGGTGGCCACGCCCCTTTTGGGGGGGGGTTTTTGGGGGTTGCCCCGCCCCTTTTTAGGCCTCACGTACGTACATGAGCTAATCAGGAGGGGGGAGGGGGGTAGCCACGCCCCTTGGGGGGGGGTGGGGGGCGGGGCTAGAAAAGTGGAGTCTATATGGGGGTCTTTTCCTCTACTTATTACAATTCTCAAATCAGACGAGCCTTTTGTGTAATGAGGTGATCACTAAACGAGACACAAATTTGCGGATGGTCCTTAAGTTTGTTTCTTGGCGCCAAAGAGTCGGCGCCAAATCGTCCTGTTCCACTTCTCTGTCCCCTCCAGACAAAGCAGATTTATCTAAGGAGGTAATGCCTGGGAACTCTACTGTTATGTGGAAGGTGTGGGAACCAATTCGTCCTCAGCCACTAAAACGTGATTAGAAACATGGAGTTCCTGGTAGTCCTCAACCCTAGAGTACCCGTTCAACATCAGAAACATACGGAAGGCATACATGAATAGGTTTGTCCAGTCTTGAGAGCCCAGAGCTAGGAGACATACGTACAGCTTGAGACAATGATTCAGCTTTGCTGCAAAGAGATCAAGAGTACCTGTCCTGGATGATGTAGTCCACCAAACACAGTCAACCAGGAAACAACTGAGGCATATGGACAATGTGTTTCTCTTCACTGTCCAGAGGATAAAAGTCCTGGCGATGGCAACCATGGTTTCCGAATTCATGTCCCCTGCCTTCTAATATAAGCTAGAGAAGGCACAGACCACATACCCTTTCAAATTACACTTACGTACTTGAATTGGAAATGTGATAGGACAAACCAGTTCACTGGTGAAATCTATTTAGAAACTTCGTAAAATACTAAAATATTAGTTAAGTGCCATTGAAGCTGAATGTTGGTTATGACATTGAAGCTGAATGTTGGTTATGAAAATTACTTTAACATGAAATTCATACCAATCACCGCTTCCACTGAAAACAGAGGCATACAAGAAGCTGAGGCTATTATCACTGACATTGAAATGCAAAACCATATTGCAGTGCATGAGTATGGTTCAGATTAATCTTAAAATGAAAAACAGACATGCAAGTATGCTACCTATGTTGCCTTCAAGTGTAACATGAAGCAAAAAAGGAGACCATGGGGCTTCTCGCTTTTCATGACCAAAAATCTCTTTTCATGACCAAAAATAATCTTTTTCCTCATAAAAGATTCAAGTCAAAGAACTCCCACACATACCAACAAACCTCAAGGATCAATTTCCAAGTAGACTTCCCAGCCTTTCACCACCAATCAAGATTCATCAAATTGACACTGACAAATGATCCAGAAGACTGAATTAAAAGTATTGTCAGTGCATAATTCACATAAAAGTTCTTCAGCTATGAGGCTCAAATACAGATTTAATACAGATTAAATCTTAAAATAATAATATTTCCTTTAAACACACTTCTGGATATATTAACTAATCATTTGCTTAGGAGTTCTGATACCATCCTCATTAGAAAGTACTTACCATCAATACAAATTACTAATTCCCTTAGAAATATCTTGAATTACTTTTGTTAGAAAGTATTTTGAAAAGAACTTCGAATAACATTTCTAAACTCTCACATGCATAGCCAGAAAGGACTAGTTTTGAAATGAGAGGGGAAACTTATGAATGTTGAAGTACCCATTTGAGCTGCATTCAGAAGGTATGCTGTCAGTAGTACAAAGCCTTCTGGAAATAGATGTCTTTATGAGATAACTTCATAACTGATGCATTGTTCAACTGGAATGAAAAAATTACTTTAGCAATTGCACACAAGAAAATTAGCATAAAGATATGAAATTAGGCAATTTTGAATAATGCCATAATTTTAGTCAATACGTATACTAGAATGAAATGAATTAAAATCTTCAGACTTTAAAATATATTATGAGAGTTATACCTTTAAATTCAATAAGATACAAAACAGGACAAATCTGCTCCACCTGCCAAGGGTAGGGAGACACATGAGCAAACCAGAAGAAACAGCAAAACAAATGGCCTAAAGAAAAAATGAAGAAACAACAAAACAAATGGCCTAAAGAAAAAATTAACAATTTCTTGAAAAACTTCCATTCACATTTACTCCAGAATTATACACCCTATTAAGTTAAATCCAGATACTTGATTACAAACTATGTACTCATTTGCAAAACTCGCAATGCTGCAAGAGTTTAGTACCATCAGCTAATGTATGGTAGCTTGACTCAGTTTTTAATTTTAAAAACATCAGCATATATAATAAAAGAAAAGCTTAAGGATGCCATGATTCACAAACGCAAAGCACTCCTGTTCCATACCTTATCAATCAACCCTAACAGATTAGACTGCAATTTCATATCACTTTCCCATAAACGTAGTTATCTAGAGAGTGATCTGGCCACCCTACTTAAAATAATCCGCGATGGCCTAGACTATGGCAATTGACGTTTTCCTATGTTATTTTACTTACTGAGCAAGAATTTAAAGTAATATTTATTCGGACGACTGTAATTAACCCCCAGGGGCTAGCACTAAAAACGGCAAAATACATTGGACGGCCCAATCCCTAGTGGATGTCGTATCCGCGGTTACGTTTCTTGCAGGGTAATTCTAAAGAATAGTTCTGCACGAACTGCAAGGAACGTAACCGCGAATACGACATCCACTAGGGATTGGGCCGTCCAATGTATTTCGCCGTGTTTAGTACTGGACCCTGGGGGTTAATTACAGTCGTCCGAATAAATATTACTTTAAATTCTTGTTCAGTAGGTAAAACTGCATAGAAAAACTGTAACTACCATAGTCTGGGCCGCCGAGCATAGGTACCCTAGATCTACCCCTTTGACGTCAGGATTCAGAGACTGGGCTTAGGTTAACCCTTCATGCATCCCACTAGGTATAATGGTGAAATAAAAAAAAAAACCCGTTTCTCACTATCTTGCATATGCCATGGGGGTCAGTAAAGGCCAACTCCTTTGGTGAACTTATCTTCCGAGGGGAGGGGAAAGCACGACTAACTGACATTAAAGTGTCTAGAGCCTTAGACTTGACAGTTCAATTTACGCCATTTTCCTTATTACCATAAAAGATATTTGTCATAGTATCCCCTGTGAATAGAGATGTTGACTGAAGAAAATGCTATATTACCAATGGTATGCGTCTTAATGTGGCAGAGCAGTTATAGAAACGGATTTCTTTCCACATCATCCCAAAGGACTTGCCGACTGATAGCGTTTAATGCCAGCTTGGAGAACCAACAGTAACACTTCACTTTCAGTGATTCAGTCTTGAGTCTTGACAGAGGGAAGTTCTGCGATTCTGCAAACAAGATAAACACGGTAGTAGCAAACCACTATAGCTAACATTACGTAGAAATATGAATAAGAAATATAAAGTAAATATAGAATTATAAGAGTACAGTAAATAGTTAAATATGAATTGAAATACTTTAAAATCTAAATTTATGTAATCTGTTGTTTCTTGATATCCATATCTATTATTTTTCAGGTAATTATTTTTATGTTATATTTGTAATTCTGGTTTCTCGAACGGAAGCTTCCAATTTTCTTTGATGAGATACCAAACCTTATTTGCCAAAATTCTTAGGATAATTTCTAATCTTGAGTAATATATTGAATTTTATGTCTTTTAAAATGTAAATATTTAATTACTTTATCATTTTTATTCTAAATAAATAGAAATAAAAATTTAAATGATCTTTCCAAGAAAATTTTACAATAGCTTTTTAAAAAATCTCTACGACATCACTGGCTGAGTTACAAAACTAGCCATTATATTAATTTGAAAATAGCCATTTTTAGCCACTCAAAAACAAATTTTCTTTTTTGTTTACGGTAAGTAAAAGGTAAAAAGATGCATTTAAAATGTGTGAAAAACATTCACCTTTTATTGAAAGCTCGTGGCAACAATGTCTTCAAATTGCTAAGCCATTTCAAGGCTTACGATGCATAGGTTTTCTTAAATATCTTTTTAAATATCAACTGTATCGTCTTGAAATTTTGGCCCAACATGTTTTAGACCTTCCGCTAATGTATGGCAATATAACTAAGTATCTAAAATTATCAGTAATGCCACTGTACTCTTGAACATTTCCAATTTTCTTTGCATTTGACTGAGACTTTCGGACACTTTCTCTCCCTCTTAACAAAATGAATGAAAGTGTACCGTACTACGATTATGACTTATAGTGTTTTACATTTTTAAATTACTTTATGGATTATTGTTTTATGTATCCAAATTAGTTTATGCAATAAAATTTATTTGTGTTTCATTATTTTGGGAGATTATTATGACCTCTTGTTTTATTTAGAGTATATATATACTGGAAAATATACCCGCTGAAAATTAGAGGGGCAGTAGTTACAAGCTGTTCAGGTGTGTTTATATTGTCGTCCGGCTGCCACCCGCCCATCCTGAACTCAATGCCATCCAGCAGGTATGGGCGCATATGAAGCTATATGTACGTTCATCGTTACGGCATTTCACCAGGACAGACCTAAAGGCCAGATTGGAGAAAGCAAGGCTTGCTGTCACTAAACAGGTGTGGGAAGGAGCTGTCCAACGAAGTCAAGCTTTCGAGAACGAATACTGGCTTACTGACAACGTCTAGGATTGGATAGATCCAATCGTTGTCAACGCCAGTGATGACGAGGACGGTCTGTTTTTAGACAGTGATGGGGAGTGAGCTGAAATATCCTAATACGTGTGTATATATAGTCCTGTAATTAATAGGTTTTGATATATTTATCCACCAGTTTTTTATTTTGTATGTCTATGGTGTTTTCATGGTTACTGCAAAAATTTACTTCAAAATCTGTAAAATTTCTGTATATATTGTACATAGTTTATTGGATATATATAATAAAATAATGTATATAGTAATCTTACTTTTAAATAAACTATGATCTGTTTTTTTTCCTTCCATATTTATATCTCCAATGATAATCTAAAGTTCCCACTACCACACCATTCTCATGGAAATAGATAAAAAAGGTACATGATAAATAAAAACATACAAATGGCTTTATGAAAAGTAATCAGTAATAGATGGTAGTTCGTGTACATTTTAGAACTTAAAGAAAACATATGGTAATACACTATTCCATTCATAAGTATCAGACAGAGTAAGAAAGAGAGGAGTGGGCGGGGCTTCTTTCCTAACTCTTTGGTCTAAGCCAACGACAGGTGTTCGTATATTTACAACTAATACTGAGGAAACTGAAAATTTTCTAAGTAAAGTGTCTTAATTATTAATTCAGGGTACTTAATTATATTGCCATATATTAGCGGAAGGTGTAAACCATGTTGTGCCAAATTTTTAGGAAGATACAGTTGATATTTAAAAAGATATTTAGGATAACCTACTATGAGATTCACGGCCTCTGTAACACGGTTTTTTCGCAATAACTTTTTATCTATGCATTTCATAAATATAACGCTTATTCAGAATACATATTATATGTACACTATAAATTTAGGACTGCAATTCTGCATTACGTAGATTGAATAAATTGTGGTACTTACAATGTAAGTGACTTTTTTTGAAGACGGGCCAACTTACTCAGAGAAAAGGTTTCGAACGCACTCGTTACATAACTTATGACAGCATTTCTTCCCTCTTTCTCGATGGATGATTGGCTATACGTAACGAAGGCTATACCTCTGGCAACAATGACAAAAATTTAAATACAAGCAAAGCAGTACACCTTTATGAACTCTGAATCCTCTCTACTGATAATTGTCATAATGAACAAACCAACAAAATATGTTGATAAATACAAAAACACTTCGATTATTAGTCTAACTCCCAAAATAAGTTTCCTAAGAAATTATAATCTACTTTATAGGTCACAATCAGATTGACAAGATGTAGGGAATAGTTGGTAATTTTCAAAAACATAGTAGACAAGCTTGATTTGATAACTGCTATATCTAATATCAAGCGATTTTTATTCATTGGCTGTCTACCTATTTACTGAAAAAAAAAAATAGCCAGTACCGATTTTGGCTTTAAACCTTCACCAGTACGTCAGAATGATAACTTCATGAGGCTCCACCCACTTTTGGGCCTCGATATAATTCAGGATAACACTGAAGGCTATCATGGGCATTGTTGGATTAGAAAATTTAACTTCTGGCTATAAAAACTCATTTCTCGAGTAGTTGTAAGAAATGCTAAATGATCCTCAGGGACCCCAGCAGTTGGCCTAAACGTTTAATTCATGTATATTACGCATATACTGTTGCGGCACTACTGCTACAGTAGTATTACTACGCTAGCACAGATACCCCACCCACATCTATGTATCGTTCCGTCATTCATAAAGTCTTCGGGTTTCAGAGTTTCTGTCTAGTGGATGGGCGGGGCAACATTTCGTCAAAAGGTGTTTACTTTGCTTACGTAATGAATGTTTTTCGACTCTTGGCAATCATTTTTACTCTATAAAAATTAAAACTATCGGGTTTAGGTTATTGATAATGCTGACAAAATTTGTGTGGTTGTAAAATATACATATGTCAACTTTCAGCTACATCCGATGCTTTGACAAGTAGCAAAGTCCAAAAAACCGTGTTACAGATGTATGCATCGCAGGGCTTGAAATGGTCTCATTGTTGCTACTTGTGCTTGGAGTTGGAAAGCTCGGTGAAGAAGACTGATTACTGTTAAACAGTTTAAGTATTGCCAGATATTCTTTAGGAAACTTCTGAGTGGAGTTCTTAATTATTTGTGTATTATGTCATTATTTAGTAAAATAGTTGTTATAAATTATAAATTTAATATATTATACTACAAATAAATTCGTAAATTTAATTTTAAACTTTAAATCGATAAAATATACAATAGTCCTTTAAAGCACTAGCCAACCACTGACGTCATAGAATTGATGACGTAATACATCTTACCTAATTTCTTGAATGTATATATGAAGCTTCCTTCACCTTATGCAAGTGTTTACGAGTATTTCAGCTTATTCATTACACTTTAATTCTTTTTCCCCTTAACACGGTGAATAACTGTACAGAAATATATTAATTAATTACATCAACAGTGCAGCTAGTAGTAAGAGATACACAAGCAGCAATTGTTCTTACTATAATTTTTATCTTTGTCTTATTTGAGGAGCGACATTTTATAATTATTGCCCCCCCACCCTCTCTCTCTCTTTCTGTATATATATATATATATATATATATATATATATATATATATATATATATATATATATATACATACACGCAAAGAAATTGTTCTTGCCATAATTCTAAGCTTGGTCTCATCTGAGGAGCAACATTCCTTATTTAGTTCTCTCTCTCTCTTTCTATATACGTATATTATATATATGGTGGTGTAATGTTTACTAGCAATGTTATATTGTGTTTCCTTTATCAGGCATAAAGACTATTACACACACTCACCCACACACAACTACTGAAATTCATCGATATATTGCGCATAAACGCTGCAACAAGCAAAAACTGACAACGAAATTCATGATGACGTCAAACAAAAATGCACATGACCTTAACGATTATCCAGTGACAATTTTCTTAGATAAAAGTGAAAGTTTCGATCTGCAGTATGCCCAGAAAAGGGATAATTCTATCTTAAATGAATCATCATTGATTCCAATCTCTTCCCAGATAGGTATTAACTAACGAACCCAGAAAATGGTCTTTATTGCAACCACTTTTCTGGCAAGACAATCTCACCCACTCCCCCACCCAGCCGACACCTTTGTCTGTCCGTTTCTTTTCCATTATACATATAGATACCACACAAGGCATATATATGTATACAAGCAATGTGTATCCATCTTCAATGTTCAGAAAAGGAGAGCCATCTGTGTATCAAACTGCAAGAAAAGAAATGAACGCTATTTGAACTTTGAGAGCTGAAGCCACTTGAGGCTATAAGTAAAAAACAAACTTCCCAACAAACAAATGAGCTTTCAACCGCTTTGACAAGAATGCAAATAAATGATAATAGCCTACACTGACAGCTCAACAAGGGTGGCCTCTGAAATTTGAAAACCTTTTATCTTTATTTATTTACTTATTATTTTTTGCATTTGACTGTTGGCAGCAATCCTAACTTGAAAATAACAAAAGGGGAAAACTATCAATAATCAAGGTGACCATTGCCACAACAGTTGCAAACTGGGAAGTTTGAAGGTCGCAACATTAAACAAGCTTTATCTAAAATTGTGCTGGCTTCGGTTTGGTAATAGTCGTCGCCATGCTCAAGACAGACACGGTAGCCTTCCTAACGCATGTCATCGAGGGTACAGAAACATTTGATAGAATTTGGATATGTTCGTCACTACGAAGCCTGGAGCCTGATTCAGAAAGATATGAAGTTTTTCAGATGCCCGGGAATCTGAAAAACTTAAAACTTTTTTTTCTAAATTTGACTCCAGGCTTCGTAGTGACGAGGGTTTCCAAAAACGTGAAGAAATCGAGAAGCTAAAAGGGCATTGGGATTAATAAATACTAAAAATGCATCTTTTAAAAGTGACCA
The DNA here is from genome assembly GCF_015104395.2 of Macrobrachium nipponense. NCBI lineage: Eukaryota > Metazoa > Arthropoda > Malacostraca > Decapoda > Palaemonidae > Macrobrachium > Macrobrachium nipponense. The sequence goes on along the minus strand of NC_087203.1, from coordinate 33,297,600 downwards.
GTAGATCATACATTATGCAATGGATTGTTTATTTGAATCTCAAATTTGGCGTCAGAACAAGATTTTTAGACATGTTTGTTTACAGCAGTCATTAGAAATAACCGTCAGAGAAGCTCTCTTGCCAATAGCCAAAATGGTCGTATTTGTGATTGATAACATTAGAAAACAAATTTAGGTGTGATTTACTTACCGATCTTAATATGTAGATGTATGTATCTTGGTGTAATATTAGAGGGGAGAGAAGCCTTCAGGTCCCGGGTCCATAACACCGAACAAGACAAATTTTGACACCTAAAACAACACTTTCCACTTCTCGGTTGAAGAGACGGACGTATGAACGGTATATGACAACAATTCTGGTTGTAAATAAATAGACAGGCCTCCTCGTAAGTACAACGACCAACAGTATGCTGTAGTTTGAAGGCTTATTCTGAACTACTTGTTTTCTTACAGAAAAAATTTCATTTTCAGATTGTTACCAGTTTTTTTTTCACAGATTGTTACCAGTTATTTTTAAAGGGTTAAAAACAGAAGCAAAAAAAAAAAATCATTAAAAAAATTTAGTGTATCTTACTGTTCTTACAATATCACTTCCCTCTGATTGGCAGGAGGAAGCATGCAATATGTTAGTTGATGGGATGATATCAACTTTACTGTAGTAGTACGTTGATGAATGCGTTAAGAATAAGGTTGAAGGGAAAGGAGAGAGAGGAGAGAGGGAGAGAGAGAGAGAGAGAGAGAGAGAGAGAGAGAGAGAGAGAGCTATCGTGAATGAAAGGGCTATCAAGACATAGTTGATGAGAACCTCTTTCCGCTAAAAATAAGCAGTGAGCGAAGAGCTGCCAGGAAATGGTTTTCAATTCCTCACCCATCTGAAGATGTTAGGTTACTTTTTATGGTAGAGAGAGAGAGAGAGGGAGAGAGAGAGAGAGAGAGAGAGAGAGAGAGAGAGAGAATTAGGACTGAACTATTTATGATGAAGTACGCGAGAGCATGAAGTGAATTAAAATTGTTTTGTTGTTATTTTTCTCCGATGTTCATGTCGGTGGATCTGGTTTGTTGCAGCCACTTTGCAATTGCGTCTGGGTGTGGCAGACGATGTTATAGTTGTAGTTGTTGTTGGCGAAACAGAATGGTGATAGGGAGATGGTAATAACTATTGTAATTGCTGTCTTAAGTGCAACGATATTAATTGTACTGTGTCGTAAAAAATCTGATTAATGCTTTTATTCTTACTGCTGTTCTCAGGGTAATAATACTAATATTTTTTTGTTTCAGTCATGCAAATAATAACACACTATGAGTGTTGGGAATAATCAGTGATCACATGTAAAGGTCTTGTTAGACGAAAATACTGAACTGGGAGCCATGACGAACTTGGTTATGAATTTAAATGAAGTTATAGCTTATAATTAGACGCTAAATATTCACTTTACTAATTAACAGCCATGACGAACTTGGTTTTGAATTTATATGGAATTGTTGCTTTAGATTAAATGACACATATTCTCGTTACTCCAAGAATTTTAGATTCGTTATGTAAACATTTTTATTAAATAAAATCTCTTAATGCATGTTGTTCACAAATACTGCATATGACTACCCCTGCAATACAGGGAAATGTATAGCAGTGTCATTTACCAGAAACTACCATTAACCAGAAACCCCACATGAAAAATAACATACTGCAAACTGTACCAGTAAATCTTATCATCTTAGTAGCCCTCTTGTCTCGTAGCTCTTGTTTTGCTTTGGCTTCTACAGAGAGCATCTTGAATTATGTAATCAGCTCAGTATTTCTTTCCTTTCGGAAATATTGTTTGGGTTGGTTGGTTTTCCATTCCCTCTCCCGTCACAAGAGGCTGGCCAGGACAGACATACTATACCTAGACCGTGAAAACAACAGCCAGTGATCGTCACTGAAGTGCAGACTACCAGTCCAGAATGACCTTCATGGCTCAGCCAGTTGGTAGCGATAACCCTTTTGAATCCTAAAATGGCCCACTAGAAACTATGGATTCTTACATCATTAGCTTCCTATATCATGGAAGCTCCGTCTGTTATCCATTCAAAATTTAGAATTGCATTAAACTGATCAAAAACTGAAATAAAAAAAAAAAAAACTATTGTGAAAACGTTAGTAATCACAGAAATGCATGTTACAAGGAGTTGCAAGGATTAGGATGATTCAAAGAGTTATAAGTCCATCTGGGGAGACATCATGTGCTCACTTATCTCTAAGAACAGGTTTTACAATTCATTCACAGTGTTCTAATGATTTTTCTGGCTTTCTTTTGAACTCTTCCACACAATCCTGCTGCTGTTTACAATTTCTACAGTCAACCAGTGGAGAGAGAGAGAGAGAGAGAGAGAGAGAGAGAGAGAGAGAGAGAGAGAGAGAGAGAGATTAAATTAAAATACATGTTTTTTTATATTTTTGCATGAAAATCTGAAAAATATAAGAGTAACAATACCCATATACTTATTGCTAAAAGCTAACAACCAGCAGGAAACATTACTTCATAATAAACAACGTTGAATATATGTTGGTTTAATGGGAGTGCTTATTCGAAACTTATTTTCTCATGCAAGACTCTTGGATGAGAAGAACAGATCAGTTCCCTCTGTGACGGCTATACTGTGTATATAAAATCGATATTTACATTGTCAACAGTAACTCTCTCTTCAGCTTAAGTAGCGGGTGTGGAACAGTCGTGTATTTCACTACAAAAAATAAGTACCCTTACAATGTAAATATCTCATGAAAGCAGCCGTGGTGACGTATGGATAACTGTACATAATTCTTTGTTTCTCATGAGGGGGATGTCGGGTAGCGAGTTCCTGAGGTGCATGCAAATATTACACCAGCCCCTGTTTGTTTCCATGGTTAGTTTGTAAGATATGGCGTCCCGCTTTTGCCAGGGAAAGGTTCTGTACTGGATTACATCTCGGGAAAATGCAGTTGGGCATGCTTCCAATTAACTCCCAAGGTTTGCCGCTGAACCCAGGCTTATCGGTTGATCTCTATTCTGGGCAGCCGAACACTGGGTTTTACTTGCCTGGCAATTGGTTTGAGCTACAAGCAGATTCATTTATCTCAGAAAGTTGACCCAGGTGACGGACAGAGTATGAATCGTGTTTATCAGTTAAGGCGCACGAGTGACTTATGATGATCCAGTAAGATGGTGAAGGGCGTACCTTCAAGTAGGTGTCTGAGGCTCAGATGTACGGCGGAGTTTTTTCTTTCGAAGATCTACATGCTTCCTTTTCATCAGAGTCAGTTTTCTGATGAGGAAACCTTTAGGTTTAGTTATTCCGTTGACCGACTGTTCCCAAACAACGCTCCTTGACATGTTACTTGCGTCCGCTATGAATATGCATTGCACGGGGACTGGGGAATGTCAGAGTTGTTGCGTAGTCAGGGCGTCGTCAGTGGTGGCTTTTCAAGGGACATCTTCATTAAGGGTCAGGGTATTGAGAAGGAGGCAAGCTTCTTCCCTCCGTAAAGTCTGTTCCATGAATTTTAACCTAAGACTACTAAAAGTTTAACACCAGTCCGCAGGCCGTCGTTCATTCATGCCATACACTTCTGCTGCCAATATTTCTTTTCCTTTAATTCATATTTCTCTTTCTCCTTCCCTCTGGTGAAAATTGGTTTTCGTCCACAGTTCTCTCCAATAACTCAACCAAGTCCAGTAACGTTAGCTTAAGTTCAAGTTCGCGAACGTTTGCCGTATTATTAATCTTTATGTAATCCTTAGGGATGTCTCCTATTAAAGTGTAAACCATTTCCGCAATCAAGCGGCTCACTGAATAAACATCTCCACAGGAAATGGCTGGGGGTCCCTTTGGCTTTGTGTATTCTGGTGGGGAAGAGGTAAATAGGCCCTATCGAATTGTTAAGCACAGCATATACTCACCTATTCCAATTGCTAAACCGAACTCGATAGTTATGACTTCACAGTATTACCGAACAGGTCTTCTGGTATATGAATCATAACGTTATATGTCGTAAGATCTGCAATATAACGGGCTAAATGGATTTCATGTAACTATTTCAACTACTTCCCAATTTCTTCAAGGAATTGCTAAAAAATCTTACCATGCGGTAAGAAAGGGACCCTGTCAAGATTAGCAAACCAGCAAACCCACTGTTTTTCAAGATGTTATTATGCTTATGATTTTCCCATGTAAGTTTGGCAGTACATAAAGATGAGTAAATAAATATATATATATATATATATATATATATATATATATATATATCTATATTATAAATATATATATATATATATATATATATATATAACATATATATATATATATATATATATATATATATAGATATATAGATATATCTAAATCAAAGTGGTATAATATTGTCTTGCAAAATAGTGGGTTCGCTAATCTTGGCATGAGCCTAATATTGTGTTGAATTCCTATACCACCTTGTAGAACTCTCTACCTTCGAGAACTTCAGCCTCAGTCAAAAGTGTCATTTGCAGAGGAGTTGGAAACTTTCAGCAAAGCTGGTTTGCTTTTGTAAACACTTCCATATACACTTGTAACCAACCTTTATATTTTCTTGAAAAGTCAGAAGGCTGTAACCAGTGGAGGATTTAAGGGGTGGGGGGGGGGACCTGGTCACGTGACTCCCCTCCCATGGATATGAATATTAGAATATTGTTTTCTTTCAATAAATCATTATTACTATAAAAAACATTTTGTTTAGTTAATGATTATTTCAATAACAGCAACAACAACGACAGCTACTACCGTGTGTATAAAGTATGTTTGTGTTCATCATATGAATACTGATATATATATACAGTATGTGTGTAAATGTTACACACACACACACATATATATATACGTATATATATATGTATATATGTATATATATATATATATATATATATATATATAATATATATATATATATTATATATATATATATATATATATATATATGACAATCCTATGTGGTCCCCAAATGAAATATTTCTAGATCCGCCACTGGCTGCAACGTAAAACTGCCTGGGAGACATCTTTACTTACTGTTTTCTTCCTATCTGTGGTTTGGGCTTGTTCCTTCACCTCAGATTCGTCTCCTGAGTAAAGTAAATGGCAGCCTTTTTACGAGTCACTCTCCTTCCTTGATAAGGTTTTATTTGCTTTATCATCGTTGTTTTCTCTCTTCAAAAGCAGATGTCGAGATATCTTTTTTTTTTTTTTTTTTTTTTTTTTTTTTTTTTTGTTTCTGCTTCAGTCACTTGCAAGCAGACAAGTCCTGCTGGAATCTGTTACGGTTATTCAATCCCAGAAAAGGTCCCTGTTTTTACCACTTCCTTAGTGGTTCAGTTTATATCCCTTAACTTCAGATATGATACAACGTCAGATCTATGCATATCTTGTGGTGATTCTGTCTCTAACTTCGACATCTTTATGTACTGCGAAACTTACAGGGGAAAATCATAAGCATAATAATATCTTGATTTAAGTTTGTTTACTATAAACACGAATTGGATTTAAACTTTTCAGAACTTGTTTCGAAATGATAGTTATTAATTTGACTGACTAATTAAAAAAAACACGAGTTCTTCAAACCCTAGATAGTTCTTGACTTCATAAATTATCATGATGTAGCCGTTCGATTCAAGTTGCTCTCGACAGAATTCCAAAGGATATGGATAGTATCTCATCATATTAATTACCGTTAATGTCTTTCCTCGTAAATGCCTTAAAGCACGAAGACTGTAAAGATTAACTACAATACCGTAAAAAAAAGCCGGAAACAGTAGATCTAAGGGGTCCTATGATGTCTTGTAGCCGCAACAGTCAAACAATTAAGAACGAAAATAATACTTGGATTAGCACTGACGGAAGTAAAAGATCAATTCATAACATAGTAATAACGTCGTTTCATTAAAAACATAAGATGTATATCTAGTGTTTTTTTCCGGAATATTACATCTCCATAGATTATTCTCTATCTGTTGCCACGAAAGTGATAATTAATTGAATTGGTGATATTAAACAGATTTTACACAACAGGAGAAGAGAAGGGAAACAAAAACAAGGAAAATAGCAAAAATATCTTTCAGACCATTGACGGAGATACGAAGACTCATGGAAAATGATGCTTATAAAGAATGAATCTCGGAACAAGAATATAATGGTCGGTCTTCACAAACCTGTTATGGTCTCGATTCCTAATTCACCATCCTGCTTTTTTTTTTTTTTTTTCCTTCGGAGAAGGAGGCCCCTGAAGGTGCTCCTTCCTTGACGATCCTAAGCCTAACGCTTTGCCGCGGGATGTTCAGGGGGAGTGTAGATGTAGACAGGGTCCATTGGAAAGGGCCTTGGATGTACGTAGACTGTCAGTTTCTGGTGCTCGAAGGCTTTCGTCTGATCCCGAACGCCTTCACACTGCGCAATTTCGCCGAATACAAGTATGTGTTAAAAGTGTAGTAGTACGTGTGCCATGGCAAGAAGCTTGTGTAAAAAACTACATTACGTACTGTGTATGTGTCACCAATGCTTATCATTGTTTCAATTAAATCTTAAGGATACTATTCATTGATTCTTAAAATTTAATTGAGACAATGGTAATCATTGGTGATCATTCAACTTTATCTATTATTGATTTTACATCGAACCTGCTTATCTATTTTGCGCACAAGCTACCATTTCAGGTAGCTTGTGTGCAAAACAGGGGCGTCATTTGGGGGAGGGGGCCAAGACACTGAGGGGCCCGTCCCCAAAGACTTGATTTGCCCCCTATCTTTTGAAATAGTAATAATAATAGTAATAATGAGAACAGTAAAATTCACTCCAAGGTGTGTGTGTGTTTGGGGATGGAGACTGGACAGAAATTTCCAAAATTTCTTTGGGGGGCTTACAGCGCCCCGCACCCCAACCTGATAAGGCTCGCTTCTCCATCCATATCATAAGTTCTAAAACTTTGCCCCGCACCACCGACCAGGCAACCCCCACCCCCTTCCCCTAAGAAAAATTTGAAATGGTGCCACTGGTGCTAAAGGTACATAACATACTGTGTATGTGTCAATATATATATATATATATATATATATATATATATATATATATATATAATATATATATATACACATAATAT
>NC_087203.1:33240462-33287962 GCF_015104395.2 Macrobrachium nipponense | reverse complement strand
GGGGGATTTTCTTCCCCCATTATTCATAAGGTAAGCGTGGACACGAAACGGAAGGCAACCACACACAACACACACACAGCCTCTCTCTCTCTCTCTCTCTCTTGGCAATCCCTCTCTCTCTCTCTCTCTCTCTCTCCAAGGAATCTCTCTCTCTCTCTCCACCTCTTTCTCTCCATTCTAACAGGTAATGAAAATGAGAGAGTTGCATCATAACATTAACGTTTATTAACAAGAATAAATAAATCAATCAACCAAGTAATCCAGTCTTACAGACTAACTCAAAAACAGTACAATGTCAAGTCACCAAAAAAAGTCTACACCCCTCTGGGAACTCTTTGTCCCCCGGTATTCCAGATCCGTCTGTTTCAAAGATACAGAACACTATCCCGGTAAGTACACACAAGTTTAAAGACAAAGTTAATAAAATGGAACATCTTACAAGATATCAAACAAGCCATCCCTTTGGCTTAAAGCACTTCAACACTTACCCAGACAACCAGACACTAAAACCTAAACATATAATAAAAAAACTCCCCCGGCGAATGCCACGGCATCTTGCCTGTGACTTGAACGCCCTCTGTCAAAATCCCTCCCATAGGCTTGGGTATGAACCTATTAAAGGGAAGAGGCACACACGCACATACGAACACACAGTTCGATAGCGCCTCACGGTTCTAGCTGCATCCATTTCACAAAAGGCAACTTTGAGAAAGATTTCATAAACTGTCGTGCATTGACTTTTTTCGAACTAAGCATTTTTATCTCACGCCACCCCTAGAAACTCATTCATCAGCTACTCTCAGGTCGTTACTCTACACTGTTCTCCACATTCCTAGTAGGTCACAGGGAACACATGGACATATATTATTAATCAAAAAAACCCTACGCCTTAGAGATAGCTCGGCCACCTGATATGCTAGCCCCCGCCTAGCAAATTACTTATAACACAAAAACACTGGCCGGCTTAAAATAAAATATAAGTAAAACTGCACGTCCCTCTGGCATTATAAAATAAAGTCTTATCACGCTTTATCTCCCAATAACACAAGACGCATTTTCTCTCATATTTTCTGCATTAGGATTCTTGAATATCCCTCTTTGCTTGTCTGCAAGTAGCTGAACAGACAGTAGACTGTAGCTAACTGTAGGAAGACGGAATGCCTCCCTCATCGTAGAAGACTTCTCACGGCTTCTGCAGATCCCCAAAAACACGCTGTAGAATTCTCTTGATCACCATCATGGAAATTCTTGTAATCACCCTGGACAACATGGCAGCAACCTCTCTGCACGCGGCTGGTGGACGTCTTGCTGGTGTCGGGGAACGACTTTTTTGGTGTTAGTATGTCATTCAAGTCACTGGTCAATCTAAGAAAATTAACACAGACATATTACTTCTATCAAACAATGATCTCAAAAGGTCAGAAATACTAACTGAACGTCTCCCAATTAACTCCCTTAATATGACTACTAAATCATAAGTCATTATCACAACTCTCAAAGAAAAAAAACATCAAGCTCTCCAAACTCAATTCTCCAAACTCACACATCAGCACACACACAACTCAGAAATCATAGCAACTCCACGGAATTCTGCACTCACATTTCAAACTCGAATGTGCTCACAAGAGAAAAAAAAAGAAAAGATAAAAATCGCAATGAGCCCAAGGAAAAAAAGAATCTCGTAACACACCCAGACCCAAAAAATGTTCTCTCAAGCTCTGATACCTGAACAACCCACAAAATCAGTAAAAATCTCCAACTTTTAACAGCAAAAACCCCTTTACTGCTCAATAATTAATTACAATGAGACTTAATGTCAAACTCCCTTTACTTAAGTAACAACCCTCGAAAAATTACATCTCCCGGTAAAATCAAATCTCCCGTCCAAAAAAGAAATGTTACTTAAGCTCAATCCCCAAATTATATCTCTCGTAGGAAAAGGAAGAAAAATAATAAAAAAAAGATAATCACAAGTAGATTTCCCCAATCACAAAATGCATAATACATGTATAATATGCATAACTCCCGCGTTTTTCCCCAAGAAATGCTCCATGTAAAGTTATGGAATTTGCCAGAAAGCAAACTCTTACCCATGCACTTTCGTGAAATGCTATTGTCAACATTTCCAGATATTGCAAAAATTCTGATCTGTCACCATCAGAGGAAAAGAATCAGCACATGGCTCATCACATCGCTTGTCAGCAGAAAAATCGCCTGCGGACGTATGCTCTAACATCGGCATAAAAATTGTCTAGTCAGACACATAAGTTTGGAAACTCATGATTCTCAAAAAAAACGGTCTAACTGACACATTTCACAGAATTAACTCCAGGATATGACTAATGTGTTCAAAAATTTGTCTCAAAGACTTATTCTCTCAACATGACTTTTCCCCAAATTATATTTCTCCAAGAATAACACACTTGTGAACATAAAAAATGCACACATCTCCAAATGACTCGTAATGCAGTAATGTCACTCGCCTCTAAATAGTCATGAAACCAAAAAAGAGAACCACAGAAATCTTATCTTGTCTCGAAAAAACTCCATGACCACAAAAAAAAGGGTCACCCGCCAAAGATTAATTCCAGCTCCATATATAATTATGAGACCATATTAATAATAACACCACTCCGGATATAAAAATATTTCCTCCATTTGGTTAATAACCAACCCCATATTATTCACTCTTATTTCTCTAATAGCCACATGTCAGTAAAAAAACACCACTCCAGGAATAGAGAATAATCACCTCTATTTCGGCAAATACAAAATATTTACCTCTATTTCCCCAATACTCCATGTGGAACAAAATAAGGCTCCAAATAATATATCTCCAAAAAAATGTGCACTCAAGGCAACTAACTCACTCACTCACAAATATTGCCCCATAATCTCCAAATATGTGTCTCCATTTGCAACAAAGATGGCTGCAAAATAATTGAACTAAACATAGCTCATATCACATTGGCAAATATCAAAAATGGCCAAAAATATATCTCCCATATATTATATCTCAAATTATAACTCCAAAATAATATATACCTCCAATTATCTCTCCAAAATAATATATCTCAATTATATCTCAATTCTCCAGAGAATAACTCAATGTTTTTAGTCAAAAACTATAAAAACTCTCTCCATTTAGCATAATTGCTAAAAAAAAAAAGGGCAAAAACTCGGCATATAAAACTGTCTAGAAGATTCTAGAAAAAATCACCAATGTGCCACAACTCATTATAACAGAACTCCAAGTTCAAAAGTGTCTTAGCCAAGACTTCTCCATATGCACTACAATATAGGTCACTAGAAAACTTAACCAAGTTTCCTATCTCTCACAAAGTTGTCACAAATACAACAAGGGCATTGTGCAAGAAAACTCACAATTTCTGGAACATAAATATCCAGAGAAGAAATGTAGTGCCATTACGTATGCATTCAAAACATGCAAAAAATTCTCCCATATATTTCTCTATAGCATCAAATAGCTAAAACACGGCCACGTTCCCGAACAATGACTCTAAGTCATGAACTGAGATAATATTCATACTAACTGGAGAGAAAAAATAAACTCAAATTCACCCATGGTAAAAAAAACTTGTGTCGGCGATGGCTAATTTTCAAAAAAGGAGAAAAAGGAAAATCAACGGCACTGTTAACTATCCTCCACCCGTAACTCACTAGATGTCAATCAACAATTCTTGCTGAACTCATAAAAAAAATAGAAAGCAAAGAAATAATGTGTTGTTAGTTCCTCCCAAAATCAAAAAAGATTTCACCTCCCTTGACAGCATTACGGCACCCACGTATTAGTATAAAAAAAATCAGTATCAGAAATATCGTTATCACAAAATCACCAAAAAAAAAAATTGCTATCATCAAAATCACTAGTATCAGTACAAAAAATATCACCAATGTTAATGCTTGTCCATTCTCCAAAAATTCAGCAAAAGTTCAGCAAGTTTCACCACAACTCACCGAGATTCAACCAGATTCATCAAGATTCAGCAAAACTCATCCCCGTGAATCACTGAAATATTCTCCAAAGTTACAAAAACTCAACAAATAACTAACACAAGACTTCTCCCATTAATTCATTGTAATAATTATCCATAAATAATTATCTGTAATAATTATCAACTAATCTCCCATGAAATATCTCAAATCTCTCGTAAAACAAGTCTCCCGTAATGATACTTATACTTAAGCAAACCTCCCGTGACACACCTCAAGTATAATAATTATCAATAATAATAATAATAATAACTCTTCATAGCAACAATTCTCTTGCAAAGATCTCAAGTAAGGGTGAAATTCAAAATAGCATACAACAGTATTGTTGAATCTCATGGTATACCACCATTTCCACATGCAACCCCAAGACATAAACACCACTGCCAACACAAACACAGATACACCAATCATCGGCATTTCAAAGTAATTTCTCCAACACAATAAAAAAATAATCTGTGTATCCCCCTTATATTTGTGTCTTTCAAGGCACAAAGAAACATATAACACATCCCGTGCATGTTAACTACTTTTCCCCTCATTCACGGAAAAGAAAAATCTCTTTTTATTTCCTTTTCTCTTCATCCAAGGGAGAAAAAAAAAAAACTCTTTTCTTAAAAAAAGACTCTACGGGCGTTTCACTTCATCAACTTATCAATCAGCTGATATCTTAGCATCCAATGTCGAGGCCAGACCCATCCCCAACACAAAGAAAAAAAAAAGGAAAAGGGGGAGTTCACCCACACTGAGAAAAAAAAATTTCTCCCCCCCTGAGAACAACCCCTCAGTCAAGCGACAGAACAGCAGTACCCCCATCTCCCCTTGAACAGTGTCTGAGGACCCCTTCCCAAGGTATACACTAGTGCCCATCCCTGCACTATCTCTCGAGGGAGGCCAGTGGTACCCTCCATACAACTATCCCCCGAGGGATGCCAATACCCTCGCAATGCAACGCGCTTCTCTGCAGAAATGTGCTGAGCCTGTAAAATTGTGGCCGCTTATCTAAGCACAGTTCACATGCATAGAAAAATACACTCCTATGTTTTAAACAAAGATGAATGCATACGTCTATTACAAACACGTACAAATAAAGAAAACACGTCACTATGGGGCAAAGACAAGAAAAAAAATTTTGACCTCTTGAACCAATCCCATAACCCTGAAATATTTAAACAAAAACCCTCTCCTTCAAAACAATAGTTAACACTCACCACTCCATAATGGGAAAAAAAAGAACTCGAAATTCTCGTAAAACATGTAAATCTCGTCGGCACAATACAAACGCGATCGGTGAAAACGCACCTAGCAACAGTCACTCATGAACTAGACTGAGTTGCTTGTCTCACGGCTCACGCCCTGAAGAATCTCGGTACGAGCAAATTTGATGACCCTAATAGAAATTTTCTTTCCTCATCCCCCCATCCCACGGATGGATATTTTCTCTACCCCTTTTTCACTTAGCAACCGAGATCTAACAATTTAACAATTTTCCACAATCCCACAAAGCTTTGTCGTTCGAAAACTATCGCTAAGCCATAACCCCTTTTATTTTCTAACTGGCCACCCATCTCTACATTGGCGTTCCTAGGCATAGAAAAGAAAGAACACTTTTATATCCCCTCTTAACCGCTCGCCACCACTGTAACTGGGGGGATTCTTCCCCCATTATTCATAAGGTAAGCGTGGACACGAAACGGAAGGAAACCACACACAACATTACACACACAGCCTCTCTCTCTCGAGACTCTCTCTCTCTCTCCAAGGAATCTCTCTCTCTCTCTCCACCTCTTTCTCTCCATTCTAACAGGTAATGAAAATGAGAGAGTTGCATCATAACATTAACGTTTATTAACAAGAATAAATAAATCAATCAACCAAGTAATCCAGTCTTACAGACTAACTCAAAAACAGTACAATGTCAAGTCACCAAAAAAAGTCTACACCCCTCTGGGAACTCTTTGTCCCCCGGTATTCCAGATCCGTCTGTTTCAAAGATACAGAACACATCCCGGTAAGTACACACAAGTTTAAAGACAAAGTTAATAAAATGGAACATCTTACAAGATATCAAACAAGCCATCCCTTTGGCTAAAGCACTTCAACACTTACCCAGACAACCAGACACTAAACACTATTAATAAAAAAACTCCCCCGGCGAATGCCACGGCATCTTGCCTGTGACTTGAAGCCCTCTGTCAAAATCCCTCCCATAGGCTTGGGTATGAACCTATTAAAGGGAAGAGGCACACACGCACATACGAACACACAGTTCGATAGCGCCTCACGGTTCTAGCTGCATCCAGTTTCACAAAGGCACTTTGAGAAGAGTTCATAAACTGTCGTGCATTGACTTGTCGAACTAAGCATTTTTATCTCACGCCCCCCTAGAAACTCATTCATCAGCTACTCTCAGGTCGTTACCTCTACACTGTTCTCCACATTCCATAGGTCACAGGGAACACATGGACAATATATTATTAATCAAAAACCCTACGCCTTACATATACATATACATATACATATACATATACATATACATATATCATAATTATCATATAAATTAATTTTTTATATATCTATATATATATATATATATATAATATATATACGAACTATCGCTAAAACATGCGATATCTCATGTAGTCGTAAAGCTGGAGGAAGGAATGAAAGGAGTTGACCGAGCGCTTTCGTGTATTTTTCACACCTCTTCAGGGTCAAGTGATACAAAAATTCATTATTCGTTACAAAGACACCTCTGTGGCAGCAATACATAAACATAAAAACTATCGTACTACTATTAAAAACTAATTAATTTTCTAAAAATGTTATTTACAAGTAGTTCATCCAGTTTGTATATCCCGGGCAGCTGTTGATCAATTCTACACGATTTTTCTTTATTATACATGATTCAACAATATTTTGTTTTATGATGTCTTTACAGAACATGATCTCTTTTGCTTCTTTCCAATTCATAGTGTGGTTGCATTCATTCATATGTTGAAACAAGCTGCTTGCATTATTCCCTGTTCTAACATTATATTTATGCTGTTTTAATCTTGTTTCGAGATCCTTTCCACTTTGTCCCACGTACATTTTCTTGCACTGATTGCAAGGGATCTCATATATGCAGCCACTCTTCTGTAGAGGGGAATTCCTGATTAACAAATTCTTAAGTACATAGTTCTTAAAAACGACATTAACATTAAATGGTCTCAACAGCCCAGGGATGGCCATAAACTGGTTACAGTATGGTAAAACAAGGAGGTTTTTCATATTAAAATCACTCTTACGACTAACTTCATAAAATGTTTTTCTTGCTTTACAAAAAGCCCTGTCAATAAAATCACAAGGGTATCTAAGGTTTGTTGCAATGTCTCGGACCTTCTGAAGCTCAGCTTCGAGGAAGTCAGGGCAACTGACCCGCAGTGCCCTTAAAAACATAGACGAAAATACCATCATCTTCATTCTCGGATGATGGTTAGAATAAAAATGTATGTAGGAATCTACATTTGTAGACTTCCTGTACACAGAAAATTTAAAATTTCTATCATTCCTCACAATTAAAACATCTAAAAACGCCAACTTGTTATCTACTTCAGTTTCCAAGGTAAATTTTATAGAAGGTACTAGGGTATTTAATGCTGTTAGGAAGCTCTTCATTTTTGTCAACAGGCCAAGCACAAAATATATCATCAACGTACCTGACCCATAGGATACCTTTAGGAAGTATCCTTGGTAAGTACTTACTCTCAAAAAACTCCATGTAAAGGTTACTAAGTAATGGAGAAAATGGATTGCCCATTGCCATGCCAAACTTTTGTTCATAATATCTTTCTCCAAACATAAATTTACAACCTCTAACACACAATTCTATCAGCTTAATCATAGAAGGCCTGTCCAAAGAGAAAGTATATTTTTCCATTTCTTCCTTCATAAATTCAAGTAGTTCATCCACAGGTACCTTTGTAAACAATGAGCTGACGTCAAAACTGATTAACTTAAAATCATAATTAAATTGAAACCTTCTTAACCTGTCTATAAAATCCACATTATTTTTCACGGACACACCTGATATGTTACGAAGCATTGGAGACAATTCGTTAACAAGCCACTTTGATAGTTTATAAGTACAAGAGCCTACCGAACTTATAATGGGTCTAACAGGATTATTTTCCTTATGAGTTTTGATAACGCCATATAAATATGGAAGAGTTGGATTTACAGTGATGAACTTTTGTAATAATTCCTTATGGTTTTTCAGAATACTCATGTTCTGTAAAGACATCATAAAACGAAATATTGTTGAATCATGTATAATAAAGAAAAATCGCGTAGAATTGATCAACAGCAGCCCCGGGATGTACAAACTGGATGAACTACTTGTAAATAACATTTTTAGACAATTAGTTTTTAAATAGTAGTACGATAGTTTTTATGTTTATGTATTGCTGCCACAGAGGTGTCTTTGTAACGAATAATGAATTTTTGTATCACTTGACCCTGAAGAGGTGTGAAAAATACACGAAAGCGCTCGGTCAACTCCTTTCATTCCTTCCTCCAGCTTTCGACTACTATATATATATATATATATATATATATATATATATATGTATATATAATACATATATATATATATATATATATATATATATATATTATATATAGATATATATATATATATATATATGTACACGTGTGTGCGTTGTAGCTATAAAAACTATTTCAAAGATGCACGGAAATTAACATCTGCTTGAAAAATCATCAGACACATATACATAAAAAAGAGATGCAATCTTGCTTTACAGACAGTTTGTGATACACACCATGACCTACCATGCGGTGGAAGATGTCAAAATCGGTATGAATAAATTCGAAACGAGACATGGTAGTCACCACAACCAAAATCAATGGCCAAAAATGTAACTTATTTGAATATGGAGTTTTAAAAAAAAAAGTTTAGTTTTTTCAGGCGTCTAAAAGTATATTTCACTGCTATATGAGGGCCTTGGCAAAGCCAAGGCCAAGTTGTTTGAAAGGCTACAGATTTTCCAACTCCTTACGAATGATTAAAAAAATACAAACATTTTGTGACGAAACTCTTGAGTATTTGAAGATTAGAGGTAGCTCCAAAATAACGAGTGAAATCAAGGTTATTTTGAACTGATATGAAACTACGAAAAAGTGAGATTAAGAGGTATAAAAGGCGTTGAAGAAGAAGGATTTTGTGATCTGTCACGAGAAAAAATACAGAATAAATATTCAAGGCAATTTAGATAGGTAGCCGTCATGAGATTCTCGCTCTGTCTCTTTCTCTCCCCACAAAAACACGTGTCATGCAATACAGTGGTACCCACGAACCAAACAAACTGTGAGCCGTTCTCAAATTTCATACTTGACTATTTTTAAGACTCTCTCTCTCTCTCTCTCTCTCTCTCTCTCTCTCTCGCTCTCTCCGAGTCTCTGTATATAAGCGCCAGGGTCATGCGGTACAATGAGAAACACAAATTCATTTTCAAATAAATTTTCTTTGAATTTGACTGAGAGTTGTTTGTTAATGTATAATGCCATGAACATTCACTTTTTATTACAGTTTTTTCACGACTATTTTGTATCATCTAAAGAAGATGGGTAATAGAAAAAAAAACTCAAACGTGAGAAGGTCCAAAAACAACATAATCTATTTTGCATTATCTAAAGAAAATGGATAAAAAAGAAATAAAAAACTAAAAAGTGAGAAGGTCCAAAAACATCATCTATTTTGTATTATCTAAAGAAAATGGATAAAAAGAAATAAGAAAACTCAAAAGTGAGAAGGTCCAAAAAAACATCATCTATTTTGTATTATCTAAAGAAAATGGATAAAAAAGAAATAAAAAAACTCAAAAGTGAGAAGGTCCAAAAACAACATCATCTATTTTGTATTATCTAAGGAAAATGGATAAAAAAAACAACTCAAAAGTGAGAATTTCCAAAAACAACATAATCTAATTTGTATTATCTAAAGAAAATGGATAAAAAGAAAAAAAACTCAAAAGTGAGGAGGTCCAAAAAGAACATCATCTGAGGAAATAAACCAAATAACGCATTCCGAAAGAAGAGGCTTCTTGGGTGCTTCAGATTTGGGGCCCCACCTTGCTACGCCCTTCTCCGGACGAGTCAGGCGAGTTTTTTTCGTCCATCATGCCTCTGGGGCTTGCAGCATGCATGCATACAAAAAAAAATCATGAGCATAATCGTTAATATTCGCTCTGTTATTCGAGTGGCAATATTAACGTAATCTTAGGTTGCAAAGATTAAAATCAATATTACAATGAGGAAACGAGTAAAGATTTTGTATATTTGTTTTCAAGTGTTCATTGATTCAAGATTCTTGTCACCTTACGACTGAGGTGAATATTGCTCTGAAAGACTAATTGAATAGACGCGATAAGGTTGGGAAAAGCCAATATTAAATGGAACTCGTTCAAAAGCTTCGCCCATGTCAGCGACTATTCTACGCATGAGACTCACCAAGGAGGTGCTATGACTAGCCTGGGCTCATGTGAGTCACTAACGAAAGGATTTGCTTGTTCGCAAATAGCTTGATAATGCACACACCACACACACACATACACATACACACACGCACGCACATATATATTTCGTATAACGATGTCATGACAATCGGTTTGTTTGCATAACCAAGCAATCATCACAGAGAATCTGACAGGTGTCGTAATTAACATAATTTTTACTTACTCGTGCTCTCTTAACTTGTAGTTAATTGCCGGTATCCCATGTAATGCGCGCTAACCGGCGTCATAACTGTTTGGGAACACCTTAGAGCAGGTTTTGTAAACAAACAACAAAAAAGGATGTGTGATGTGAATGCGAGTGGATAGGAGGAGACTGGTAAATCCCAGTTATTCCCACCCGGAAGCCCTTTCGACGAAGGGTCTTGCAAATTAAATATAAAGGATTCTATTTTTCAATTATTTCACAACAAGTTTTATATCATCATTTTCCCTAAAGTCCGCTTTGCAAGTTTAAAGTCTATAACTAACGCTAAACACGACGCAGAGGTGCCGATTCATTCACAAGCTTTTGGGTGCAATCACACTGTCGGTGAGTATTCCTAGACCGATATATAGTGATGTTCAGGAGTCTTCCAGGGTCACTTCCAGTCGCGCAGCGCTGAACGAGAGTCCTCTCTCTCCCTTGCCCTAGTGTTTCAGGACTTTATTTCTCTCGAGACAAGTGGAATTTACCTGTTCAGTCTCTTAAACAAATAGTGAGTACCGTTGTGATTATTTGAAAGAAGTGTCTCGCTTATTCCGGTGAGTGCTCCTCTTCCATCTTGCCTCCATGACGCAGCGTTGCGAAATCAGGGTTTCCCGTGATGGAAGCTTTTCTTGCACCTGTCGCCCGTGATGCTCATCGGCCTGTTCTTCGCAATGCGATAACCGGTTGAAGAAAGCCACCCAATGGCCTTGTGAAGCATAGGCCTTACGAAAAACAGTTTTGAAAAATTACTCCTTCATGTTTTCCATTGTATTTTGGGGCCGATATTTTTCTTTCGTTGTATGGGAGAAGAGGTAACGAAATTTGTATGGATCTGTCAATGTGACACTACGTTAACGTAACAGTACTTTAGATGACACACGCTCCTAATATGTCAACGTGCAAGTACTGTCTATTTGCTAAACATCATGCGTCGGTGTGTGCTTGCATGCATGAATTCAGTTGTAATTCAAAGTTTCGGACTCTACGTTTGATATTAATATTTATATTTAGATGGAATTAAAAATAATATTTCCAAATGAAGCTTGATTAAATAGGATGACTAAATCTTAAGTTCGCATATTGATACAATCAAACATAAACAAACAAGACAAGAGAGAGAAAGAGAGAGTGTACAATGTCACTACCGACCTTGCCAGAATCAAAACAAACGATGCATGCATAAAAACAAGGGGCTTACCGCAAGTAAGATGTTTTTTTATCATTGTTTTTTCTTGGCTTTTCTATATTTATAATGTGCATTCATGCCTGTTGTTACTGTCGAAATTACTTTTATTTCCATCTTTTCTATATTTTCACCCTCTCAGGGTTATTGATCTATAACAGGCCATTGGAAATGAATTTACTCTTTTACAAAACCGCATCCATTCATACGTCTTTCTGTCCTCATTTGACCTATTTATCCGTAATTCATGCTTCTTATACTACACTATTCTAATATCACCATCAATAGTGATGACGAAAACAAATAACTGGAAACAGCTGTAACAAGTCGCTTGCACCAGTCATATTGTGCGAGGATTATACCAAAATTATATAAAAACAAGAAATGAAAGAGGAAAATACGAAAAAAATAAGTTGGGCTAACTTCCTTCGTGGCAATTTTTCTTCCTTTTTCTATTTTTGGTGGTTGAGGCCTAATCCTTGCAAAATTTGACTGTAATACGCGACTCGTTGTAGCTCTTTCCAGTGCTTTATTTTCATGATCGATATTGATGGTAACAGATGAATAGGATGAATAGGAAAGGAAGGTTTCATGGTGACATTACGTTAGGCATGTATGTGATTTTCCATCATGATTTGATGAGTTAATTTTGTGTTGTTATTAACTGATAATTCTTCGGTCTTCGAAAGCAGACATGACGGAAAAGGTATTAATCCGATATGTGTCCCCCTCTGTCACCTACTGCGAGGTGATAGTACTAAACATGGCGGAAGCTCAATGGGACGCCGCGTTTAGTACTATATTGTATGGTCGACAAATTATCTTCATAAACGATATCTTCGTTCGGCCGTCTACTTGACTTAGCATAAGTTTACCCTGGACTTTGACAAAGGTGGATACTTACAGGGTTAATACCGACGGAAAAGAATTAATTTTATGAAACTAGTACTAATAAATAAATGGGGGCTGACGGGCGGACCGAACGAGGAACTCCGAAAATAAACCAGGAAGATGAAGAGGACGAGGCCTATCGCTTCCTTCTTGCTCAAGCCCCGAGTTTCTTCCTTCCTCAATCGGCCCCCTTCCCCCCCCCCCCCCCCCTTCCCCCCCCCCCCCCCCCCCTTTTTTTTTTCTTTTTTGTTTCCTTCGAGCCTGGGCTAGCAAACGGCACCGGACGTTTTTCACTTTCAAAAAGTAGCTGGCAACTCATCATATCTCAGTTGCTTTGTTGCTATATTTTAGTATCGTCTCATACTCATCTCTCTTGGTTTATGCAGTTGTAGTTTCGTATGAATGAATCTGATTATTAATTAACAAGGAACTCTGTCTTATACGTAGTTCATGTATGCGGCGTTGATGACGCTTGTTGATGCGACACCAATTAAAACGGCCAATCGCCAGTCATCACTCGTTCAGGTGCGTTCAAACTGATTTATCATGCAGTGCGAATCTGGCGCTGGCCTCGATCGCAGATCCCAGTATGGGTGCCACCACGTGCCTTTGGCCTTATTTGGTTCTAGTTGGCACCTTGTGAGTTACACTCCCCTTTAAATCCTAGTTTCCTCACGGCATCTTTCATTTTTTTTTTCGGACCCTTGTTTTATTGATATTTTGGCATTTCAGTTAGAAACTGTATTCATTAACGCGTTGAAAAACAGGTCGAAAAAAACTACAATGGTTAATGTATGGCCGTGTTCCGAATTGATTTTGGGTAGAAAGTTAATTTTCCATCAAAATCAACATTGAAAAAAAAGGTCAAACAATAAGCAGAGCAACAAATTAGAAAATATAATGTAAATACCGCGTTTACAAATGATCTGTCCTACGACCTAAAAAAATTCAAGTTTTTCGTTTTTAATTCGTGCACAAATTGGGTCCTGTATGTTAACTGCCCATCATGATTGCAAGTCTGTCCGTGATAATCAGACTATGGCTGCAAGGGACAAGGAAAAGACAGACGACGCCTTCAAGTGAAAGTTTAGAAGCATTCCCTAGGCCAAGGTGAGCCAGAATTATATCAGCCATGGTAGGACAGAGAGAGAGAGAGAGAGAGAGAGAGAGAGAGAGAGAGAGAGAACATTTGAATCAGGAAACATTGCGTTGATGTTTACAGAGGGAGCGAGAGATTTTTGAATCTGGAGATGTCCTGATTTTCCCTGTATGTGTGTGTGTGTATAAGAAAGAAAGAAAGAAAGAGAGAGAGAGAGAGAGAGAGAGAGAGAGAGAGAGAGAGAGAGAGAGAGAGAGAGAGAGAGGACAGTTGACTGTAAGGTTCTACTGGAATTAGATACCTTAGCTTAAAAAAAATAAGATTTGTTCTTTAGTCATTGTACTATCACATACGAAAACTAGACTTCCCAGGTGATGACGGCATCAAATCACTCGAATACCACGTTCCAGGAAGTTGGTTTCATAAACTTATTCCTAGTAATTGACAATGATGCATCTTCCGGCAACTGTACCGTCCAAACAGCTCCTACTAGAATATATTATTAACATTTTCTTCGTGTCCTTGAAACGTAATAGGACCAGAATACTTAACAGTCACTTGCGGGGACACCGAATTTCTAATGAGTCTACGTGTTTTGATAATGAAGCATTACTATCGTCGATTCTTTGCTACATTAACAAATCGAACCTTGATCGTTTGAATGTAAGCGCTATGTACCGGCGTTTTGAGGATTGGTTTACTTTTGTAATACATATAGCACAAGATCATACAGATATATAGATATTATATCATATCTATATAATATATATATATATATATATATATGTGTGTGTGTGTGTATATGTATATAATCATACACACACATATGTATATATATATATATATAATATCTATACCATATATAAATGAATATATATATATATATATATATATATATATATATATGATGAATTTGTTATTATTGTTATTTATTATTTAGAAGATGAAACCTATTCATATGGAACAAGCCCACGGGGCCATTGAACTGAAATTCAAGCTTCCAAAGAATACGGCGTTCATCAGGAAGAAGAAGAAGATAAAGGGAAATACAGAAAGAAGAGAACCCACGTATTAAAAAGAAATAAATTAAGGAATCAACAAGTAGATAAAATTGTATTAAAATGCCAGGAAAATAGTATTAGGTTATTAATGGATTGCACCTTTGCTATAATATACGCACACATAGATATATTTACATATCAATATACATACACAAACACACACACACACACAACACAACACAAACATATATATATGTGTATATATATATATATATATATATATATATATATATATATATATATATATATATATATATCGAAAAACCGGCAAACTATAAGCGGTCTCCATCAGAATGACGTCATTGCAGGATTCTTTGAATAAAATTATAGGAAGGAAGTGACAAGACTTACTAGGAAGAAAACGCTAGTTCACTCGATGCCATGCTAGAAAGTGAGAGCTATAGTAGATTCACATCAACCGAGCATTTGATGTCTGGGCCAGTCCCTTACGACGTTCCTGATTGGCTGTTGATAAGCCAATGACAGGGCTGGAACCTCTCAGTCTCTCGAGAGAGTTCACGTAGGCAGGATGTATGTTCCACCTCTCCTTTGAAAAGTATCCCTCTGGAGAGCTCATAATACAGATGCTGCCTATGTGAACTCTCTCGAGAGACAGTTTCCAGCCCTGTGGTTGGCTTATCAACAGCCAATCAGGAGCATCGTAAGGGAGTGGCCTAGACGTCAAATGCACGGTTGATGTGAATCTACTATAACTCCAGTCATCCCGTTGGGGAGTACTGCCATCAGTGCACCTCATGCGGTGCACTGTAGGCAGTGCCTAAAAGGTTCTGTTTGTTTCATGGTACAACAGCGAGTTGAGTTCCTCATGTTAAACCTTTCATATCTTTTCGTTGTCAATTTCCACTTCAGCGCAGAATGACTTCAGAGGTCCATTTAGTTATTTTGTTAATTTATTTGTTTTTGTAATACTTTATCTCCCCTTTCTGTATTTCCCATTCATTACCTTCTGTTATTTCTTTCGAATGAAAATGATATTCTTTGGAAGCTTGAATTGTCAGTCAATGGCCCCTGTGGGCTTGTTCCATATGAATAGGGTTTCATCTTCTCAATAATAATAATAATAATAATAATAATAATAATAATAACAATAATAATAATAATAATAATAATAATAATAATAATTAAAAACTACTCATAGTAGCATGAGTCTTCAAATGGAGAAACAAATCCACAGTTATGTAAATTTACATAGATTTAAATTTAAAACTAAGGATATCTATCGGGAATCTGCTCGGTTCCCCTTTTCAATCTGACACATAGATGTAGCATTCCAAGTAAGCATAAAAGGAGTCAAAATAAGCGACTTGTTTAAGAACTATGGAACCGGTCGTCAGCATAGATCAGGCAATGCCGTCGTTTTCTGATGAAAGCCTCGCCAGAAAACGAAGGCAATGCCTGATCTATGCTTGCCGACCGGTTCCATAGTTCGTAAACAAGTCGCTTATTTTGACTCCTTTTATGTTTACTTAGTTGGATTGTTACATCTATGTGTCAGATTGAAAAGGGGAACCGAGCAAATTCCCGAAAGATATCCTTAGTTTTAAATTTGAATCTATGTACATTTACATAACCGTGGATTTGCTTCTCCAGTAATAATAATAATAATAATAATAATAATAATAATAATAATAATAATAATAATTAATACCTTAAACGAAAATTGGCATTATTTGATATGTGGAGTACCCTAAACTGTTTGAGTGATTAGGTCACATGAATAAGCTACTGTCATCCATTATGAAATGGGTTTTGTTTTTCATATTTCATAGTCTCCAATTTTTTAAAGATAATTTTTAACACGGAATAACTTTCTTGCATTCATAAGCCTTAAGCTGCAAACATGATTTTGTATTCACAGACCTTTTATTTTGATCCTCAATGAGTCCGTACACTGAAATAGAAGCTAAATCATATATGAAAATTTCTATTGTAGTTCGTTAATTTTCAATTTATCAAGAAACATTTTTTACTCTCTCTCTCTCTCTCGTGGCAGTTGCTGTTATGGAAAGATGGGTCCTTTTGGGTTGTCTGTCTCGACACAGAATGGGGCCCGGATTTGGACATGGTTCGAAAACCGTCTTTAATTAAATTTTTAAAGCTATACTGTATTTTTTTTAGTCGTGAATGCAGATGGTAGGGAGTAAGGAAGAGACTGCAGTGTATTAGATTCTCAGCAATGTGGCAGTTTACAACATTTGTCAAGAACACAATAGCGTTTTACATAATTCGACCTCCTTTAGTGCCCTAAACCAAATTTTCAAAGCACGAAGATGATATGCTCTTTTTAAATGAATCTTTAATTCCACTTAAAAGTTATAAGGTCTCTATTCGAAATATTGATTTTCTACTGAAGTTAATTTGAATGTATACTTTCAAATAAGTGTTGTGTTTACTCTTCAAGCCCCTTAAGAGTGCAGCAAGAAAAAATGTTTAAACAGCACTGGAAATAGTTCCTTTCTGTATCCTTGTGCTGTAGAACAGCATCACTTGTTTATATATTTTTTAAAAAGTCCTTTTTCCTTTTGCAGATTCGGCATGGCAAAATTCAGGGCGCTCCTAGTCAGCCTGTCCTTTGCGTCAATATGGATGACCTCCCAAGCTCAGGGGGGTATGTCTCTGCTCTCCCAGGTTCTCCCGAGAGATACTTTCCTCATTGGTAATCCAATAGTGAGGCCAGACGGTGCCTTTATTAATGCCCCTCCTCCTCCTCCTCATCTTTCTCCGGTGGCGCCCTTCAGACAAGCCGCCTTAGCCCAGAGAGTGCGTGACAGCTCACAAGATCCTGTTTTTCATCGCCCTGTACTACCTCACCAGAATTATCCCTTGCAAGTAAATCCACTGCGTCAGGATCAGCAACGTCGGGACCAACTACGACCTTCTACATCTAGATTCTCCGTTGACCAGCAAGTGCCCCAGCTACCAGTTGTTCCTCCGAGAGCAGATATACCACAGACCCCGCTCTTCTCAGCTGCCAGTGGCTCGCCTTCGAGACCTCAGACTGTCCCACAAAGAGCAGATATACCACAGACGCCGCGCTTCCCAGCTGCCAGTGGCTCGCCTTTGAGACCTCAGACTGTCCCACAAAGAGCTACAGTTCCAGAAACCTCGTTTGGCTCATCTGGTGGTGATTTTCCCACTTCAGTTCACCAACCAGGAAATACCCAAAGTAATCCTCCAAGATCACCTCCAACAAAGACACAGGTTGCATCAAGTGGCAGCTTCACCCCCTCCGGAGTCACCCATAACTTTCCTGTAAATCCTCAGCAGAAGCCATTGGGACAAACACCCAGGAGACATCCAATGTGTGGAGTAACACCACCCACTGGTGACTGTCGTGCTGCATTCCCTAGGTAAGAAATTCATGTCCAAAAATAATCTACTTGTAAACCATCGACAGAGTCTGAGTAAATGAATAAGTATTGAAATAGGAAAATTACTGTGAAATTGGCCATCACTGCATGTTTTGTTTTTATCCCATATCGACTTTAATGTTTCAATTAATAACTGTAAAATAATGAAAATCTAGCCCAGTCTCTACTAATAAGTACTCACCTTTCTTATGTCAGGTACTACTACAACCCTCCCCCGAACGGACCAGTGTGACTGTTTTCTGTACGGAGGATGCGGCTCAGAGGGTCTGAAGTACAGCTACAGGACACTTGAGGAATGTGTGGCTACTTGCCACCCACTTCACACTGACGAGGGCCCTGTTTGTGAGGAGCTCTTCAGAGAAGAGGAGGTCTTCTTTGACACACCGGTCGAAAAGCCCGTTTCATTCAACCAGATTGCTAACAACCCAAGCACTGATCACTTATCAGATGGCGAGATTCTCTACATATTTGCAAATTCCGTCTCTCCGCAAGAGCTCGCTGCCAGAGAAAGCAACAGAGTAAGACCGAGAACCCGTTATGTCGGGAGCTTTCCCGGCTAGTCCCATCGGACGAAAGGCAGTGCAGAGTGAGAATGCGAGTGCGTCGGTTGATGTAAGAAATTGTTAAATTATTTCCTTTACGATTAATGATGATAAAATGAAGGTATTTCATATTCCACATATGAGATCGCAATGATGTACCTCTATATTAGAGAGCCCGTATAGATCAATAAAACATATTTCTGCTATTTAATCTTTTTTATATAATACACGGAAGTTTTTGTAGACAGTGTTTCTTTTGGCGCATGTTTCCTTTCAGATGACAGAGAATATTAAGTATATACCTTTCTGACGGGCTTCCAGGAAGGGGTTCCAGACACTGACAAACTCCGAATATAGCATATATCTTTGTATTCCATGAGCATAGGACTACGACCAAAAGAGGAAAGTTGGCAAAATGACACATTATCTTCGGCAGTTATCAACCGACTTGAAAAAAATTTGAATTCGGCAACTTGTTTATGACATGTTTCTTCCAAGTATATATTTACTCACGACACTAATTTCTGGTTTGGAAGACTTCTAGCTAGTGTTTTCTTTTCATGCCACCGTAAGCTTTATTTCTATAAAAAAAATCTTAATCTTTTTTATCATAACTTTAGTTTAAGTTGTTTTTAGTTGTTATCTCTGGTTGTTGTTTTGAAACTGTTGTTCTTTTTAGTTATTACTGTTTTACCGTTATGAGTTTCATGTTACAACAATATTTATACCTTACAATTCAAATCACCAATGAATTTTACTTAAGTATTTTATTGCAATAAATTCACAACAGGATATTAATCTCTGTCTAAACAGATTCCTGAATGGACAAATTCCTGTCTGAACAGATTCCTGACTGAACAGATTCCTGACTGAACAAATTCCAGCCTGAACAAATTCTTGACTGAACATATTCCTGACTGAACAAATTATTTCTGACTGAACAGATTCCTGACAGAACAAATTCCTGATTGAACATACCCTTTACAAGTGTAAATATCTCAGACAATTTGATAGCAGGAAATTTTCTTTACAATTTTTACTTCATCAAAAAACAATTGGCAATTAAATGACTTAATTTCGACTTGTGAAAAAATCCACCTGTCCAGAAAGCGACCAGTTCCGGAGGAAAAGTTCTCCGGTCTGAAAAGAGGACGTTTTTCATTCATTTACCATCGCAATTGTTTTCCAATTAGGTTGTAGGTATGAGCACATAGATAATTACTAAATAATCCAATAAACTACAGTATTAAAAATAGTAATGTTATAATATACAGTGAAGAGTGAATCTACTCTAACCTTTGCTTTTTACTGCTTCTGTTTAGCAACATTCTGTCCTATCAAATTTTGAACTTAGGCCTAGCGCAATTATATCCGATACCATTCCCCTCTTTAACAAAGTCTGCAGGACAAGTATAAATCGCATTCTAATGTAACTCGTGATCTTCTGAGGAAGTCACGAATGAAACCCGGAAGGTTAACTTCATAAGACGTCAGCAAATTGAGGTATTTGATTTTTCCCCTCCATATTTTGTTTTAGGCAAATCATTTAGCATTGTATGGCGCCCAGGAGTTAGAGTTTGTTTAATCAATATGCATTTTGGCTTTCTGAGACTCATTTTACATGTTATGACATGCACTACGAATACGAAACGCTGAGACATACATGCAAACATTACATATTCCTTTTTAGGTACAACCATATAAATTCGCACCTCTATCTGATTTTACCAACACATCAACAGTAATCCCATATATCTCGAATTTTTGTACTGCTTCTTAGTAAGGGCTGACATTTATAACTTAATCAATAAAAATTTGCTAACTAATGAAAATGACATTGAATATCTCACCCGACATGAAGTATATCATTACGACTGACTCTAAAGATCATGAAGAGTTATTTGTTGTTGAAAGACGCAAACAAACGATTGATACAAAGGCCAGGAAAGTCGCTGTAAAAAAAATGAGGATTTCTCATCTCTCATACGTCATGTATAGAGAGGGAAACCTTTTTAAATTAGTCTGATGACTATTGATTTAGTATGGTTTGGCAAAAGTCTGTGACTGTGTGTATATGTGTACGTCTTATGTCATGGAACAAATGTATGGATGGGAGGGTTAATATTGTCGCTTTATAACAGTGTTATAAAGACGAGTGCGTGAACTGCCAAGGTATGACGTCATTAAGAGCATCTATAAATTTACGTGGGAAAGGTTCTTATTCAGCCAGAACGACGAGTGACAGGGCTACTTGGGGGCGTTAGTTTGCGTGGAAAAGATTTTGATTGAGGCAGTACGACGAGTGACAGGGCTACATGGAAGTTGGGGGGTGGATTAAAGAAAAGTGTTAGGATTGAAGTTTGTTATAAGATTTAGTGCGAATAAGGTTTATAAGGTTGAGAATAAGAGGAAGAAAAATTGTCTGTGGTGTATAATTGGCAACAAGTTCACGACAAAAAAGTTATCAAAATGAAGTGTAAATGTAAATCTAGAGGATATTTAATAGGACTATTTTGAAGGTTTTATGATATACATAAATGGGGGACCGACTGATTTTGAAGTGACAAGACAAGTTGCAAATTTCCAGGGAAACATAAACGGTTAAAAATGAATATGTGGAATGGCTGATGACGGTATGTGATACTTTCTTGATTGGTGAAATCAAAGACAAGCTTCAGAGACTGGTGAAAGTTTATAGGCGTTTGTAAGAAAAAAAAAAAAGCTTGAAGTAAGCCTTAGTGAGGATAACCTTTTGGAGAAGAAACTATTAATGTTACTAAGGATGCGGAAGACCTGAGGGGAATGACTTATATAGGTGTTTGTGACTTGAGGTTAGAAACGACTGTTGAATTAAAGAGTACACACACGAAGCAAGAAGCCAATATGAGGGCAATCATATGAATTTCCCGCTGGAAGCCATGGGAGCAAGGCGAAGAATGAGGCCTAGAAACGATTAGGCAGATGATGTTGCAAAAGTGTAATAAGCAAAAGGAACGGGTGAGACCATAGTAGATTCACATCAACCGTGCATTTGATGTCTAGGCCAGTCCCTTACGACGCTCCTGATTGGCTGTTGATAAGCCAGTCACAGGGCTGGAAACTGTCTCTCTCGAGAGTTCACATGGTTAAGATCTATGTTCCACTTCTCCTGAGGGATACGTCTTTCAGGAGAGGTGGAACATACATCATGCCTATGTGAACTCTCGAGACAGACTGAGAGTTTACAGCCCTGGGACTGGCTTATCAACAGCCAATCAGGAGCGTCGTAAGGGACTGTCCTAGACATCAAATGCACGGTTGTGGGAATCTACTATAGCATAGGCGTTTGGAAGTGGCTGTAGGGGTCAGTAGCTAAACGGGTTACCCTCCTTTTCGCCTAACTGACTTCTCGCATTAAAAACAAGTAGCAACAAAAGATGTAATTTTCCTTTTCGTAAACATGCCCAACATCACTACAGATTACCACAGATCTCATATACCAACAGTTTCTGGCATTCAAATGCTGTCATCCATTTACGATCTGGCTCGGCGTATATGCTATTCTGTCATTAGGATAGTATTTCATTCTTGCTACACTTTTTCCTTAGTGTTAATTACACTTTTTACCCTTACAATTCATCTTATGCTACATATACTACACATACTAAGTAACCTGTTTCACCGTTTTTTCTTTCTTTTGAATTCTGCATCCACATTTCACTTTCATTACGGAGAGTTGTTCAACAATTCATTTATACAATCTAACTTTGACCCCCAGAGACATTCCAAATCTCTCACAAATATCCTGCATACACAGATACCTTCCTGGCGTCACCTATTCTGTGACCCAGCTCTCCTTTCATCATACGACCATAGTATGTAACGCCAACAACCCGTAGAGAGGCGTAACTTTCATTCTTTCACCATCCACATCAACATTCACGGGTTCATCTGCCTAGTTTCCATAAAACCTCTTAACTTAATCTTGCTCACAGATCGCCATTTCTCGACGTTCTCCTTTTGGCAATCACTCATCACAAAAACTGATTTATTTTCAGCAGTTTTTCACTAATATATGCCCTTGAGAGAATAGACCAACGTTAAGCAGGCAAATATCAATAACAAGTCAGTTAATAGGCATTATAACGTTGGGAAAGTGATCCGTCAGCAAAAGGTAATATTCAGCAATAGATCTAAGATTTTTTTGTTTTGTTTTTGTTTTATAAAAGACCAGAGGCCTACGTCTTACATCAAATACAATCTAACTTTGACCCCCAGAGACATTCCAAATCTCTCACAAATATCCTGCATACACAGATACCTTCCTGGCGTCACCTATTCTGTGACCCAGCTCTCCTTTCATCATACGACCATAGTATGTAACGCCAACAACCCGTAGAGAGGCGTAACTTTCATTCTTTCACCATCCACATCAACATTCACGGGTTCATCTGCCTAGTTTCCATAAAACCTCTTAACTTAATCTTGCTCACACATTCTCGACGTTCTCCTTTGGCAATCACTCTCAAACTGATTATTTTCAGCAGTTTTTCACTAATATATGCCCTTGAGAATCGACAACGTTAAGCAGGCAAATATCAATAACAAGTCAGTTAATAGGCATTATAACGTTGGGAAAGTGATCCGTCAGCAAAAGGTAATATTCAGCAATAGATCTAAGATTTTTTTGTTTTGTTTTTGTTTTATAAAAGACCAGAGGCCTACGTCTTACATCAAATACAAGATAATTCATTTACTCATTAAGAATGCCTTGAAAAATAGACCTAAACTTGGCGTTAGCGTATGAAAAGCATATTGAACATCGGAAATATAATACAATTGTATACCTTAACACATACAGAATACTATAAAATTTGAGTTATTGTTACGGTAATATTCCAGTACACTAATTACCCGAAGGATTCGATATTTATACGTGGCTAGAAACCAATTGGTTACCTAGCAACGGGACCTACAGCTTATTGTGAAATCCGAACCTTATTATATCGAGAAATGAATTTCTAATCACCAGAAATAAATTCCTCTGATTCAACGTCGGCAGAGCGGAGATCGAACTAGCGACTACCAAATCGGTAGGTGAGCACGTAGAGCACTCGTCCAACGAGGAACTTCGAGATTAGTATACCCTTACTGTCAGAAACTAAGGTAATTATGAGATAGGGATCAAGACGAAATGTCCTGACCCGAGCCCCGATCTCAGGGACATTGCGCGTCTTCCAGAGGTTCGGACTCTGATATTATCATTAATATTGTGTCCTTATATATTGGACGGTGGGAAAAAGACAGGTTAGACGATTTTAAGTTTAAACGGAGGTATATTACCCGTACAATACCGTTGTTACACAAAAATTATGTGTGTTTTATTAAACTCATTTACGATTCGAAAATCTGTCATTTAATTCACTATGATACACAGGTAAATAGATAAAAGGGTACCTAGTATCTAAAATGTAAACAAACATAACTGAGGAACATAAAGATAAGTAGATTTCCGTAATACAAAGAATTTCTGTAATTTAACAAATAACTACCTGCATGAAAACTGTAATTTCCTAATACTGTTCGGAAGTAAGCCAGTAACATATATCAGCAAATTCGTCAACGCGTGTAAGTTGATGATGATGAACCACAAGTCACATACTACTCCGGTCTTTTATAACTATACCTGAATGTGGGGAAACTACTGGTACTAATATGTAGGGAACTTCAAGTTAAACCTAAGAAAAGTGGGGTAGGATTAGATTGTTACCGGCTGTTATTACTTACCCGTGGTAGGCCTAGTGTTCTCGTGTAAACACTCACTATCCCAGAAAATTTACTTGCCGCGAGCTACAAACTGTCCGCATGTAAAACCTTAATGGACATCGAAAACTTCCGGAAATAACGAATCAAAAAATAAAAGCTAATCTCAGAATTTATGGCACCTTTATCGCATTACATAAACCAAACCGGATAAATCGGGAAAACAAAGTATCCCATATCACTGATTGCAATATACGGAAAAGTCGAATCAATCGACAGGAAACAGTCACACGTTGGTGTTCATATTATACACTAATCAGTGTTCCGAGACAGCTTGTTATTTGAGTCACAGTTAATATATTCTTGGGTTACATGTCATATTTGACTACGTCTCTTGTAGCTTTCAGTAGTTATCGTGCCACCGAATTTGCGTTTATGGTTGCGCTTGGTACTACTGGGCTAGGTGGTGAATATTGGGCTGTACTCTGGCCCTTGCTAGCCTAGGCCTATGTTTACATAAATCGAGTACCCAAGTAACATGCAGCACCTGTTCTAAGAACTATAATGCCGAAAAATCTTTTACAATATGGCAAATGGTAATATCTTAAATAACTTACCAACTTTAAGGTCTGTGCACTTTCTTCTATAGCTCTTTTGGCACTTGGGAATCTCCTCTGACTCCGGCAAAGGTTGTAGTACTACTCGAAACACAACGTTTCAGACCACTGTCTCTTAACTTACGTATCAAATCGTACCACCAAAGTATGGGAGTATAAAAATCCTCAGCGGCTTTCTTTGAATCATCAGGTTTTTCTCAGCTAATCGTGGAATCGATTCCGGTGGCTGAACTTTACGGTGGTAGTAGCGTAAGACCTTATGTATATTTTGACTCTGATCTTATCCACATTTCACACAGCCGCGTTAGGGACACTGATCGCAAGATAAAACTAAACCATGTTTCCACTTTCGCGAAGTGAGCTAAATAAATTACCGTCTGCCATGACAGTGAGTGGCACACTGAATGAAGTACAGTTTTATTGGGATGGCGATTGTATAGTATTTTTTTTTTTTTATTGATCCATATATGATTGTGTGAAAGTATATACTTCAATGTATTGTTTGATTTTAAATCACGAAGAAGGTAAAAACGGGATGATTATATAAACAAAGTTTCAGCCACGAAGTATAACTGCATATGCATTTCCATTATGTATAATGCATGCACGGATGTATTTATGTTTGCATACCCATAAAGTAAATGCATAAAAACACATGCGTGCACATCTGTATGCACTAATTCATGCATATTATAAACACATGTGTAGGCTATGAACAAGTCATTTTGACCTATGTATGAAAATCGTTTATAAAGACATTGTGGCGAAAAAGATGGACTTATAGTGGACTGTATTATATGCTTAACGTTGTTACTTGGTCAAAAACCGCTAAAAGCCTTACGTAACAACTCCACAAAACTCCCTTTGCGGTTTCTAAATTACGGGGAGATATCTCTCAACCCAATTCATTATTAACGAGGATAACACACCAATATCATTAATGAATAGTAGCACAATTAAGTACTTTCACTTACTGAGCAGTCCTTGTAGACATGAACTCAGATCATAAATCGCTACACGAGATACGACGAGAGGTACGTGCCTCTCTCTCTCTCTCTCTCTCTCTCTCTAAATGTTGCGAGTACTCACAGGTTGATTTTCAGACCTTAGAGGACCGCTGTGTTATCTCGTTTCTAAGTTATTTGCATAACCTTAAGGTATGAACACAATAAAGGTTTATCAGATCAATTCATATTCACCATCCACAAAACTGAAACATAGGAAAAATGAAATAAAATCGAAGGATATTGAAACGCATTTGATAAACGTAAAGTTAAAATTAATTTAATAACTAAAAGTTAAACATATCAAAGAGTAACAACACATAAGTGACAAATGAAATTAATCACTCAAGGGGAATTGTAAATCAATGGCACTCAAATGAAACAAATTACGACAAAAATTAAAAAGAATCAGGGCAATCGCCCTTTCTAAATCCACCACACACATCACTACACAACACTAGATAACAGGTCACCTCAAAAGTTGAGCCAAGAAGCTGTCCGTTCCGTCCTGCATTCGGTGGGTTTTTGTTGGGGAAAAGAGACAAGTTATTCAATTACCACGAATGTAGAACTGACGTACAAGGTTTTCATGAACATAAAAAAACTCTACAATAATTATCAACTTCGTTGTCAAAAATAAATTCCAAATATAATAGTGTGCAACTTCAACATATTTATTAAATGTAGTGAATTAATTGGTGGTGTGTGTCAATACAGTTTTGGGCGATATCATGCCCATACAGTGTACTACGCACATACGCATACACACCCTAGAGGGGCACGCAAAGGAGCGTTCAGAGGGGCGATCTACTACCCTTCTTTTCCCCTCCTGATCTTTTGACCTCCTAATGGCTTCTCTGGCGAGAGGCACAAACAAGACCCAATGACACCAACTCTTACCATACGTAATATGCGCAATACATTCACCAAGAACAATTTCACATACATAAAGACAAATGAATTATCATAACTAATTATACTTCGTTACTAAAACGTCTACTGACGTTTATATGTCAAAAGACTACGTCTTTGTGTAAAACCATCTTTTCGGTGCTAACCGCACCACAGATACTACGTACTAGAACATAGCAAAATCAGATAACAAAATAATGTTAAGAGTGTCATTCTCGAATAGATGTGGTTCTTTCACCCTTATTATGTCATTGCAATGTAGACGTACATATCTTTGCAAAATATATGGGCATGCGAATGCATTTGTTT
Source organism: Macrobrachium nipponense (assembly GCF_015104395.2). Classification (NCBI taxonomy): domain Eukaryota; kingdom Metazoa; phylum Arthropoda; class Malacostraca; order Decapoda; family Palaemonidae; genus Macrobrachium; species Macrobrachium nipponense. Next base: position 33,260,437 of record NC_087203.1, on the reverse strand, counting down.
TCACATGAATACAAATACAGTAACATAGTTCCAGTCTGTCGATTACCTGACAGACGGCAATACGCAGTGAAAATCAATCAATAATTTCTTATGAGACAGACACTAATAACTATAATAAAAGACAAATAGCATGGAAACAAGTGAATACTCAAAAATATTAGAAAATAAAATCGTTGTGAGAGGAATTCCTCACACCCTCCCCACCAAAAAATTCATACGACACACGTATAGTGTCCTTATAACGCTCCTTCTCGAATCAACTGTTTTCTTTGTTCGTCGGCCTTAGCAGCAGTTCTTCTCATGGGCCGACGATCAGACATCACTGGTGGTGGGGAACCTGTTGAGGTCGTAGGGTCATCCTCTGCAACACTCTCTAGGCCGTCTCCTACGTCCTTGGTTTCGGCCCTCTCCATCGTCTTCTTTGTTGTCATGTTTATATGACTAGCCTCGTTTGAGGCCTCGCTGGTCTCGCCTACTTCATTCTGTCCGCTTTCTGTTGTTGATTCCTGTCTGACATTACATTCGAGTGGAATGACTTGATTCAATGGTCTTGTAAAATTTCCACTTGCTGTTTTTATCTCGACTGTCCTTATAACATTATCAGGACCTGCGTGGGAGTTTTTTCCTCGATGATTCCCAAAGGGTACAGTGTTTGTACAATTATCATTTACTATAAGGACCAAATCTCCTATGCTTAATGGACAGATGGTTGAAGACTCGATGTTTCTGTGCCTCTCTCTTAGAGAAGACAAATAGTCAAGTAGCCACAATTTCTCAAACTTTCTTATCGTCTCACACAGTCTTGCATAGTTCTCCCTTAATTCGACGTTCTCATTGAAAGGTACGTCGACGAACTTGTTCAAAGGAGGAGCCATTATGATAGCTCTTCCGTATAAGAGTCTAGCGGGAGTGGGGTGAGCGCGATGTCGGCGTTATCTTCGTGACATATGTTAGTGGCCTGTTATTGATGATGTTCTCGGCTTCAGCGACGATGGTATTGAGTTCTATAAACGAAACTCCTTTTCTGTACACGGCCCTTTGTAAGCACGATTTCACCACTCCGATCAGTCCTCTCGTAAAAGCCGCCTTTCCAAGGTGATCGGGGTGTTATGAACTTCCATTCTAAATTATGATCCGTCAGATAATTTCTTACTTCGGGCTCTTCGCTGATATCTCTTAGAAAACTTACTGGCTGCAATGAAGTTTGGCGCATTACACTTATTAAAACTCTCGGAAGTCCGTGTCTTGCCGCGAATTGTCTAAAAACAAAGGAAAGGAATTCTTGTGCATCATGGATTTGCACACATATAGGGCAACCGCTCTTGACGTAGCGCATGTAAACAACAAGACATACGCCTTCTCGTTCTCAGCTTCATTTTCAGCCACATTATGTTTCCCGTATAGTCGACGCCAACACAGGAAAAAGGGACTTGATGCTTAACTCGTTCGGGTGGGTAACGGGGGAAATCAGGCAGACTTAGAGGTTGATTTGTGCTTTCTTACACAATAAGCACTCTTTCAGGATCTTCTTACGGACTGTCTCATTTTTCCAGCCCAAAACTGTTGTCTCAATATAACCACAAGTGTATTCGTGTTGCAGTGCAAGTTGAGTATGTGATAATGAGACACTATAAGTTGCCATAAGGGGTGTCGGCTGGCGACGTATACTGGATGCTTAGCGAATTCTGGCAATTCTGCATTATGAAGTCTTCCTTGGCACCGAATGACACCACTTTCATCAACATAAAGTCCTAATTGTCTGATAAGATTCCTTAACTCAGAGGGAAACACTAAACTGGTTTGTAACCCATTAGTCAACCGCATAATATAGCGTTGGAAAAGCTTGACGCTGCATGATTCTGATTAAAAACAAGTAAATTATTACTTTCCCTGAATTTATCAGGAAATATTCTTCTCCAAACAAGATTAATCTAACCTACGATCCTTAATGCGTGTTTCAATGAGGAGAACTCAGAACAATTAAATACAAGTACATCATCATCAGGGTTTCTCAAAACTGGTTCTACGATAATTTCATTTACATTAACAGACTCTATGTAAACTACATCCTCTTGTTCTGGAAACTTATTTTTGTCAATAATCCAGGTCGGGCCATGAAACCACAAACCTGACTTACTCAAAAGAGACATTGAAATACCTCGTGTAACTAAATCAGCAGGATTATCTTCGCTATTGACATATAACAACCTGATGTTATGACTGGACTTCAAGTCCTTGATTTCCTTTACTCTGTTGGTTACAAACACTTCTTTAGATCTTTCATAAAATACCCAACTCAAAGCTACTTGGGAGTCACTCCAAACAGTACAATCTGAAAATTTATCCCCAAAAATCTCTAACAAATGAACAGCTAGGCGCATGCCTATAGTCAAAGCAAGTAATTCTTGACGGGGGATAGTGAGTGGGGGGCTCGGAGCTACTCGAGACTTACTAATTAGCAAGTGACTTTGGTGCTTACTGCTAACAACATACGCACAGGCTCCATAAGCCACATGAGAGGCATCAACAAATACATGTAAGCTACAAGTTCCTTCATTAAAACAAGATCTAGGGACTTTGATCTCCTCAATAGAATTGAGTTGGTTTAACAATTCATCGAACTCTTTCTTTAAATCCATCATCAGTTCGTCATCCCAGTCAGTTTTCAGTTCCCACAATTTCTTCACAAATAGTTTTCCCTTAATTGTTACGGGGGCCAATATTCCCAAAGGGTCAAAGATGGTTGAAAGGAGAGACACAACCTTTCTCTTAGTCAAAGTACAAACATTTCCTAGATTATTCAAATATGTAACAATCTGAGACGGCATCTTTACACTCAATGAGTCATTACAGGTATCCCACAAGAGACCGAGTAGTTTTACTGCATTCAAGTTGACAGTATCTGGGCTATGTTTATCATTAAATGAACTCAAATTGCTAGCCCATTCTCCCAAAGGCATATTAGCTTCCAACATAATTTGGTTTACCTTATTACTCTCGAGTTTCTAAATCTCACATTTTCATAAGTTTTCATAAAGTTATCCACATAAAAGGACTTCTTGACTGAGTTGGCGATGGGATCTGAATAGTTTTGCAAATGATACTGTATTGTCTGATTCAACAGAAAAGGTGAACAAGTAGCTCCAAACAATAAAACCTTAAATCTGAAAGTCTTGACATGCTTAAAATCTCTATCAGCAAACCATAAGAATCTTGTGAAATCTCTGTGATTTTCATTAATTCCTATTCTAAGGAAAGCTTTACTTATGTCTGCTACTACAGCATATTTGTTCTGACGAAATTCCAGCAGCATATCTGTCAATTTCGTCGCCAGATTAGGTCCCGCATGTAAACAATCATTGAGGGACTTTGCATGGTGTGACTCCTTACTACTTGCATTGAAAACTATCCTAATTGGAGTCGTAGCAGATTCCTTGAAAACTGGGTGGTGAGGTAAATAATGATTAATGCCATCAACTGGATCAAAGGAGTTATCTTCTAACTTTACCTCCTCAACAAATCCTAACTTAACATACTCATCTAAAACAGACTGATATTGATCAAACATGACTGGTTTAGACTGAAAGGTTCTCCTAAGTGAATATAATTGACCTAAAGCTTTTCTATAACCCGTAGGGGGTCTGGCATCGCTCTTAAATGGCAAATCAATCGTATATTTATTATCAGTCTTTACAATAGTCTCATTGAAATGTTCGATCGCTGCTTGATCGTTATAGGATCGCGTATCCTTCCCGATGCCGATCGTATCTAATGACCACAGTCTAGAAATATCCTCATCTTCAAGAGGATTTACAGAAGCAGTGACTCTCGAGCAAACTATACTCTGTGTACTTATTACAGATCTTACATTTTCATCATCACTGATAACATTACAAGCCCAATTGGGTATAGGCAGTGCTACCAAGCAAACATACATCATCATATTTATCGTGACAATACACAAATGCATTATAATAATCAGCACCAATAATCAAACCTATATCACTGAGGGTATCTGATTCAATATTCTTATCTGCCAGTTTAACACCTCGCTCTTGCAATCGCAGATACACGTTGTGTAGACCAGGTGTGTGTATGGAAGTGTTAACATGATTACAAACAACAACATTTAATTTGATACGTTTAGTACCTGCTCGAACCATTACTCTTACTACATCAAACATTTTAGTTTCAACATTATCTCCAAACGGAATTAATGTAAGTTCCACTTGTTTTATGGGCACTAAGTTCAATTTCTCAACAACATTTGGGTTAATGAACGTTCTTTGAGATCCGCTGTCTAAAAATGCTCGAACCGGGATCCGATTCCCATCATTACTCAATAGAAGGGTGGCTGTCGGTAACGCTGTCGGTCGAAGAGATGCGACATTTTTCACAGCTACTTGATTACTGTTAACATTATTCTGAGAATTACTCTGATTACTCGTGGCCGCTGATTTCTGGATATACCGAAACTAGGCTGCGATTGAGCAGTTTCTATAGGCTTATTATCAACTCTACTATGGCCTGATTTGGTGCTAGAAGGTTGCTGAGACGAATTTACATTGACGCTCGTAGAATTAGGTAATAGTCTAGCACATAAGAATGTATGATGTTTACCATTACAGTTAAAACAATATGTCTTACTCTTACTGTTACATTCAAATAAACGATGACCCTTTCGTAAACAACCAAAGCATAGTTGTAATTCATTGATACGAGCTCTTCTAGTCTCTAAAGTATTGTATTTCGTGCAGACCTTACCGCTGTGTTCGCCTTGACAAAAACAACAAGAAAAAGTTATTTTCTTAGGGGTATTTTTGACATTAGTTCTGAAAGCACTACTAGGCGAATTAGCTTGACGCTCGTTTTTCGAACTCGTGTTACGATCCTTGCCACTCTTAACTGGGTTGGACGGTGATGGCGTGGGGTTATGCATATTACTTCTACCTAAACGCTCAATTAATTTCTCAATTGATCTATACTGAGTTCACAAGTATCATATCTCTGATACAAGGCTTGCAATGTTTCCTTTGATAAACACCGCTTGATAATTGCTTTCTCATTAGAGTCGCCGCTCGTAATACCTGGTAAAGCGTCTAACTGATGAACGATGCTATTCCATTTCATAAGGAAATCCATCAGTTGCTCTGCATCATGCTCAGGACGCGGTAAACTTAACAGCCGATTTCTTAAGTTCTCTTCTAATTTCCCAACGTTGGAAAAACGAGTTTTCAGTAGGTTTATCGCTGCAGTATAATTAGCTGGAGTTATAGCTAAACCCTCAACGGTTTCGCGTGCTTTACCCTTAAGATAACTATTCAGCATAGTAAACTTGATGGCATCATTCATGTCCTGCCTATCATGAATAACTGCTTTAAAAACAGTCCAAAAAGGATACCATTGCTCAATTTTGCCATCAAAGTAGGTATCGTAATTTGAGGCAACTTAGGTTGTGGAATACTAGGGGTAGCAGGTACGCAGGTGTCGGATTAACAGGTGTGGGCGCGGGCGCTGGGGCGGGCGTGGGTGTGGGTGCTGCTAACCGATCGGTGAGTTTGGAGATTTCGTTGTCCGCGCCAGAGAGGTAACCGTTAGTCCTCGTTATAGCATTTACTAATTCACGACCCTTAATCTCCTTATAGTATTCAGAAGCGGCTGTCTGTAGTGAATCAGCTGCTTTCTGAAGGGACCCTAAACGCAGCTTAATTACTGCTGTAGACAACTGTTCAACACGTTTTACCTCATTCAAACGTCGTTCGATTTCACTTATAGCAGCCTCATACAAGATGAGTGCATTACTACAATTGTCTGCATCCATGGTGAAAATTTTAAGGCAAAATCACCTTACAAAACATACAAAGTTGACAATAACAATTACAATATAAATCTCAATTAATATAGATAAGTAACAACACTTCCTCGAAAAACACTGATACACAGAAAAACATTCAAGTTAACAATCTGTGTTCTACAAAAATAATACTGGTCAATACCGTATTACAAAACTCTTATTCAAAAGTCAAATTGCAGTGAGACGGAAGAATACACATCGTCTCTTTACATCGCATACTTATATGTGAACCCACTCTACCTTCAAAAAAGGAGAATGACACTCACCTAGTTGTCGACCTTTTATCTTTGGTTGTCGTGTGTGTGTGTGGTTGTTCAAAAAACTATGTGCCAGCATAAAATGACTCTAACTAAGGGAAAGGAGCTGTAAACAATCCAACAACAAACGATGGTGATATAGAATGATCTGATTCCAAGTTACAAAGTCCAAAATAATGTGTTCAGTATCCAGAATAACTAATTCGGAAGTGTTTAAACATCCGGTTCGAAGGACCAAGAAGGGAGAGAAGCTGTGGCGAAAAAGATGGACTTATAGTGGACTGTATTATATGCTTAACGTTGTTACTTCGGTCAAAAAAACCGCTAAAAGCCTTACGTAACAACTCCACAAAACTCCCTTTGCGGTTTCTAAATTACGGGGAGATATCTCTCAACCCAATTCATTATTAACGAGGATAACACACCAATATCATTAATGAATAGTAGCACAATTAAGTACTTTCACTTACTGAGCAGTCCTTGTAGACATGAACTCAGATCATAAATCGCTACACGAGATACGACGAGAGGTACGTGCCTCTCTCTCTCTCTCTCTCTCTCTCTCTAAATGTTGCGAGTACTCACAGGTTGATTTTCAGACCTTAGAGGACCGCTGTGTTATCTCGTTTCTAAGTTATTTGCATAACCTTAAGGTATGAACACAATAAAGGTTTATCAGATCAATTCATATTCACCATCCACAAAACTGAAACATAGGAAAAATGAAATAAAATCGAAGGATATTGAAACGCATTTGATAAACGTAAAGTTAAAATTAATTTAATAAACTAAAAGTTAAAACATATCAAAGAGTAACAACACATAAGTGACAAATGAAATTAATCACTCAAGGGGAATTGTAAATCAATGGCACTCAAATGAACCAAATTACGACAAAATTAAAAGAATCAGGGCAATCGCCCTTTCTAAAATCCACACACACATCACTACACAACAACTAGATAACAGGTCACCTCAAAAGTTGAGCCAAGAAGCTGTCCGTTCCGTCCTGCATTCGGGTTTTGTGGGGAAAGAGACAAGTTATTCAATTACCACGAATGTAGAACTGACGTACAAGGTTTTCATGAACATAAAAAACTCTACAATAATTATCAACTTCGTTGTCAAAAATAAATTCCCCAAATACAGTGTGCAACTTCAACATATTTATTAAATGTAGTGAATTAATTGGTGGTGTGTGTCAATACAGTTTTGGGCGATATCATGCCCATACAGTGTACTACGCACATACGCATACACACCCCTAGAGGGGCACGCAAAGGAGCGTTCAGAGGGGCGATCTACTACCCTTCTTTTCCCCTCCTGATCTTTTGACCTCTCCTAATGGCTTCTCTGGCGAGAGGCACAAACAAGACCCAATGACACCAACTCTTACCATACGTAATATGCGCAATACATTCACCAAGAACAATTTCACATACATAAAGACAAATGAATTATCATAACTAATTATACTTCGTTACTAAAACGTCTACTGACGTTTATATGTCAAAAGACTACGTCTTTGTGTAAAACCATCTTTTCGGTGCTAACCGCACCACAGATACTACGTACTAGAACATAGCAAAATCAGATAAAATAATGTTAAGAGTGTCATTCTCGAATAGATGTGGTTCTTTCACCCTTATTATGTCATGCAATGTAGACGTACATATCTTTGCAAAATATATGGGCATGCGAATGCATTTGGTTTTCACATGAATACAAATACAGTAACATAGTTCCAGTCTGTCGATTACCTGACAGACGGCAATACGCAGTGAAAATCAATCAATAATTTCTTATGAGACAGACACTAATAACTATAATAAAAGACAAATAGCATGGAAACAAGTGAATACTCAAAAATATTAGAAAATAAAATCGTTGTGAGAGGAATTCCTCACAGACATCGATGATGAATTGGATTAGATGATAAAAACAAAGATTTTTAGGGTTCTTGAACTCTACACTTTTTTGAAGTTTATTATCTTGTCTGAGGTTATGTTAATGAAGCTCCGAAAAGTTCTTTGTTTTGTGAATATTATTATTATTATTTATTTATTTATTTATGTATTTATTTTTTTTTTACCGGAGGAATTTTGTTCGAATTGTTTTTGTTGCGCAGTCTTTCTTTCCCTGTTTTCCATTGCATCTCTCACATAAGTTATAGGAGATAACATGATTTGCTCCCCTGAATGTTTGGTAATATATGACTGACACTCCCATTTTATTTTTCACAGCCAGATTCGATATTAAATTACCTAATTTTGATTTATAATAAGAATGTGGTGCCAAATATTTCCTTTTCTGTCCTTATATCCTGGAGCGCCAAAAAAAAAAATGTGTTCTGCTTATTTTATTTTCCTCATTATTTATTGCTCCTCAAGTTTAATTTTTCTGTTGTCAGGTATTAGGGTAAAAAACCGCATGGTACAGGGGTGGACCATGTACGATCATGTGTACAACCCCAGAAAAGTACATTATAACGCGTCCTGACACCGAAGTAGAGGTCCTTAGCTCCGTTTCTCACCAACAAGTCGCGTCTGATGCCCATCTCCGATGTCAGGATGCGTTATAATGTACTTTTTTTGGGGTTGTACACATTGATCGTACATGGTCCACCCCTGTACCATGCGGTTTTTTACCCTATGTTGTCTATTACGTTTGATGGAAGCCTAATCAGTTTTGAAGTTTGGAGTCAGCGTACCGTAAACACTGGATGTACCCAGATAAGTTTTAATTAACGATAATTGCATAATTATAGCGTCTGCGGTGATTACAGCTAATAATCATTTAGATAAAAAAAGAAGGGGTTCCTTGGAGTTATATAAGAACTAGGAGCAGTTTAAAAGAGGTACTCTTTCAATGTACGTTTTCTTTCTATTCACTGAAAAGGATTAAAAGAAAACGTTTACCCGTCTCAAAGATATGAATAACTTAATTATTATAACTTAAGGCCTGTGTTGATGCAATTTTCCATGTAGTAATTCTACATTAGTTTTCATTAATACTTACTCATATTATAAAAAACAACATATTTTAAAAACCAAATAAGAAATATTATGTTAAATGTTAAATTTTATTCCACCACAGCCAGCCAGAATTATCGAAATCCTTCAAAATAAAGGGAGGGCCCGTTATTGAAAGTTAGTCCATAGGCTATTTTAAAAGTTTCATCTCTTTAAAAAAGTAGTAAAAGAAATTGGGTATCGAATGTCATTAAATTCCGGTTAATGTGGAATTTACAAGTAAGAATAGTATGACGTGTATACATGCGGGGATTATGAGATATGCGGAAAGTCTCTTATTAAAGAAACTTTCTTCCTTTGTCACTGTGTTGTGTCACTCAAGACACTTCCTAAAAGTATTAAGGTTGGAATGTCAGAGAAACAAGGGTAAATTAGACTCATAATGATATTTCAAATCAGTGATAATTCGCTTCTGCTTAATTTCACGAATAAGAAGGTAGTTTTCACAGTAATAGCAAAAGTGTTTTCTACAATTGTTAGGCATACATTTTCAACCTAGGCTGATTCAAACTCGTTGAGCACTGATTCATTGCTGATGGAACAATGAAGTCGTGGTTGATTATGTGCAACAAAAGAACACCTCTGCAGCAAACCTACTAAATTCGAAGAAAACAATAAATCATTTCTAGTGGAAGAGCCAATAAATCAAGAGTGCCCTGGAAACTTCAATAATAAGTCAGGGAAATGGTATGTTACACCGAGGAACTAAAACCATTTGAATTACAACGGTAAATTTTCTATCTCACAGCCTCAAGTTAATTTCAAATGTGTTCCTAACTTAACAATAACCTTTCCCACTCTTGTATTATTGAGGTCTGCTCTTTTCTATCTTAAGCATTCAGCAAATTTGCAAAATAATCACTCTATCAACGCAACACTACATTTTCTTTCGACAGCTTCGCTCCATTTGCAACTTTTATTCTAAGATTATTTTTTTCGTTGACCTTCCTTGTTGAGTTTATTTCCCAATAGAAGAATTTCTTTTTCCCTAAAGTATTCACTTAGATTTACCTAGTAAAGTTTCATGATACTCACCGTTATTTTCTTTTTACTTTGAACTTGACTATCCTCTTCATTATTCATGAAGCCTAATGCTATCAAATCCAGTATCAGGCAATTATAAGTAAAATATCTCCCTCTTTTTTTTTTCTCATCAACCCTATGATTTCATCATCCTACTACGTATTATGTTAAATAGCAAACTTACCCATCTACGATGGGTGATAAAATACGGGTGCAGAAGTGAAAAATTTATATGTACTATTTGTTCAGCAATATTAAAATAAGGGCGATTACACGAATAGTCTCTCTCTCTCTCTCTCTCTCTCTCTCTCTCTCTCTCTCTCTCTCTCTCTCTCTCTCTCTCTCTCTCTCTCTCTCTCTCTCTCTCTCTCTCTCTCTCTCTCTCTCTCTTAATGTAATTCAAGGGACAATCACTGAACGCAGAGAAATTCTTATCCATTGTTGTTTTCCCTCTTTTAATGAGTCTCTCTCTCTCTCTCTCTCTCTCCTAAAGTAAGTGAAGGGACGATCAATGAACGTAAAGAAGTTCGTATTCATCATTGTTTACCCTCATTAATGATTCTCTCTCTCTCTCTCTCTCTCTCTCTCTCTCTCTCTCTCTCTCTCTCTCTCTCAATGTAAGTCAAGTAACGAAGACGGTGATGGGATTATCGGATTACTTAGCTCTCAAATCACAAATTATCTCCTCTCTCTTTCTCTCTCTCATTTTTCGATAGCAAGATAAAATTATAAAATTGTAGTGCATTAATGTCGTTAAATGGCTCTCTCTCTCTCTCTCTCTCTCTCTCTCTCTCTCTCTCTCTCTCTTGTCGGTGACTTTCATTTAACGGAACAGGGCTCTTGATTGGTTCGTTTCTTTGTCAATTACTTTTCACGGTGATACGAATAATAAAGTATCTTTCTTTTCATTATGTTACTGCAAAGACGCAACTTGTATGTCAGTGCGTTATGGCTACTGATAAATGCTCTTATGATCCTGTGTCTTCCAAAAAGAGTAGAAGTAAGAACTTGTCAGTTTCCTTTTTATTATGTCCATTGGCAGGATTCGAAAGTTCTGAAGCAACATTACCGGGCAGTACTTCTTCAACGTTATTTTGTGCACTGGCAGTCCCGATGGATTTAAGTTATTCAAAATATCTTGCGGATATTGATGATAATTTCCATCTTCTATTGTGTCCGAGCTGAAATATTCGCGACTAACCAGCCTCGTTTCACGGCCAGAAACAGCTCCATTTCAGGGAATCCCTTCTCACCCCCACCCCCTACAAAGGAGGGGGGTAGGTTGGATGAAACCCCATTACAAACTATCTTAGGGGTCCCCACCATAACCCTGCTAAGTTTCATGCCCATCTGACCAGCTGTTTGGCCATGACAGACAGACAGACAGACAGACAGACAGACATTACGCCCATTATAGTATGATTACCGCTTTCTATTCTCCTTTAGTTGCAAACATTCCGTTTTGCTACAGCTTTATCCTTCAATTTCGTATAATCTTTATTTACCCTTTAGACTTTAGTGTCTTTAACACCGGTTTTGTTTAAAAATATCCTCTTCAGCTAAAACTTTTATTAACTTTCACTTTTGCTTTACTAGATAATGAGCTGATATACCTCCAGCCACTCCTCTCGCTATTGCAACTATCAACTTACCCTTCCATCTACTATATACCACACAATCTAAAAACCACCCCTCCTCATCAGTCTCTTTTTTTTTCTCAAGTATGCTTATGAATACTTTTATTTAGAAATCATATTCTTCCACCAACATCTAAAAACCACCCCTCCTCATCAGTCTCTTTTTTTCTCAAGTATGCTTATGAATACTTTTATTTAGAAATCATATTCTTCCACCAATCAGACTACTTACCAAACACTCCCATACAGACTCTTCCTTCTCTTTCCCAGCAGATACTCCACACCTCTCTCAGTCTTGCATATTTGCTTTTAAATCTTCAGTTACAGCCACCCTTTCTCATTCTTCTGATTAAGCCAGGCACAATTTTAGACTTTCCAAAAGCCCTCCTTCATTTTCATTATACTCTCTTCATGAACCATGTACACCTCTAGTCTTTACAGAAGGAACATGTCTTTAAAATGCAGTTATTTGTTGATATGACAAAGTAATTTAGTTGTTAATTTTCTCATTTAAAATAAAAAAAACTTTTCTATGTCCTTGTTTCATGAAACGCTAATTAATTTGCTATATTGATTTTCACCATGTGATTTCTTTGTTGCAGGTAGAGCCAGTGTGGGTATCCGGTGGTGTTGAGAGAATGCCTTGCTTATCATTAGATTACATGGGATCTTACAGTTAATCATGATTTCAAGTATTTGACAGGGTTAAAAGTTACCATGTCCTAGAGACCAAACCTCCCTAATCAAGCTTGGACCAGGAAGAACCAGGCAGTTGATGCTGATGTCTCAAAATCCATCATTCGTAGCCCAGAGGAACAGTTAGGTCGTATTTGCCAGTAAAACCTGCCAAGCCACGATCGAAGGTTGAACCCAGGATCACTACACTGAAGTCCCAGTGAAATCAACTGAGCTAGTCAGGTTATATGTTTCTCTGGTCTCAGTCAAACTGGTTTTGAACAAATGCGGCTATTCATCAAGCTTTCTGTGTACAAACCCTGTTAATCTAAACCTGTCTATCTTGATAAGCACTCTGGATAACCAAATCACCCTTTACCTGGCCAGGGTCTTGGGACTCCTTAATCTAATACTATAGTGCGTTTACTTTTCTAAGATCGCTCTGGTGGGGCCAAGTATAAAAGGCAGAATTGCCATATCTACGGGTATGGAAGGTCCTTTAAATGCTTCATGCAGAGATAATAATCCTTCTTAGGAAGATTCGCTTTAGATCTTGGGAGTCCAGGAAAGGGTTTGCTTCTTACCTGTTTAATTATTATCTTTTTTATTTCAATCCTGATTCTATTTACTCCGACATTTTCTTTCTATAATTATAGAAAGGCTGAATGACTTGTAGGCTCCGGTGTTTCGTGTTGGGCCGTAAACTCATAAATCAATCAGTCTAATAAGACCTTGGCAATTCACTATCTTTTCATTGTTTGATTCATTAAATAAGGAAGGACATACACTCATCCCTATATATTTTCTGGAAACTGGCGTTTGAGAGAGTCACTTGAGCTGTCCATACTTATCACAGTGGCTGATCAAGAGCGAGTATCCTTTAATCAAATGGACCATGGCCTTTTAAATCCTCTTACGAATCATAGGACCCCTAAACTGAGATCTGGCAAAATCTGGCAAAAAATATGCCATATCTTCATTTTTCTTAATGAAACTGAGGTTTCAACCGATAATAAACGAAATAAGATTATATTCAAACTATCTGATGGAAACAAAGAAATTGAAACGATTTCAATAGACTTCATGAAGCTAATATGATTGCCATAACATGACAATTGGCAAGGTATGATATCTGTACAAGTCACACCACAGTGATCTTAGAAAAGTAGGCAGGTATGGAGTAGCTGGTTCAAAAGTAGCCAGCCTGATAGGATCCTTTTCCCATAAAGATTTCAGTTCGGTTAAGACAGAGGCTGCTGACTTGCCTGCAAACCGGAAATCAGGATGTTCTCCGAAAAATATTTGGGACTAATTCTTATATGTGCACACGTGCAAATAGCAAAAAACAGACTAAAATTCTTTCCACGTCTCTCTGTGGAAGTCATTGTCCCCAATGCGTTTCAGCCGATAAGAATCGAATTCCATTCACTTGGCTCTCGACGATCGACAAACCCTTTCATTCATCTGTCTTTGATATACCGTTAACAGGAACACGACGGTAGAAGAGAGATAAAAACTCTTACATTGCGTGTGATTTAGCAACTTAGCAACGCCCTTTCATACCATCATCTCAGAGAGCAATGGCCACCTGCGCCTGCAGGTGGAAAAAAGAGAGCAATGCAGTATAGTAGAAGGTGGAATGGTTAAACACATCTCCCATTCCTCTGACATTTAAGGGACCTTATTTGTATCACACTTTCCCGGTCTCACTTTTACATGTCAGCTCGTGCAGGTGTTTTGTAACAGTGGCGTCCTTTTGGTTTTTTTCTGTCAGCTTCTAATTATAATACGATAATTATGTACGCTTCTTTTTTCGTCGGGTGTGAAAATTTCGGGTTGTCTCGGGGAAGGTAAACGTAATTATTTTTATTCCTACCGTCATTTTGTTTTTTTGGATGTTACGCCCTTATGATGTGTTTTTAATTAACTATAATTTTCAACTGTTTCCGTGACAAAGTAGACTAATTTATCTTTTTCACAATATTACTTCGAAAGTCGAACAGTAAAAAGCAGATGTGCGGTATCTCAAGATATAAACTAGACTAAAATCAAATACGGGCAGCCCAGCTTCCATCTAGCTATAATGTTAGTGTTCTTGCAAAATTACGATCCGTGGAAGTATGTTTTCCCCCTTTAACTGATAAAAAAAAAATAAAAAACAGGATTGTGAAACGGAAAAGGTGAAATCGTCTGCTGTCACCTTTATGAAATATTACGAGAGTGAAATTCACACAAGATCACTAACCATTATGACAACATTTTTCTTGCATGACCTTTCGTGCAATTTGAAATATCTTCCTGGAGTTTGAGATCTCTGGCCACCTCCCCTCTCTCTCTCTCGCTCTCTCTCTCTCTCTCTCTCTCTCTCTCTCTCTCTCTCTCTCTCTCTCTCTCTCTCTCTCTCTCTCCTAAAGATGAGCGCTGGGTAGGATGTAGCCTTTCTCAGTCCTTCAAGAGGGTTCGTATGGGAAGATCTTTTTTAATTTTCTTAATTGTATATAGCCGAAAATCACACGTATTTTCTCTCTCTCTCTCTCTCTCTCTCTCTCTCTCTCTCTCTCTCTCTCTCTCTTACACACACACACTCTCTCTAATAATTTCACCATTACACTTACTCGTAACTCTCTCTCTCTCTCTCTCTCTCTCTCTCTCTCTCTCTCTCTCTCTCTCTCTCTCCAGTCTTTCGAAAAAATTCGTATGAGAAAATGTTTAGAAATCCTGGTTGAATTGACCCCTTTTTAATTCTCTTTTGAATATTTTAAGTTGTATTCCAGTACATACATTTTAACATCATCCGGAAGAGGAAATATTGAAATGCTGATCCTATGTATATACCACTTTGATGTCTAATTTGATAATGAATATACTTGGTACCAAAGTTCATCGCTCAGCAAAGGAATCGTATATTATTATCTTTGTTACTTTCTTTTCTTACCGTTTATCTTCTTTTCGTAATATAAAGGATTCCGTATAATGTTTCTCGTTTCTTATCATATTTTACACGAGTTTATTCTTTGGGGTTTTTTTTATTTTTTTATTTTTTTATTTTTTTTTTATCTGACAAACTCGGTCATTGAGTGAGTGGGCATCCGAGACTATCATCGTCTTTATCATATCTTTGTAATTGTTATTAATTATTGTACTTCTCACTTGTTTTTCAGTTTACATTACTATTCATTTTGTATATTATTTTGCACTGAATGATGTCCAAAAATCCCTCACTAACACCTAAAATAAATTTCCAAGACAAGATGCTGTGTTTTTCTCTTATCACTCGGAATCGGTTGATCTCAAATTACCCAGATATGAGTAGCCTTAGCCACTGCTATAGGATAAACTTTTTCGAAGTTTCCATCGTTATTTTGGTCTACATTTCGTAGATAATTTGTCTGTTGTTTTATAAAGTTATTCCGATAGATTCTTCAGCAAGAAAATGTGAGAAAAATAAATTTCTAGATGTAGTGAGAATATAAGTATTCGTCATTGAGGCGTGTGCGGGAGATTTGAAATTAAAGCCGAAATGGATGATTTGTGTGTGTGTGTGTGTTGTGAGAGAGAGAGAGAGAGAGAGAGAGAGAGAGAGAGAGAGAGAGAGAGAAGCAGCTGCAATTGCACGAAATTCCAAAAATTACTGTTATTAAAAATCTTCCAAGTCACGGAGGGAATGCAATTATGGCACTGAATGCGTACATTTAATTGACCAAAAAAATTAGTAAAATAAAATGTTACAGAAAATGATGACCCAACATTTCTCTGCCTTTTTAAAGATGATTATCGTAACTAGGAGAACTGACAGCCTGGTCCGCACATTTTTAAAATCCAATAAAACCTTACAAGAGACCGGTCGGTTTTTAAGGTCTTCTTATACCAAAGGTTGCACAAAAGGTTACCGAATGGGTTGGGAGATGGCGGCAGATAATTGGCCGGTCATAAGCGAAAGGTAGCGAATAAGGCCTCTTTGGCATTTGGGAACTGGCTCGTAGAAGTTTCGTTTGCAGCGGAAGAAAGTTTTTTTTTTTTTTTTTTTTTTTTTTTTTTATGGCAGTTGATGCATATGGTTGTTCCGTTGTAGATGCATATGATCTTACCTTTTTTTTTTTTTTGGTTTTTGCCTTTCTGTGCTATTGCATTTTTTTGCATTTTTAGAATGTGCATTCCACACACTCAGATATATGTAAATATATACATACATACAAATATATATAATGTATGGATGTTAAATATATATATAAATACATATATATATATGTATGGATGTAAATATATATATCATACATACGATATATATATATACATATATATATATCTATATATATATATATATTTATAATATATTTATATATATATATATATATAATATATATATATATATATATATATACATATATATATTTACTAAACTCTGTTGACTTTCAACCTATGTCGAATTTGCTCGGGGATATTAAATACAGGAAAGCACTGGTCTTGGAAATGCTTATGTGATGGAGACTGTTACTACTGATTCTACTATTCTTGACAATTATGAACATAGGTGGAGTAGGACGCGAATTCCAGAATGCAAAATAGGACCAGGAAATATAAAATATCTTTGTATTATAAGATAAAATATTGATAGTGGTAGATTAGCAGGTCAGGGGAATTAGAAACACTGCAAGAATTAACTACGTAGATGAATGTGGGATATGATAATAAAATAAATAAGAGGCGACAGGAAGAATTTGGACACAGAGAAGGAACCTAAGCAGTTGTAAAGCGATTAGGCAAAGCTAAGCGCTCTATGGCATCTCGGCCTGATGTAGATTTATGGTAAAACCATATTCTAACAGTTTTTCAATTCCAATCAACGCCATCTTGAAAATGAGACCGTACGCCATCTCGTCCAGGTAGAAGGGCAATCAAAGCAAATTTTTTGGCATATAATATTTATATCATATATTTCTCAGTGCATAGAAAATATCACTCTCTTTAACAATAAACTCTTAACAAGATAAAGGCTTAAACTGGGAAGCAATCACACAACGGAGAAGAATGGAAGAGGGACATTGGTTCTTATGCTGACACCTGGCTCTCTGCTGCTGCAGCTGCCTCAGCTGCCTTCTGACGGGCGGCGAATTCGATCTGAGGAAGGAAAATGAGCAGCTGTGAATTCGTCGAGGATGACGGAAAGGGCATAGAAAAATGGAGCACTCAGACTGAATTACTATGACAATTCTAGACACTATAATCCCGATCTGTTGGAAGTCGAAAGAAGTCGCGTCTACTCGCTTATTAAAAGACTGCGTGACCTTTGGAAAATAAACACCTACTAGGTGAATGCACTTTCGCTTTCGTGTTAAATTCAACTATAAAGACACCTCACTATGTTTAGGTAGAACTTGTAGTAAAAAGTTCACCGGTGGGATAAAAAACAGAGGGAACTGGAGCGCTCTAAAGGTCAACTGATCTGTTGAGAATTGCTGTAAACAAAGAATAACTTTTGTGGGGGTTATTTTTAAACGTTTTAAATTCGCACAAGACAATCGGATATTATGACATCACAAGTAGTAACTATCGCCAGGGTTCAGTAATAGACGTAGAGACGCACATTCCTGATCTTTAAAAGGAAAAAAAAAAGAAGAGCAAAGTAATGCAGACGACGGGGAAACGCCCGAGGTCACTAACACCCGGAATAGAAGAAGAAAGTGCCAGTGATAGGCAGAATCGTCCTATTTCCGTAGCATCCTATGAAAATTACCTAAATAAACTTGACATATTGGGAATCTTTCTAGAATTAAGGGCATAAATGAATACTTTAATTGGGGATCTTTTGTAAGCAAACAGGATGAAAAAGTGTCCTTTTTTTGTTAGAAAAAAATTTCGTCGAAAGGAAGATGTTAAAAATGGAACCTTACTCTATACGAATGCTAAGAAAAGGATAACTACAAAGTGGTTTCATTTCGTTGAAATCTCCAAAAGGAGAGCGAAAAATCGACAGAAAATAGATGGCAAAGCGGTGACTTTTCTGGTCGGATCGCAAAAAAAAAAAAAAAAAAAAAAAAAAAAAGCTACAAAACGTGACTGGTTTTTTCTTTTTCATTCTTTTTTTTTTTTTTTTTTTTTTAACTAACCTGTTCGATGTGCCATGGTTCGAGTGGGTGGGGGGTGGGGATCAAGTCAGAGATGGGCTGGAATCCGTGGATGCCAGCGGTGTAGGTCAGGAGATGGGGAGTCCCGTCGGGATGCGTGAATCTGGAACGAAAATGGGATAGAGTAAAACCAGTTGCCTGCATTACCGAGAGACACTAACCTAGAGGTAAGGGATAAAGATTTTTTTTATATATACTCTTAGACGAAGTTTGCTTTCTGTATCCATTTCTGTCTACTTGAAATAAGATTATTGATGTTCAATTAATTTACCAACATTTTGATGCGATATATGATTTCCTGTTCGTATGATTTTCTCTGAAAATCACTCTATCTTGCTGACTAACAACAAGTCTGCTAGTCATTTGCGAAGGTTTTTTTATATTGCTTGATTTGAGTTTACAAATAAAATGTTAATGTTACATAAAATTTAAGCCTTTGCAAACAAACTTCTCTTATGAATTCCAATCAACGGTTCTTAATACGAAAAGAACGTTCAAAAAACATAAAAGAGTCATAGACAGAAACTTACGTATACTGGCCAGTCCTTGTAACTTCGTTCAGAGGTCCGGCAGCCACGGCGTTTTCGGCCCAGCTGATTCCGTTTCCGGTCTGGAATCTGGAAAGCGAGAGAATTTTATTGTCTGGAATATTCCTCTCCTGGAAAAGTTGCTAACTCAAGGGACAACTCTTAATGGAAAAACGTCTATTTATCAGGTGAGAAAATTTCCTGTCTGGAATCTGGAAAGCGAGAGATTTTTCATTGCCTGGAATACTCCTCTCCTGGAACAGTTGCTAACGCAAAGAACTACTCTTAAGGGAAAAAGTCTATTTATCAGGTAACAAAATGTCTTAGATTATGAAAATTGGGTAAAATGTTGTTCGAGAATGGCACTTGTTAATGGTCTCCTCACCTCATTCCAAAGCCACCGAAGGCGTCGATGGGGACTCTTTCGTCGATCAGGATGGGGATGGGAGTGACGACGGAGGCCCCGATTTCAGGGGCGCCTCCTGCGGAGGCACCGCTGTCGGCGGCACCTTGTGGGCGGGCCACGGCGCATCCTAGGCAGCAAGCGAGGAGAATGGCCTGCAGGGGAAAAGGAGAGAATGTGGTGACTCTTGAAGGAAGAACTGGAAGACGTTGACTCTTGAGGCTATAAGAAAACTGCTTTCTTGGAATTGGACAGAAGTATACTTTCGGAGGTGTTTTCCTACTGTTAAAGGAAGTGTTGGAAAAACGTTTACTGTTAAAGGAAGTGTTGGAAAAACGTTTACTGTTAAAGGAAGTGTTGGAAAAACGTTTACTCTTAAAGGAAGTGTTGGTGAAACGTCTACTCTTAAAGGAAGTGCATTATTAGTGTTGGGAAAACGTTT
>NC_087203.1:33230462-33232962 GCF_015104395.2 Macrobrachium nipponense | reverse complement strand
ATAATAATAATAATAATAATAATAATAATAATAATAATAATAATAATATACTCAGGAAGCAGAACCTCTCTCAAGCTTACTTTAAAAAAGGTAATGGCTACTTCAGCAGCGTTACGCTTATAGAGATGCTTCTCTATGTTTCGAATAGCGGCTTTTTCAGTAGTACTGAAAAAGCCGCTATTCGAAACATAGAGAAGACTCTCTACAAGCGTCATGCAGCTGAAGTTGCCATTACCTTTTGACAGAATAATAATAATAATAATAAATAGTTATATTTCTAATGATCATTCGACAGAAACTACACAAATAGGTAAAAACAAGCAGTTCCCAATAATTAACCATTTCAAAAATACTCAGGATAAAGGAATTTGCCTTTTATTTAAGATTATGCAATCCTCTGATCTACATATGAAAGTTTTCAAATAACCAGGAAACTTGAGCGTGTGTATATGTGTGTGTGTGTGTGTGTGTGTGAGAGAGAGAGAGAGAGAGAGAGAGAAGAGAGAGAGAGAGAGAAGAGAACCCCTATGTATTAAGTGACGAGTTTTTACAGGTTAAAAACACGTCTAGATACAGGTGTGAAGTTGCTGACCTGACCAGTGGACGTCCAGCCTTGACATCTCGGTTGTCCGTTGTAAAAATTGCCGTAAAAAACAGTTGATCTCACCTTGAATGTGCAGTTAGATGAAGCTGTTATGCCTTTAGCCTTTAGCCTTTTGCGAAACTGTCAATTATGTAATCGCGTTCCTCTCTCTCTCTCTCTCTCTCTCTCTCTCTCTCTCTCTCTCTCTACTATACATATCATATATATATATATATATATATATATATATATATATATATATATATCATATATATATATATATATATATATATATATATATATATATATATATATGTATTGTTATATATTTACATATTTGAATATAATGTATGGGTATGCGTCATACACACATATGTATAAATATAGTATATATATATATATATATATATATATATATATATATATATATATATATATATATATATATATATATACGATGTGTGTGTGTATATATGTGTGTGTTAATATAGTATATATATATATATATATATATATATATATATATATATATATATATATATATATATATATATATATATATACGAGTGTGTGTGTGTGTATATATGTGTGTGTTAATCTTTTACTTCAGAAATCGAAATATTAGATTTTAACATAGAGTATTTTTAAAGTCATTATGTGAGTCAAAATCTTACATGTTTTTTTTTTTATCATATGTATAACGAAATCCTTTTAACCCTTAGCAAAACTTGAAAACATCAGTTCCTATAGCTCAAACTTTCGGCTGGAGTATGATTCGCTTCTCGAGTTTCCAGGCGGCCAAAGATCCTTGTCATTCAATTACTGTCATACTGAAACTTCTTGTAAATGCTCACTTTTACCTTGACTCGATGTGCGAATATTCTGTCTCTTATAACTTACTATTTCCTCGTGGTATTGTGAACAACGATCTGGCCAAACGAATCGCTCACCGATTTCCGAACCAGATTCAATGAAGATTTGAATATGGACAATAGCCGAGTTCACTACGTCGCTTTTATGATGGCGCAGCGAACGAATTTGGCAGGTGATGGATACGACAAAGAAGAGGTAGGAGGGACGGGGGGGGGGGAGGGGGGGGGGGGGATGGTGGGTGGGGGGGGGAGTGAGGCGCTTGACAGCAATGGGAAATTCGTCTTCGAACTCTGTTAGATGAAGGTAATACTGTTCTCCGGTATACGTGTATATATGCATATATATATATATATATATATATATATATATATATATATATATATATATATATATATATATATACTATATATATATATATATATATATATATATATATATTATACACATACATATAATAATATATATCATATATATATATATATATATATATTATATATATATATACTAGATAGATAGATAAATATATATCTACATATTCATATACATATATATGCATACATACAAAATTATATATATATATATATATATATATATATATACATATATATATATATGTATATATATATATATATATTTATATATATATATATATATATATATATATATATATTTATTTATATATACGTATATATATAAATACATACGCAGGTACACACATACAAACACACACACACACACACACACACACACACACACTCACACACACACATATATATATATATATATATATATATATATATATATATATATATATATTATATATGTGTATGTATGTATGTATGTATGTATGTAGTGATACATATATATTATCTTCGAATCCTTCCATTCTCTGCACAATTAATGGCAGTGAACTCTATCTTTCTTACTTGCTTTCTTTCTTCCTTACTTAAGAGTAAAGACGGTTAACTTATTCGATTAAAATTTCCTTTACAACGCTCGTTTTTAGTATTACCGTCGCTCGATGACAAGAGCAACCCGGTATAA
>NC_087203.1:33207962-33225462 GCF_015104395.2 Macrobrachium nipponense | reverse complement strand
AAGGAATTATTCTTATTCAGGGTCTTTTTAATTCTTCTGATAAATTCGTTTTTCTTGCTCCTAAATATGATCATATTGATCATATTTAGGATATTTGTAAAAAATATGTTACGAAAAATGTTTTATTATATATTTAGCTTACATCTCTTTGATGGCTATAGAAACCAAGGGTAGTAACTTCAACGGAATCTAGGTAGCTATCTGGTGGTTTTTGCTATTTTTCTTGGATATCGGTATTATGCATCCTTGTACTGATGGTAGGACTCATTGTTATTATTATTATTATTATTATTATTATTATTATTATTATTATTATTATACATTATTATTATTATTACTATTATTATTAAGACAGTGTATCACCTTGAAGCATAGCATGATGAAGAGTGTTGACAGACAATAAATAGATAAATTCCAGGATTTATTTCCAAATCTTTGCATTTTTATTGAGGGGCTGTTTTTACACGCTGCAAAGCAGAAGAGAATTTTCAAGAAAAAACTGAAAAAGTCTTTTCACCGACATTTTATGTTTTTGATTATTTCAAAATCAACGGCATTCCTGTAAGCATAGGAAAACTTTGAAAAGATTTCATATTTCTAAAGTTTTTTCTCTGATATTTCTTAAAGTGTGAAATGCCAGAGGTTTAAGAGGTGTATGGTTTTTATTAAAACAGTCCCGTATTGCAGAATGATTTTCGTGAGTTTCTTTCAAAATCTTTTCATTTTCGCTTACTCGGGGAGTAAACCTACAAACTACTTTGTTGTTGCTGTTGTTCTTCTTGTTGTTCTCGTTTTAGGGGGTAGGAAAGGACTTTGGTAGAACCTAAAAAGGTCTGAAAAAGGTGTTTTGCGTTGAGTTAAAGATACAGGAATTTTACGATAGGATATTCATGATTTATTTATTAGAATGAAAATGTAAAAAATAAATAATAAGTGCATGTTGTACAGTGCATAAAAATTAGTTCTAATAAAACATAGCGTATTTATTTTAATTTTCGTTGATGAAACAAAGCACTATTTGACCGTAGATTTTAGCACATGCTCTGAGTAAGCTGGAGGTCGGATCATGCCTTGTTGCTTTTGCCTTCCAACCGATTTTGAGAATTTATCAGTCTTCTAACAAACGTAGAACATAAACTTTGCTAAGTGACCGTGAAGTTTCTAGATTATTTTTCTTTGAGAAAAATAATTATTCAAGTTTCATGTTAACTTTTTTTTTTGTCGAGAACTCATTAGATTCTAAGTCAAATCAGAAGAAACCTGTTCATAAGTTCACATTTCACGACTAATTTAATTTGATTTCTTCAAAGAATTTACTTCCACTTTATAAGCTGCTCCCAATCTCAGAACTTTTGTTTCATTACAGAACATCAAAAAATGTTAATTTCACGCATATGCGAGGTAATCTTTCATCGCTTATGTATTACAGATAACATTAATCACCACAAGAACTTACGACAGTTTAACTATTCACATATCCACGGAATTATTTCAAATAGGATATACAATATAAAAACAAACAGGAATTTGCCGTAAAAGATAAAATTGTTCAGTATCATAAAAGGACTGTCCCTGTTAAGAAGAGATGAGATGCCCTTTACTCTAATCAGCCTCCACTTTCACAACCTCTGAGTCTCTAAGATGCTTCGATCCGTTCGGAATCTCCGGCAATTTCTCTTCTTGCTCTTCTTCTTGACTCGATATTTTTTTTTGCCTGTAGGGCGTGAGAAAGCTGACGATCATCATGGAAGTACGTGATTGAAATCAGAGATGTCCGCTGCTGCCGAAATTCCCGTGACCTGCCAGGTAACCTCCACCTCTTTATTCCTTCTCCTCTGTCATTATCAAGGTAAATGCTATGAGGTCACACCTGGTCTCTCCTGCTGCTACACCCTCGCGCAGCCAACCTACTCTCCTTTCTGTGGACTCTACCTCCTTGAGCCAGCCCTTTCTTGCTGGATCTCAAACTGCTCCTCAACCATACTCTGTGGCTCTTCTCTCACCTCCTCCTCCTTCTCTCTCTCTCTCTCTCTCTCTCTCTCTCTCATATGCGAAGAAGATGAATAAAAGAAGAATAGAAATAGGCCCTCTGAGAATTGAAGGGAGATTAACGAATGAAAAAAAGGAAATTTGCAACATACTGGCAGAACGATATAAGAGAGAATTCACCCCTAGAATAGATAGTGAAGATAATGATATAGAAGTAATGGACGAAAATAGTGAATATTTAGCTGACATAGAAATTAATGAAGCTGATATTGTACAGGCAATTAATGAAATTAAAAATGGAGCTGCTGCAGGGCCGGATGGAGTCCCTGCTATTTTGTTAAAGAAAGTAGTTCATTCTATCGCAAAGCCACTTGCAATATTATTAAGACAAAGTGTAGATACAGGCAAGATTTATGATGAGCACAAATTAGCATATATCACCCCTACTTTCAAAAGTGGATCAAGACTAGAGGCAAGTAATTATAGGCCTGTGTGTCTAACATCACATATTATGAAAGTGTATGAAAGGGTAATGAAGAAAAATATTATGAAACATTTAATAAAAAATAATTTGTTTAATATAGGACAACACGGTTTCGTACCCGGAAAAAGTACACAAACCCAACTGTTAGTCCACCGTGAGAACATATTCAAAAATATGAAAAGCGGAAATGAAACAGATGTGGTTTATCTAGACTTTGCAAAAGCTTTTGACAAAGTAGACCATAATATATTAGCAAAGAAAATTAGAAAACACAATATCGTAGATAAAGTAGGAAGATGGTTAAAAGAATTTTTACACAACAGAAAACAGATAGTTATTGCAAACGATGAGAAATCGGATGAAACCAAGGTAATATCCGGTGTGCCACAAGGTACGGTGCTAGCTGCAATATTGTTTGTTATTATGATTGAAGACATAGACAGTAATGTTAAGGATTCGGTAGTGAGTAGTTTCGCTGATGACACAAGAATAAGTAGAGAAATTACTTGTGATGAAGATAGGAACGCTCTACAAAGAGACCTTAACAAAGTATATGATTGGGCAGAGGTAAATAGGATGGTATTTAACTCTGATAAATTTAAATCAATAAATTATGGAGACAGAGAAGGAAAGCTATATGCATATAGGGGACCTAATAATGAGACAATCACAAATAAGGAAGCAGTTAAAGACCTTGGTGTGATGATGAATAGGAACATGTTATGCAATGATCAAATAGCAATTCTGTTGGCAAAATGTAAAGCAAAAATGGGAATGTTGTTACGGCACTTCAAAACAAGAAAGCTGAACACATGATTATGCTTTATAAAACATATGTTCGTAGTCCACTTGAATATTGCAATATGATATGGTACCCACACTATCAAAAGGATATTGCACAAATAGAGAGTGTACAAAGGTCCTTTACAGCTAGAATAGAAGAAGTTAAGGACCTAGACTACTGGGAAAGACTACAATCCTTAAAATTATATAGTCTAGAAAGGAGAAGAGAACGCTACATGATAATTCAGGCATGGAAACAGATAGAAGGAATAACAGAAAATATCATGGAACTAAAAATATCAGAAAGAGCAAGCAGAGGTAGATTAATAGTGCCCAAAACTATACCAGGAAAAATAAGGAAAGCACACAGGACATTAATCCACTATGCACCAGCATCGATAATGCAGCGTCTATTCAATGCGTTGCCAGCTCATCTGAGGAATATATCAGGAGTGAGCGTAGATGTGTTAAAGAATAAGCTCGACAAATATCTAAACTGCATCCCAGACCATCCAAGATTGGAAGATGCAAAATATACCGGAAGATGTACTAGCAACTCTCTGGTAGACATTAGAGGCGCCTCACACTGAGGGACCTGGGGCAACCCGAACGAACTGTAAGGTCTGTAAGGTCTGTAAGGTCTCTCTCTCTGTCTTTTTCGTGATTGCATTGGGTCTTTCTTTATCGCATTTGACCGATTCTCCTTCTTTTCGTGTGTATGTGGATTTCTCTCTCTCTCTCTCTCTCTCGCTCTCTCTCTCTCTCTCTCTCTCTCTCTCTCAGGAATTACATAGATTTTTGCATCACTGTCCTGAAGTATTTTCCCTATGTTATTAAAATTATCATTATTATTATTATTATTGCTAAGAATTTCTCTCTCTCTCTCTCTCTCTCTCTCTCTCTCTCTCTCTCTCTCTCTCTCTCTCAGGAATAACATCGATTTTTGCATGTCTTTCCTGAAGTATTTTCCCTATATTATTATTATAATTGTCATTATTATTATTATTATTGCTAAGAATTTCACTCTCTCTCTCTCTCTCTCTCTCTCTCCTCTCTCTCTCTCTCTCTCTCTCTCTCTCTCTCTCTCAGACACAAAATGAATAATTATGATGAAGGAAGATCAAATATTATGGAAAAGTTGGATTTTTTAATGTCAGAATTTCTGGAAATGAAAAAAAGATCAACATACCAGAAACAGGAAAGAGACATGGGAAAATCCTTATTACTACCAATATTAAATGAAGGAGAAAGCACGCAAACCATCGTAGTGATGAATGCGCAGGGTTTAGTTACGAGTAACTCAAAAAGAAAAATAGAGTACTTAGAAGAACTAACCCAAATTGAAAAGAAAATAGATATAATGAATATAAGTGAAACCTGGTATTCCCAAGAGACTGGGAATGATGATCAAATAAAAGGGTTCCAAACTTATAGATCAGATAGAAAAAATAGGAATCAAGGGGGAACCGCAATATATGGGAAAGACAAAAAACAAGAAAAATATATGAGAAATATAGTAACTCAGAATGTGAACTAATAGCGGTAGAATTTGAATCTGAAAAATTAATGAACATAGTAATATATAGACCTCCTAATACTAAAGAGTTTGACTTAATAATTGAAAAATTGGATGATATATGTAGAAATCACAAGGACTGGACTATTCTCCTATCTGGTGACTTCAACTTTCCTTTCGTAGAATGGAAAGAACGAATAGGAGATTGTGGATGTACTTATACATATAAAAAAGAGAGTAATAGTAGTGCAGAAGATAAGAGGCAATTCGAAAAGCTATTAGATATGCTACTAGAATACATTCAATTCAAATAAATCATCATGCACAAGAAAGGAAAATACTTTAGACCTAGTATTTGTGAACGAGATGAATTATGTTAAAGAAATAATAGTTTATAATGCGAGTATTTCAGACCATAATGTCATAGAATTAACAGTTCATTCCAAAGCAAGTGAAAACAGAGATAAGCAAGAAATGAAAAAGTGGGAAGGATATGGAAAATACAACTTCTACAGTAAAAATATAAAATGGTCAGAAATAAATGAAGAATTAAACAAAGATTGGGATAAACATTTTTCGTAAGCGATGACATAAGGGTAAATACGGAGATATTATATAAAATATTAGAGAAAATAGTGGATAAATATATACCGAAGAAGAAAAGTAAACATCATTCATGCATACCAAGAGACAGAAGGATCTTGTTCCAGAAAATCAGAAAGTGGAAAAAAGGTCTTGCAAAAGAAAAAAAGGCATGGAAAGTTATAGAACTAAAATGTAAGATAGAAAATGCAGAACAAAAGATTATACAATCAAAAGAAAATGAAAAACGGGAATTGGAAGAAAAAACCCTATTAAATATCAAGCAAAACCCCAAACTATTATACTCATATGCGAAGAATATGAATAAAAGAAGAATAGAAATAGGCCCTCTGAGAATTGAAGAGAGATTAACAAATGAAAAAAAGGAAATTTGCAACATACTGGCAGAACGATATAAGAGAGAATTCACCCCTAGAATTAATAATAAAGATAAGATATAATACAAGTAAGGGACAAAAATAGTGAATATTTAGCTGACATAGAAATTAATGAAGCTGATATTGTGCAGGCAATTAATGAAATTAAAAATGGAGCTGCTGCAGGGCCTGATGGAATCCCTGCTATTTTGTTAAAGAGAGTAGTTCATTCTATCGCAAAGCCACTTGCAATATTATTAAGACAAAGTGTAGATACAGGCAAGATTTATGATGAGCACAAATTAGCATATATCACCCCTACTTTCAAAAGTGGATCAAGACTTGAGGCAAGTAATTATAGGCCTGTGAGTCTAACATCACATATTAAGAAAGTGTATGAAAGGGTAATGAAGAAAAATATTATGAAACATATAAAAAAATAATTTGTTTAATATAGGACAACACGGTTTCGTACCCGGAAAAAGTACACAAACCCAACTGTTAGTCCACCGTGAGAACATATTCAAAAATATGAAAAGCGGAAATGAAACATGTGGTTTATCTAGACTTTGCAAAAGCTTTTGACAAAGTAGACCATAATATATTAGCAAAGAAAATTAGAAAACACAATATCGTAGATAAAGTAGGAAGATGGTTAAAAGAATTTTTACACAACAGAAAACAGATAGTTATTACAAACGATGAGAGATCGGATGAAACCAAGGTAATATCCGGTGTGCCACAAGGTACGGTGTTAGCTGCAATACTGTTTGTTATTATGATTGAAGACATAGACAGTAATGTTAAGGATTCGGTAGTGAGTAGTTTCGCTGATGACACAAGAATAAGTAGAGAAATTACTTGTGATGAAGATAGGAACGCTCTACAAAGAGACCTTAACAAAGTATATGATTGGGCAGAGGAAAATAGGATGGTATTTAACTCTGATAAATTTGAATCAATAAATTATGGAGACAGAGAAGGAAAGCTATATGCATATAGGGGACCTAATAATGAGACAATCACAAATAAGAAAGCAGTTAAAGACCTTGGTGTGATGATGAATAGGAACATGTTATGCAATGATCAAATAGCAATTCTTTTGGCAAAATGTAAAGCAAAAATGGGAATGTTGTTACGGCACTTCAAAACAAGAAAAGCTGAACACATGATTATGCTTTATAAAACATATGTTCGTAGTCCACTTGAATATTGCAATATGATATGGTACCCACACTATCAAAAGGATATTGCACAAATAGAGAGTGTACAAAGGTCCTTTACAGCTAGAATAGAAGAAGTTAAGGACCTTGACTACTGGGAAAGACTACAATCATTAAAATTATATAGTCTAGAAAGGAGAAGAGAACGCTACATGATAATTCAGGCATGGAAACAGATAGAAGGAATAACAGAAAATATCATGGAACTAAAAATATCAGAAAGAGCAAGCAGAGGTAGATTAATAGTGCCCAAAACAATACCAGGAAAAATAAGGAAAGCACACAGGACATTAATCCACTACGCACCAGCATCGATAATGCAGCGTCTATTCAATGCGTTGCCAGCTCATCTGAGGAATATATCAGGAGTGAGCGTAGATGTGTTTAAGAATAAGCTCGACAAATATCTAAACTGCATCCCAGACCATCCAAGATTGGAAGATGCAAAATATACCGGAAGATGTACTAGCAACTCTCTGGTAGACATTAGAGGTGCCTCACACTGAGGGACCTGGGGCAACCCGAACGAACTGTAAGGTCTGTAAGGTAAGGTAAGGTCTCTCTCTCAGGAATAACATAGATTTTTGCATCTCTGCCCTGAAGTATTTTCCCTATACTATTATTATTGTTATTAATATTATTGCTTAGAAATTCACTTTCTCTCTGTCTGTCTGTCTGTCTTTATCGTGATTTCACTGGGTCTTTCTTTCTCCCATTTGACCGATTCTCCTTCTTTTCGTATGTATGTTTGAGTGTATGTGTGTGTGTGTGTGTGTATGTGGTTGTGTCTTTTGTCCTTTAGACTGAGGCTCGAGCGTGTGAATTGTTATCTGACTCTGCCCGTTTTAAAGTTTCTCCTGAGACATATTTTTCTCGTATCATTTTCCTCCTATTAGATTTCAAGTTTGTTTTCTACGTTTAGCTCATCATGCTGTTTATTAAGATTTTAATATGAGACGATCCTCTCTCTCTCTCTTTAATTTCTTTATATATATATATATATATATATATATATATATATATATATATATATATATATACCTATATATACCTATATATATATATATATATATATATATATATATATATATATATATATATATATATAGTACTTACGCATACACAAGAACATACACATTCATTCACTGATCATTATTTAGTAAATTATTTGTATAATTACTCTACACATCAACCCATTTTATTGACTCCTTTACTTAACACTTTCATTCATCCATCCACTGACTTAGTCATCTTTACACTTCCTTTTAAAGAGATTTACCGATGTTTCGTAAAAGTCCTTGTTTCTTATTTTCTCTCTCAAAAGGTCAATGACTCTCGTGTCTCCAAAGAGCGACGTGACCTCACATCTCGTCCCCAGAGGTCATTGTCACCGCGTTGATCGAGAGGCCATTATCTCACGTCACGAGAGATCAGTGTCTCTTATTTAGCAAGACCGGCGTCTCTTCAAAGACTCCTCCTTTTGTCGAAAAAGAGATTTCATAGGTTTTCTCTTGTACTGAGAGATTTGTTTCTCTTGGGATCTGGGTCTCTTTGTAGTCAATGAAAGATCGGTGCCTTCTCTCGTTATAAGAAAAAGGAAAGAGCTCTTCGATAGTATATCAGTAACTTCTTGTTCTGCGCTTCAGTGTGCATATCACCATCATCAATAATAATAATAATAATAATAATAATAATAATAGACAGGAGGCAGACCTTCTCGGATGCATGTCTTATTAAAAAGAATGGCAGAGCTAACTGAATTTTTCGTATAAAAATGTTCTCTATTTTTCTGATAATTCGTCTTCCATAATCTGCGAGACTGTTAAGTAACTGGCCTAGATTAGATTCATGGTGTTCTTGTGGTATTTTTAATGTCAAAAATACCACAATAACACCATGAATTACTTAACAGTTTCACAGATTATGTAAGACGAATTATCAGAAAAATAGAGAAAATTCTTTATAAGATCAATTCAGTTAACTCTCCCATTCTTTTTAATAACAATAATAATATTTTGGTAGAAGACCCTCTTTTAGGCAAATACTGTTAAAAAGAATGGCAGAATTAAGCGAGTTGATTTTATATATATTATTTTTTCTATTTTCCTTACAATTCCGCTTCTCAGGCTCAGCGATGTTTTTGAGTAACTGGCCAATATTCATATTGGGAATTTTCAAAAAATTATATATGCTGAAGGTAATCTTTTATTTTTATGAGAACAGGATCTCAGGTCCAGGTCAAGCAGGGGTCGTCGTCAGTGCTGGTATTATTCCGTAGGCGTAGTTCAGTTCCGGGCCGGGGCCGTCTTTGGTTTACGGCTGGTGTTGATGCAGGTATAGCTGGTATAGCTGGTATCACGTGACGTTTCGACCTTCTCGCAAGTCATCTTCGAACGAGTCGGTTGAAGGACTGTAGCAAGAGTGTCTGCAGGGCGGTATTTATAACTCGCTTAAGTCTGCCATTCCTTTTAACAATACTACTACTACTACTACTACTAATAATAATAATAATGAGGGAATAAGAGTTTCAGCAAGACATTGGTGAGTGTCACAGCAGTTGAAAAATACGTATCTGATAATGTTAATAATAAATCTTAATTTTTACTGGTAATATTCTTTTCAGCCCTATGGTGAACATTCGAGGGAGGCCTGTTAGATATATACAAATGAGAAAGGTCTGAATTGCGTACTTTAGGACCACATAGTTAAGTGGGGGACATTTTTGGTACTAGGGAATTTCAGGATGAATATAACGGGCACAGGAGAAGTCATGGGTGTCGAGAACCGTATTTTGTGTTTTTTTTTTTCTCTCCCAATTGACACTAAGAGTTAACACAAGCAATTCTTAAGAAAATGCTGTTGTAAGGCATGGAACTAAAGTTTAGAGAAACAACTTGCTTTGTTATGCTAAATCAACGTAAAATCACGTTGGATCAGTATTATTACTGAATATTTACAGATAATATACATCTGCATTAGCAGTTATCTTGACTTATAGGTAATGTCTGCAAATATTATATAAAAACTTCTGACATACCAGGTTGAATAAAAAAAAATTCTCTTTCTTCGGATCTGGACTGGAAAAGGACATGATGTTGACATTTAGAGTCAACATTCGCCCAAGTTGCTAAAAGCTACCCAACAACGCTTGCGGAAGGCATGACTCATCTTCACATTAGCGAGCAAGAGGCAATCACTTCTGTCTTCGGAGCTGAAGCCTGTTTCAGCTCCAGAGAATCTCGGCGAACCTCAGGAATGTGGAGATAACTTCCACT
Organism: Macrobrachium nipponense; assembly: GCF_015104395.2. Classification (NCBI taxonomy): domain Eukaryota; kingdom Metazoa; phylum Arthropoda; class Malacostraca; order Decapoda; family Palaemonidae; genus Macrobrachium; species Macrobrachium nipponense. The sequence continues at coordinate 33,215,233 of NC_087203.1, read as the reverse complement.
GCTCTTGGGACGTACCATGACAATTGCTATACCATGACGTTTCTTTCTTTTTATAGTTGATCCAGTTTTCCAATAGAACAAAAGTTCTTAGGAACACAACTTACATTTGGAAAAGATGACAACGTGGATGACATTTTTCATTTTTAGGTTATACAGATGTGTCTAAAATGCCACCTACTACGCATTCTAACACGCAATACTTTTCTATGAAGGCAGGTATGAGATATAAATAGTTTGATAGGTTTTTGTGCTTGGATGAGACAGCGAACAAATATTTCTTTTGTATTGTTGCTTCCGGTAAAATGACAAAATCAGCTTTGTTCTTGGAAACAGAACAGATCATCTGAGTACTCATAAACGGTGCAAGATTACACAACAGAGATTTAGTACGAATATAGCATGATTCTTGCAGATTTTCTTTTGCTTGCCATCGCTATTATAGTATGAATTCAGTGCTGCTTTTGAACTTTTTTGCTTGTCATCATCATTATAGTATGAATTCAGGGCTGTTTGAACTTTAAACAAAAGAGGACATACAACACATGTTCAAAACGCACTCCGGGATATGAAGTTATAGAAAGAAAGGGTATAGAGCTTACTACTCACTTTTTTCGCATTTATTAAAGCAGAAAAGGAAGCAATGGCATTAAAAACTTAACTGAACGAAAACTTTGTACGGATAACATAAACGTGAGCAGTAGTACAAATATAGATTCTGCGGCACTGTGACACAGCAAGCAGCAACGCTAAACAATAGTAGTTCCAGAGATAACCTGCTTAAGAACGGCGACTTTCCGTCCCGACAAACGAGTTCCCAGCGGGACGCCATGGCTAGAGCTGCTCACTCCGCCACTCTCACTGCACTTATTTCTGATTTTTTTCGCCGTTTTTTGAACTTTACCATGGAACTATGAACTTTCCTTAGACGGACGGCAGCGGCCAACCAGCGGACCAGTTCCCTCGTCCTCTTATAGGTGACCTTATAAATGAAAGGAGGCTCTCTAGTCTATATAAATGGGGCAGGAATCTCGATCATCCTTTTCATCGGCGAGTTACGCCCTAAGAACGCTGTCTATTCCTACCTTGTAATTCTGATGGTCGACGCATATCTGGGCGGGATTAGAATTAGTCTATAATGAATTCGTTTCAGTCTGTTTGCTCGTCTGTCTGTCTGTCTGTCTGTCTCTCACTGCGCACATACATTGCCCTGAATCTGGGGAAGAACCTTTTATATATAGAAGTAAAAGTTACTTTGTATCTTCGCATTTTAAAACCGAATTTCACGGACATTCACGTCGAAGTTCGGTATGCGTCGAGGAGCGGGTTCGCCCAGCATAGCGAACGAGAGTGACAAAGAGTACACCGGATGTGGACATAACTTCATTCTCTGATGTCACTGGATAAAAAAAAAGGAGAAAAAAAGTGACATACCGAGAGCAAGGTGAAAGGACGGGTGCCCTACTGGGTAACTAGAACTTTCTGCACCAGGGAGGGAACTTTGTGTGTGGGAATGTTCAAGTAAACACGTTGCGTAAACAGGTATATTTGCATATATAAAAGAGCTTATATTGGTGAAAGACTTGACCATACAAAAACAGGAAAAGTATCTGAGATTTCTTTTCTCAATTGTGGTGTAATACTTCTAGCCATATAGTTTTCTCTTTTATTTAAAAGGCGACTGGTTCAGTTCTGCCCCATGTGAAGTACGGCCACTTTATTGTAAAATCAAGAGGCTTATGGGGCAAGAAATCCAATGTCCTTACGTAGCCCAAGCTTGCTTCTTACAAAATGCCTACACTTCTTGATTGATTGTGTATTATATCTGGCGTCACAACATCTGGGACCTACACTTCTGGAAATGAAAAATTCAACTATGGGCGTAGTAGGCTAAGGGCAGATGAGGATTCCAAATCTGTCCTGACACAAGTTATAGTAGTCCTACTTTTACCTGTCTTGGTTTATCTTGACCCTGAAGGAGATGGTTCCAACTAAAGGGAAACAATAGCAACTATCAGTTTCTATGGAACTTGCCTAGGCCTAAGCGTAAAAAGCGAGATGGTCGTTGGTTTGGAAGAGGGACAATGACTACTACCATTTGATTTCCCGAGGTGAACAAATAGCGTTGTACCTTGTGGTCACTCAGCTCAATGAAGTCTTAAAACTTACTCAGAAACTTTTCTTTGCTAGGTTGTAATCTAACTTAAGTTAGTCAAACCTCCTGGACAATCTGCCTTGCATGACTCTGACTCTGCGACACATATTTGTAGGATCTGATCCATTTCAGTAAAGAAACGAATAAGAACAACATACTCGCATCACTACTTTGCGCAAGATTAAAGTGGACCCCCTAGAAAAAGAAAAAGAAATGTTTTTAGAACTAGTGTAAATTAAGGCAGACTTTATCTATATATAGACAGCTTTATTTGAATGGGCAAAATCTGTTCATTCCTCCATACTAATGATATACACTCACAGAAACGCAGAGGAAGTAACAGGCTGGAATCTTCATTATTTTCGGAGCTCATAAACTGGAATAACAAAATGCCAACATTCAGATCGTAATCAATATATGAATTATATCTTGCGACTATTATTCTCTTTTATGACCACACCCAGGTGCTCTCTTAATCTGATATGTTACATTTTCATACCTTTGACTATTTAGATTACGCAGCCACATACGCAGATATTCTTGTCTGCTTTACATGGGCTGTATGATTAGTATGTCAAGATACGGTCATGCTCACGTCATTTAGAATTGTGATAAGTGTACTATCTTTAGTTATTGCTCATAAACGTATACTGATATCATGTGCACCTTCATACATTTATAAATTTATAATATATATTATATTATATATATATATATACATATATATATATTATAATATTATATATTTCTGTCATATATAAGATATGTATATATATAATTTATAGTATATATATATCTTCTATTAATATATTATATTTATATAGATATAGATATATATGTCATATATATATATATATTTATAGAGATAGATAGATAGATAGATAGATAGAGAGAGAGAGGAGAGAGGAGGGAGAGAGAGAGACTGGAGAGAGAGAGAGAGAGAGAGAGAGAGAGAGAGAGAGAATGTGAGGGTACGCGTACGTGATCATATATTATTCATGTACGTAAAAATAATAACATGAGTTTACTTGACAGGCGGTATAAAGAAACTGCCAGCATTTACTTACAAAAAATAGTTCGTGTAAGTTTCGTAAATGCTCCAGATTTATTGTCAGCCAAAATATGAAAGCAACGCATTTCTCTTGTCTTTTTTCTTCTTCTCCTTCTCTTTCTTTGACAGGGCTTAGCGTCCATTTTCGGGACGGCTCTCCGAGCAAAATTTTGGGAGTGCGCTTTTGAAATGTCAGCTCCTTCATTCCTTTTTTGGGAAGGCAATACTGTCATTACTGAGAGCGAGAATCGTAAAATCGAGAACATAGAGGATAATGAACTGGAAACCTTATGGTTCAGACGGACGGTTTTAATCGAAGCTGAAAATAAAACAAAATAATGTAGATATAGGTTTTGGATGATAATGGTTATATGAGAATATATATATATATATATATATATATATATATATATATATATATATTATATATATATATATATATACATATATATACACAAACACACACACAATATATATATATATATATATATATATATATATATATATATATATATATATAATATATATATATATATATATATATATATATATATATATATATTACTCTAGGCATAAGAATAACATTTGAAGCTTTCGTCACACACAAAAAAGAGTGAAAAACAACTCATTCCGGAAACTAAATTTGAAAGAGAACGTCCCATTATGTCTTTTATGACATTTAGGACAGATAAGTGAATGAAAACCTTCCCATTTATGGGATGGAATACTCTCCAAGGCTTCGTCAGCTCCTGATGAAGTTGGGGAAGCCTGCCTTTAACTGTGAAACTTTCTAAGTAGGGAGAGACACTCCTGGCACTTTGGTTCAAAATATTGACAGAAGGAGGAGGTTTAATATTATTATAATTATTTGAAAAGAAACCCACAAAATTACTGTGTATAACGTGTTTACTTATAAGTATTTACATTTTATTTTACTCAACACTCGAGTACTTTCAGGCCCTCGAGTGTTGAGTAAAACAAAATGTAAATACTTATAAGTAAACACGTTATACACAGTAATTTTGTGGGTTTCTTTTTCAATCTTCAGAAGAAAACTGAAAGAAATTTAGATTTGGTCCATTATTATTATTATTATTATTATTATTATTATTATTATTATTATTATTATTATTATTATTATTATTATTATTCAGAACGTGAGCCCTATTCGTATGGAACAAGCCCACAGGGGCCACTGACCTTAAGTTGAAGCTTCCAAAGAATATGGTGGTCATTAGGAATTACGAGAAGGTAAAGAGAAATACAGAAAGAGAAATCACCCATTGAAAAGAAAAGGTAAATTAATAGATTAATAGATAGATAAACATGTATTAAAAAGCAAGTGGAATAGCACTAGGGTAGTAATGCATTGTATCTTGGCCTGAACTTTTGGGAGTTAAAATTGCACGAAACCTCAGGGAGATTGTTCCAGGATACACAAAACGACAGTCATTTGTCAATTTAAAAAAGCAACAAAGCAAGATTGAATGCCAACCTACACCTAAAAAAATTAGAGGAAAGCTAAACAGAAAAAATATCTCTATAAATAAAGAAGAAAAATCAGCTACCGAATAAGACTAGCACCCTAAAAACACTTAAAAAAAGAAAGTCGAAAACAAATAGGATCTATTAGCACACAATTACCTCACCATTTATTAATAGAAAATGACGTTCTTCCCCCCCATCTAAAGGAAAAGGAAATGGTAGGGGGCGAAGGGGTAAAAAAAGATCTTCGTGACCTCCTTTGGAAAAAAGTACACGTAACTAGTTGATACGTAATCGGGCTCATCCATTCCCCTGAGACGCCAACAAAAAAGAAACCTCAGGTGATGTTTACGAGGTGAGCAAGTGAACTTCTAGATGCAGCGAGAGAGAGAGAGAGAGAGAGAGAGAGAGAGAGAGAGAGAGAGAGGGCCGGTTATTAATAAAGGAGAGGAAGCCTCTAGCCAACTATCCGTCAAAATGCCAGTAAATTAGAGAGAGAGAGAGAGGGAGAGAGAAACTTTCTACCTTTAAGATCAAAGGCGTAGCGTCTACTGGTTTCGTCTACATATACATACCAAAGCCTTTTTGCTTTTAGGATGGAACTGGGGTTGGTTATTGTATTTGTTTGGAAATGGTTGTGCCTTCATCAAGTAATTATCGTTGTTGCTATCGTAACGTTACCTGTTCAACCTCTCTCTCTCTCTCTCTCTCTCTCTCTCTCTCTCTCTCTCTCCCTCTCTCTCTGTCACTTCCTTCTCTAACTAGTAAGCTAAATTCGTGTTTTTTTTTTTCATTCTTTTCCTGTCTTCTTTACCCCATCATTCGTTCATCTCGAAATAACATCTTTTTTTTTTCATTTTTATTTTATTTTATTTTATCGTTAATGCCTAGAGGTACCTTCTTATGCTACCGTTCACAATACTGAATATTAAATTTTTTGTCTTTTACTATTTTTGTCCAAATTTTTTTGTGCCAGGAACGCATTCAACTGACGGTCAACTTAATGTCCTTTTTCTAGCCCGGGACCAAAAATAATGTTTAAAATGGAAAATACGAATACGAACGATTTCCTTAGCCCTCAGCTCTTGAAGAAAGGAGTTTAACGAGATTTAAGTGAAGGAGAATCAGAAGTAGGGGAGAAAAGTCCAAAGCTTGGCAGTAGAGGGCAAGGAGCAGTGGCTGAATTTTGTTATCCTTATCTTCCATCTGTTTCATTTGTTTTTTTGTGGTGACATCCACTTACAATCATACGCATCCAAACAGAAACGGACACAAATATATATATATATATATATATATATATATATATATATATATATATATATATATATATATATATATATATATATATATAATATATATATATATATATATATATATATATATAATATATATATATATATATATATATATATATATATATATATATATATATAATATATATATATATATATATATATATATATATATATATATATATATATATAATATATATATATATATATATATATATATATATATATATATATATATATGCATATATATATATTATATATATATATATATATATATATATATATTATATATATATATATATATATATATGATATATATATATATATAATATATATAATATATATATATATATATATATATATATATATATATATATATATATATATATATATATATATATATATATATCTATATATATATATATATATATATATATATATATATAAGTATATATATATATGCTAAATATGTATGTATATTTGTATCATATTGTGCATATTTGTGTACACACTTTTGTTTTTGAGAGAGAGAGAGAGAGAGAGAGAGAGAGAGAGAGAGACACGAATACATTTTATAAATCTTAAAGGTACTAGTTGCCAGTGTTACATATCATTCACAACTTAGAGGTTTATTTTTCATAGAAGCGTGAGATAGCTTATAAGTAAAACAAGTACCTCGTAGGTCCATATTTTATAAGCTGTCTTTTATCAGGACAGCAACCGGTCGTAAAATGTCGGCAAGCATGAGAACCCAACACTCAAGCAAGCTTGCGTCACGGAGTTGTTCGATGACTGGACCTTTGGTTACATACGACCGTATATTGAAAAAGAAACCCACAAAATCACTATGTAACTTGTTTACTTCTAAGTATTTACATTTAGTTTTACTACAGACTCGGAAGTAAACAAGTTACAAGGTGATTTTGTGGATTTCTTTTTCAATCTTCAGAAGAAAACTGAAAGAAGTTTTTGTTTGGTTACATACAACCGTATATTAGTCGTGTACTTCCCTAACCATAGATTTATTTATTTATTTATTTATTTATTTATTTATTTATTTATTTATTTATTTATTTCTTTCCTTTTATCTTTTTAGACACACGTATACTTTATATCCCTGGTAATTGCAGCTCAAAGATAACCATTAGTGAAAAAAACCTGCGGCAAAAATAAAAGGAAAAGATGATTTTGAAATGTTGATCAACTTTCATCTAATTCCCCAGATATTCATAAGCAGCAACTAGCACCATTTTACTGCCTTTAGTTCCATGTAGTAAAAGTGTTTAAA
>NC_087203.1:33197962-33202962 GCF_015104395.2 Macrobrachium nipponense | reverse complement strand
ATTTCTTCATAACAAATCTTGAATATTCACACACAGGCGGCAAATTTAATAAACTCGAAAAAGGGAGTCTAACACAAAGCAAACACAATTATGTAGTTTCTTGATAAACAATTTATTAGGAAACAGCATTCACACTGGAAACAAACAACATAACGAACTGTATTGTAATGTCAATGTAAGAAGGAAGGAATACTCGGGCGATAGGTTAAAAGCGTAGATTTGTTAAACTAGTGCTGTTCAAGCAACCGTCCCGGTCTGTGCTTGCAGTCTCCTCTGCTCTTCGGCGAATCGAACCTGTGGGAAATATATATTAGTAAATATTAATGCAAATTCCTTAAATTCAAAGCAAACACTGATATGAAATTAAATTGTTATTATGCTTTAATATAGGTATTTATTTCGTGATGAGAGATAGAAATATTTATTTAAAAAGAGAGAGAGAGAGAGAGAGAGAGAGAGAGAGAGAGAGAGAGAGAGAGAGAGAGTATATATTTCCATGCTTTTAGTTTAGGTATTTCTTTCATGATGAGAGATACAAATATTATCATTGATTCAAAGAGAGAGAGAGAGAGAGAGAGAGAGAGAGAGAGAGAGAGAGAGAGAGTATATATTTCCATGCTTTTAGTTTAGGTATTTCTTTCATGATGAGAGATAGAAATATCATTTATTTAAAGAGAGAGAGAGAGAGAGAGAGAGAGAGAGAGAGAGAGAGAGAGAGCGTATATTTCCATGCGAGAGAGAGAGAGAGAGAGAGAGAGAGCGTATATTTCCATGCGAGGAGAGAGAGAGAGAGAGAGAGAGAGAGAGAGAGAGAGAGCGTATATTTCCATGCGAGAGAGAGAGAGAGAGAGAGAGAGAGAGAGAGAGAGAGAGAGAGAGAGAGAGCGTATATTTCCATGCGAGAGAGAGAGAGAGAGAGAGAGAGAGAGAGAGAGAGCGTATATTTCCATGCGGAGAGAGAGAGAGAGAGATGAGAGAGAGAGAGAGAGAGAGAGAGAGCGTATATTTCCATGGCGAGAGAGAGAGAGATGAGAGAGAGAGAGAGAGAGAGACGAAGAGAGAGAGAGAGAGCGTATATTTCCATGAGAGAGAGAGGAGAGAGAGAGAGATGAGAGAGAGAGAGAGAGAGAGACGTATATTTCCATGCGAGAGGAGAGAGAGAGAGAGAGGAGGAAGAGAGAGAGAGAGAGAGAGAGAGAGCTGATATTTCCATGCGAGAGAGAGAGAGAGAGAGAGAGAGAGAGAGAGAGAGAGCGTATATTTCCATGCGAGAGAGAGAGAGAGAGAGAGAGAGAGAGAGAGCGTATATTTCCATGCGAAGAGAAGAGAGAGAGAGAGAGCAGAGAGAGAAGTAGATTTCCATGCGAAGAGAGAGAGAGAGAGAGAGATAGAGAGAGATAGGTTAAAAATATTTCCATGCGAGAGAGGAGAGAGAGAGAGAGAGAGAGAGAGAGAGCGTATATTTCCCATGCGGAGAGAGAGAGAGAGAGAGAGAGGAGAGAGCTTATATTTCCATGGGAGAGAGAGAGAAGAGAGAGAGAGAGAGAGAGAGAGAGAGAGTATATTTCCCACCTGTTCAAGCTGCCATGGTTCCAGTGGGAATGGGGTTGGAATCATACTGGACTCGGGGTGGAATCCTGCGGCGTCAGCTGTGTACCTCATGTTATGGACGGAACCGTCTGGGTGAGTGAAACTGCGAAAGTAAATCAATCAATCAATCAATAATTATGTGAATAATAATAAGCTAGACACTTATTGGTAAGGGTTTGTAGAGGTAAGGTTTTCGGAACTTCAAAGTGGCGAAACTTACGAATAGGCTCCGCTCGTGATGACTTGGTTGAGGGGACCAGTTGGAGCGGCTGATTCTGTCCAGTCAATGCCATTTCCTGTTTGAATCCTAAAGAAGAAGAAGATGGAAAAAAAACGAATAATTAAAATTTCGAAAAACGGAACTGGCAAAGCAGATCGCGAAGCTCTCTTACCATCAACAATTTCTAGGCATGAAGAACAATTTGACATTTACCTAATCAAGGAAAATAACACTCTAGACTTGATAAATGAAATTAAACTTTGAAAAACGAAATATACAATAAAGCGATTAAGAAAATCTGAAAGTTTGAAGGATGTAATAAGTACAACAGGATATAAACACTCTACCCCAATAAGAAGGATCAACGAATGCCCTATACCTGAAGCCATATCCTCCGAGGGCATCGACGGGAGGAACCCTTTCGTCCAAGAGGATGGGTATGTGGGTGGCTGTACCGACCGCCGCTTGTGCCTCCCTCGGGAGACGGAGGGCGAGAGCCCCTAAGGAAAAGCATGCTGCTAGCAAGAGGACCTGTCGAAGAAAAGAAAGATAGGGATTACCATTAAATTATATATAAGAGACTAGGTGGCGTTGTCAGTATGGTGCTGGCGTGCCACTTCGGTGGCCGCGAGTTCGATTCTCAGTCATTCCATTGAGGAGTTAGAGATGTGTATTTCTGGTGATAGAAGTTCACTCTCGACGTGGTCCGGAACTCACGTAAAGCCGTTGGTCTCGTTGCAGATTAACCACTGGTTCCATGCAATGTAGAAACACCATACAAACAAACATTTACTTTATATGTTTTGTAATCTGTCTAATCTCCCGAGAGGGGGTGGTGCTAACTTTTGGGAATGTTGTTCCAGTGTCATTCCATTCACCGTCCTGGCTGTGACCCACCACAGTCGATGAAATGCCAGGTACTAGATCTACTGGTTAGGTCAGAAGGAGTATACATTGGGACTCGACGTGAATAGCCTAAGGCGTTCCGATCGTCTAGGGAATCGAATCCTGTTTAGAATCACAGCCGAATTCACATCGAGTCGTGTTGGAATCTCTAGTCACCGTAAAGCGACTTCCAACTAGGTTTCCGCGGAACCCTGGGGTTCCTCATTCAATCATCAGGCGTTCCGCAAGGATTCTTGAAGTAAATATGTATTGCAAATGACGCTGATCTGAATTTGCGCAGCTCGAATAGCAGTGGTATATATTATATGATATATGCCTGAAATACTCTTTATCTAATATATATATAATATATTATATATTTATATATATAATTATTATATATAATATATATATATATATATATATTATATATATATTATATATAATTATATATTATATATATATAAATATATATATATATATATCATATATTTATTATATAATATAATAAAATATAATATATATATATATATATATTATATATATATATAAAATATATATATATATATATATATATATATATATATATATATATATATATATATACAAACACACATGCATGAGCGCCTGTAGATGAAGGTTCCCTAGGATACGAAAATTTGTTTCGGGGGTTCTTTGAAGGTATAAAGGTTGGGAATCCATTTAAAGGAGTCCTCGATGACTGGACGATATTTGGCGAACAATTCGCCCCGTAATATCACAGTGGCCCATGGAGACTCAGCCGATTCAGCGACGGGAAATGATTTAAGCAGCAAATGTTTAAATGCTCCACAACCAAGACAGCGCATAGCTGGCATCGTTAACGAAGCATCCCCTTCAGATAAGCATTCCATGATGCTCCGTCGATCGTTGTGGGAGCGATTACTTTGGTCAGGAACTCGCTTGTAAGGAATGCAGATGCATGATGGGACAGGGTGCTGCTTCCTTAGATAAGAGTTACGGAAACTTGCAACAACCTTCACGGTCTGGTGCGCGTGTCAATGGGTCATACAGAGGCCTTGTTGTCCGCAGAGTATGTTACCGAGTTCATTGAGGAGCCCGAGATGGGCACAGCCAAGGTATTCTATATACCTTGGGCACAGCTGCCCAAAGCAAGTTCATTTGCTGGAAAATTATTTTTAATAGACTTCTCTTTACGGGTGACGGCTTATCGCCTATTACGAAAAGGAAGGTTATATGATTCGCTAAACGGAGGAAGACTAAGATTTCCATATCCTGGACGTGAATGGGAAGGGAGATAGATAAAACAACATATAGATAGATAGATAGATAGATGGCAGAAAAAGAAGGAATGAGAAAGTAATTGATTATTAACTCTTACCGTTAAATCTGTTGTTTTAAAAATTGACAATAATAATAATAATAATAATAATAATAATAATAATAATAATAATAATAATAATAATGCTTAACTGTAGACACTTGTTTATTGCTTTGTTCGTCTCAAAACCGGGTTTGGGGCCAGTGACATTTTGGAGGTGGGCAACTTCCAGGTAGACTAAGCAGACAAAGGAATTTCTTCACGAATAGATGAGTTGAATTTTGTTAAACCGCGAGAGTGCTTCTCCAATAAAAGAATTAAGAATAAACACTCCATAATATGTACATATTTCTATACATATATTTCATGAATTTTTATTACATCACCTTGATTCAAAATACATGCATTAATCTACAAATGTCCTTTAATGCCCAATTCGCTCCACCTCGGAATTAATATATTTTCATATAGTTAACCCAAGGTTAACTTTTCTCCTCTCTCCGCTGGGCGCTGGTTCGAGCCCACAAGAGGACGAAAGTATTATAAACAAAAAAATTCCCCTGCGGTTTACATATATGAAAATATGTTAATTTGGAGGAAGGCCGAATTGTATATTAAAGGACATTTGTAGCTTAATGCACATATATTTCATATAAATGTATATGTATGTGTGTATATATACATATATTATTCGAGCTACAAATTAGATATTAAGGGATTTTTGTAGCTCGAATAATTTGTATGAATCACGGTGATGTGTTAATTATTCTATATATATATATATATATATATATATATATATATATATATATATATATATAATTTTGCTAAATATTACTTAATTAGGAGAAGAACAAGCACCGTCAAAATGTCTAACACAAAAACAGAAGATATAAACTGAAAGGTCACAAAAATGTATGAGTCTATTGACAGCGGCGAAATTAGACTAATGTTTACAACCGAAAAGTGATCATTATCCTTACA
>NC_087203.1:33185462-33195462 GCF_015104395.2 Macrobrachium nipponense | reverse complement strand
TTAAAGTCAAGAGTCGAAGGTCTCATGGAAAAAATGAATTCCTATTAGGGTTACGTAAGCCACGTCTGGAAACGCCCTTCTGCTCTTGATACAGTTCCGTTTTCACTGAACTCAAACAGGAAATCGCCCAAGTAATCTTGGAGCTGGAAGCAAATGAAGGAGTAATATGCCTCTGAATAACTGAAATAACTTGAGGCAGACGAAACCTAGATAGATTTTTACTGTTTGTGTGTGTGAGGCTGATAAGTAGACCGATATAACTTTAATTCTAAAAAAAAGAATGAAAATAGCGATATATAATACGAGTTACAAATACACCCTTTGACTGAATAAACCAGATATTTTCAAAATTGAAGAACAAGTCATTCGATTGATATTGTACCCAAAGTAGTACGATGTTTCGATAAAATGCTGTATGTATCTATTTATTTATTTACCATTTTTAATGACTAGGGCAAACTGCTTACATCATAATATGGTTCATGGTTCAGACGCCAACTGAGGAATCATAGTAAAATCATTCAACCTACCGAGTAAACAGTGTAATCTTACTTGCAATCCGGCCGGTCCGCTGGAATAGTGGTTAGCGTCGTGTATGGCCACTCAGATGTCGCGGCTTCGAGTCTCACACAGGGCGATGAAAAATCACTGCCTGTATATCATGATCGGTTACTGCTGCAGTGTGGTGTCTTTAGCGGTGGGAGATTGAAACCGACAATTTTTGGAAGCTTGAATTTCAAGTCACTGGCCACTGTGTGCTTATTCCATGTGAATAGGTTTCATCTAATGAAATAATATTAATAATTTACATATTTTTCATCAGGGTTTTTATAACTGCATTACCCAAACCTTTATTAACACAGAAGAACTCGTCCATTAAAACGGGTGTTAATATTTTTCTACCATGATTCCGCAGCGATCATGAAAATGTACAAACGATAAAAGAGCAATAACATCGAAAACAAGAAGTTCGAAGAGGAAGATAATTAAGCCGAAATGCAATTTACGAACACACAGGACCATGCTGTGCGGAGTTATTGAACACAGTGACTTGCATTATCAAGTGTCGATACACATCATGTTAACATCTTTTATTAAGTCTACACACACACACACACACACATACCTCTTCCCCCGGGAGAAGTTAGTCGGTGCAACCTTTCAGTTAATATTTTTAGAATAAGGTTTCTAGACCCATGATGCCCAGCCCCGACAGACCCAGCGCTGCAGAACTTCCCTGATTGGGAGTCCGGCACTTTTACTGAACAAGTTTCCGCTTGGTATTTGCTGGTCTTCTTCATCATTCTTGTTTGTTGTACATAAAGTTTTTGACGAAGGCACTGAAAGGCCAATGACTTGACCAACAAGATTCCAATGAACAGAATAAAGAAGAAGAAGAAGAAGAAGAAGAAGAAGAAGAAGAAGAAAATGGGCGGGGGCGAATGTGAGCTAGAAACTCAGTGCAGATAATGTTAAGAATAAATAAATAACTTTCTCTGCTAGCTAGTCTAAGAACTCCTTTACGAAAATGTAGATAGATAGAAAGAGAGGGAGTGAGACGTTGAAGATAGAATTAGCAAGCGTAGTTACTCCTGATATTGTATAATAATCACTGCACACAATTACGAAGCTGCGTCAGTTCTCCTGGAAAAATTTCTTACATACCGAAAATTCTCGTATTGCCAGAAGTACGAAGAGTCTCACAGACAGACCACGATCAACCACGAATGTTATGCTGACAGGCATTTTCTGTTATCAGCGATGTATGTCATTAACTAGCAGCTAATTTCATAATTACTTACCGATGTCATTGCTTCAAACAGACGCCATGGTTATTAACGGAGGTTAGGAATAACCAAAAGGTCGCAGCTAATGGTTGATGTTGTACTTCCTGATAGTACAATTATCAAGAACAAATTTATCTGCGACTGATTTCGTACTACCCAGTATTTGTCATGAACATTGCTATGTGAAAATGCACTTCATTACACTTAAGATTGCAAATTCTGCTTAATATACGCATAGGTATTTTAGCAAATTTAGTAATAAATAAAAAGGACTACAGGTTTTTAACCACAAAACGTTAAAGACCTTCCAATATTTCACCAAAATTGCGGTTTTGAAGTGTTAACAAAAATAATCACATTCAGCTCTGCACCGCTGATGAACGGATATAATTTAGGGCTATAATTTAGGGCTTACCATAATTACATAGGCATTTGCGGTGCTTACTAGATCTGGTCAGACTGGCCAACAGGAGCTCGGACCATTCTTAGACTCACCCGAGGGGGTTATATCATCATTGAAGTCTTACAGTATCGCGTAATTCATTGCTCGCGAGATCAACCACTTCCCACTTTTCCTTTCCGTTGATTCCTCAGACAGCATGCCCTGGCAATCGGGCAATCACCTCTTAAAAGGCAAGTGGCTGGATGTGCCCATAATCCGACGCTGCCATTCTTCTCTTATCTCTTCGTCCAATTAAACGGCGGGATCGTTGTGCTTGAGTGAAAGATTAACGGTCTTCTTTTTTGAATTTTCGAATTTTTTTGCCCGTTGGGACGGTTCTTCCTCAGCGCCTTGGGTCGAGCTGAGCGCGTATTGGCTTTTGCGTAACGTATTGCGTCTTACGTTTCTGATTTTAAGAGCGTTTTTTTTTCTTCTTCTTCTTTTACGTCTTTCTCTCGTTTCGTTGTAAGTCAACTAGACCGATGGCGTACCCACCATTTCTCTTCCTGTTGGTTATGTAATGCGTCATATTGGATCAATTTTTCGTGTAATTTTATATTTCCATTTTGTGGCACGTAGTTCCTTTCCAGTATTTTTGGGGTGGGGTTGGGGGGGGGCGCGACAAGACCCTTCCTTATATCCTATTCCAGTCCTGTCACTTTTTCCTTTGGGGTTCGTAAGGGCATAGAGTAGCTTATGGCAGAGGGCTTCTTAAAATTAAATTGAAGATAAGCGTAATTGCCTACATATCCTAATGGTACTACATTTTGATCTGAAATCTGGCACCAAAGAAATTATGTTTATCTTAATTAACTTACGAATTCATTCGCGTGTGGGGTTAGGAGAATATAAACAATTGTTCATATGTGCTCTATACGATTATCAAATGCTTCGGAAATGATATATTCTTTTTTCCATTCTCTCCCTCGATTCTTTTTTTATTTTCTTTTGTTTAGTTACATGGTGATTCTTTAGTTACATGGTTCGGCATTTTTCTATTATTTTTTACTTTCATGTTCTGGGTGTGTCTTATTTTCCTATATATATAATATATATATATATATATATATATATATATATATATATATATAGATATATATATAGAAGTAGTCTCTTATTATATGGTAAGCCCAGAGCGTCATAGTTGTTTTATGAAGCAACCCAGGATTTTTTCCTCCTTAACAAGACTTTCGAAACGAATGGTGTCGGTGGTTTAGTTAACAGTGAGTGCCCTTTCAAAAAAGGGCTAAGAAAAAGTAGGAATAAATATATATGCTGAGTTATTTTGGTTTGTAAGTCTTGCATGGAAAAAGATTTTAGGATTTGGTGTGAGTACGTGTAACGTTACTGAACAAGAACAAAAGCAAACGGTAATGTGTTACAGATATCCATAGCGAGAGAGAGAGAGAGAGAGAGAGAGAGAGAGAAGAGAGGAGAGAGAGAGAGAGAGAGAGATTAGATGTTGAGTAAGATCCTGTATGATAAGCTAATTTAGTATATACAAACCGAACACTTTTGCAATGAAGTGACTCGTGGTACTACATTCAGTATTTTCTCTCTCTCTCTCTCTCTCTCTCTCTCTCTCTCTCTCTCTCTCTCTCTCTCTACTGCTGCTTGATTAAGAACAAATGAGTGTTCAAAAGGTTGTTGCCTTTGAATAAAAAGTAGATCGTCTTGTATCCTGTGTTGAAGTGCCTATCTACAAGTGAGCAGAATTATCATAATTTATCTTACGCCTATTTTCCATTAACTTTATTGCCATTATTGACTCACATTTGGATGTTTTTGGCAGCCTTTTAAATCTTAGAGAAATTTCTTTAAAAATCAGTTTTCTTTTTGAAGTAAGTGAAGCTTTGATTAATTTTTTTTGGCAGCCTTTTAAAGATTAGGGACATATTTTCTAACATTTAGTTTTCTTTTTAAAGCAAGTGAAGCTTTTTCAATTTAATTTTGTTTTTAAAGTGAGTGAAGATGTTTTTTTAAATTTAGTTTTCTCTTTAAAGTAAGTGAATTTTTAGTTTTAAAATAAGTTTCCTTAATATCTTTCAATACTCGAGGATTCTATTTTCATTTTGTATTCTTTTAGAAGTTACATATGGTAAAATATGAAAAAAAAAAACCTCTTTGCAGTTAAGGCAGTTTTCCTGTCAAGAAATGTCTCAGAAATATATTTTGTTTTTATATTCTTTTAAAAGTTACATACAATAAACTATAAAAAATAACCTCTTTACAGGTAAGAAAGTTCTCTCGTCAAGATATGTCTCAGTAACCTTGGACTGCATGAATACATCCCATTGAATGTAAGAATGAAATAATAAAAAAAATGCATTCCAATTGTTGAATATTATTTTATGCTAATTTGTCGTGTTGATATCTTTTTTTAAAATTATTTTTGGCATAAATAAACAGAAAAAAAATTAAGTCTTTCAGGAACTTTCTAATATATGTGAAGAATGGTCACTTTCTGTATCTTCGCTTTACCTGTACATGAAATTCGTTGTGTATGAGATTTACAATTAAATCCTAGTTTAACAAATGACTGAATCTGGTTTACCTGGGGTTACTTATGTAGAATACAGAGATTATATATATATATATATATATATATATATATATATATATATATATATATATATATATATGTATATATATATATATGTATATATATATATGTATGTATAAAGCTCCATTATTCATTTTTATCATATTTAAAGTGGCAATAGCTTTTCCTGAAAAAAAAATAACGAAATAAATAAACTTTTCGCTTACTCGGGGAGTAAGCCTACGAACTACTTTGTTTTTGATATTGTTGTTGTACTTGTTCTTATTGGGGGTTTAGGAAAGGTCTATGGCAGAGCCCAAAAAGGTCTGAAAAAGTTATTTCCGTTGAATTAAAGATACAAGTATTTTAGGATATTATATTTATGTTTTATTTATTAGGATGAAAACGTAAAAAATAAATAATGTGAATGTTAAACAGTACAGACATATTTATAATATAAAAAATAGTGCATCGATTTTAATTTTCGTAGATTTTAGCACGTTAAATTTATGTTAAAAGTTAGAAATATAATATTAACAACTTATGCGTGATGGGAAAATCTTGCACACCTCCCGATTAAGCTGGAAGTCGGATCACGCCTTGTTCTATCAAACTTTTTATGAATGTATGTCATCTTTTATTCGTCATTCTGTAAATGCAAATGGATGAATGAATGAGCAAATCTATTTTTACTCAGCATTTGCCCATTATTGTAAATACGATGAATGACACAAATCAACGAATAGAATGTTTTACTCCATGCATTGATGACGAACAAAATGTCACTGAGGGATTTAAAAGATAAAAAAAAAAATTCTTCCATGGTTGAAAATAGTTTCATTACCTAAAGAAAGATCCTCGCTGGACGAGTCGGTTACGTACTGGCCTACCGATCTGGTAGCCCGAATTCGCTCCCAGCTGCAGGCAGCGCAGAATCAGAGGAATCCATTTCTGGTGATCAGAATTTCATTTTTCGATATAATGTGCTTCGGATCCCACAATAAGCTGTAGGTCCCGTTGCTAGGTAATCAATTGGTTCCTAGCAACGTAAATACAAATCTAATCCTTCCGGCCAGCCCTAGGAGAACTGTTAATCAGCTCAGTGGTCTGGTTAAACTAAGATATACTCATGACTTAAAGAGTGTTTAGGTTGATTTATGTTTAGGTTGATTTATGGTGAAGGGATTAACTGTCTTAAGAATCAGCGAATGGTCGGCAAGAGATTAATGAAGGATGATGGGAAAAGAAGATGAAGGATGCTGGGGAGGAGGTAAAGGATGCTGAAGAGATGAAGGATGCTGGGGAGGAGATGAAGGATGAAGGATGCTGGGGAAGAGATGAAGGATGCTGGGGAGGAGGTGAAGGATGCTGGGTAGGAGAGAAGGATGCTGGAACCAGATGAAGAGGGAGATGTAGGAGGCAGATAACAATCAAGATTGAAGTAAAGATAAAAGTAAGAGATGGAGACGGAAAAGAATTCGCTATGCAGGATATAGGAGGCTGTGGTAGGATGCTAATGAGCAACATAGACGTCACTTCACAGGATACCGGCGGTTGTAGTAGGATGCAAAGGAGCAGGATAGTCAGAGAACAGAGAGGATTGCATGAAGTGGCTAAGGATGAAGGACACGAAGGACCGGAGAGAGAGAGAGGGAGGTTGTAGGATGCAGGAATGAATGGGAAGATAGAACATCGTAGGATGTGGGAGAAGAATCTCCTGGGCATATCTCAGGATAAGCAGAATATATAATTCACTTCAGGAAAAGGGAAAGTTAAAAGTCCATTTACTTTCATTCATCTTCAACGAAAATGGCTCACGTTAAAAACAAGTAAAAAATGCAATCGAGTTTTCTGTACAGCGTACAATGCTGTATGAAACTCTCAGCCACGACCCGGCAGTGGCCTTTGTTGTTGGCACGTATAGCGGTGCCAGATGCAAGATCCTGGCTAACTTTAACCTTGAATAAAATAAAAACTATTGAGGCTAGAGGGCTGCAATTTGGTACGTTTGATGATTGAAGTGGATGATCAACACACCAATTTCCAGCCCTTTAGCTTCTGTAGGTTTGGAGGTCTGAGGGTGGACAGAAAAAGTGTGGACGGACAGACAAATAGCCATCTCAATACTTTTCATTTACAGAAACGACTAAGGAAAACTGGAGAAAAGTAAAAGTCAGAAAGCATTGTAGCTGATAGGGAGAGGGAAACCTGCTAACATCTTTTACTTCCGGCTACAGTGTGCCACACAATGCGTCCTGTAAGCGGGGCCCTCCTACGGGAAGAATCAAGAGCAAACTTACTTGACCTAACTGGTTGTTGGCCAATTGAACAACCTTTGTTGGTATGACGTCATAATCATGGCAAGCTGCTTCATACATAATGGCCACGTCACCTGTAAAGAAGATGAATGAAAAAAGTTTCCATTACTTATAAAAAAATCATAACATAAAAAGTATTGAAAATGTAATACTAAGCGTCGAGGATGTCATTGACTTCGTTTAGTTCATTAGAAGAAGGAAAGCCACTTTTTGGGGCATTACAAATGATGATGTCATTATTAAATCGTTTCTATTATTTATAGATATTCATATACTCCCGTTGGTATGAAGAGGATATTTTACACAATCACATCTATAGTATACACACACACACATGTTACAGAAATTATGCAAGCGCGAAGCCTCACATGTTTATCAGAGCAAGCAACAACAAAACAGGAAACAGGGATTTGCTTAGACTAGGCTAGCCTGGTTCATTTACATTTAATGTCATTATTGTCGTTTAATGAAAGTTGGTTGATGAGGTTGCTTCATTACCAGCCCCGAGATCTGGACGCATACCTGCAGTGAAAAAAGAAGTCTTGGAATCAACTACTTTTCCCTAAAGAGTCTTATTTGGATTCAGCCAATATTTCTTAATGAGATTTATTCACATCATACACGTGTCCCTTGGGAAAGGCCTTAAATCCAAAGTTTCCTTTAAAAAGGAAGTCTTAGATTAAATTATTTTTCCCATAGAGAAGTCTTAGAATTAATTACTTTTTCCATAAAGTCTTATAATTTTTTACTTCCCAACAGAGAAGTTTTAGAATTAACTACTTTTGCTTAAGAGAAGTCTTATAGTTAATTACTTTTCTTAAAGACAAGTCGATGAATTAACTACTTTTCCTAAAGAAAAGGCTTAGAATTAACTATTTTTCAGAGAAGTCTTAGATTTAACTACTGTTCTTGAAGAGCAGTCTCAGAATTAGCTACCTTTCCTAAAGAAAAGTTCTAGACTTAACTAATTTTCATAGGAAGTCTTAGAATTAATTACTTTTCCTAAAGAGAAGTCTTAGAATTAGCTGCTTTTGCTAAATAAAAATTTTAGATTTAACTACTTTTCAGAGGGAAGTCTAAGAATTAATTACTTTTCTTAAATTAATTACTTTTACTAAAGAGAAGTCTTAGAATTACTTGATTTTCTTAAAGAGAAGTTTTAAAATTAACCACATTTACTATATTGAGGTCTTGGAATTAATAATTTTTCTTAAAAAGAATTATTAGAATCTGGTACTTTTCCTAAGGAAAAGTCTTAGAATTAACTACTTCCAGAAAGAAGTCTTGGAACTAACTACTTTTTCCAAAGAAAAATCTTTGTTCAGCCTTTTGCAAAGAGAGGCCTTAATTTCCTTTGCTTTTCCTGAAAGAGACGACTTTGATTTAATCAATTTCAACCTTAATTTCCATGAATTTTTATTCAAGAGAAGTCTGAGATTCAAACAATTTTCCCGTAAGAGAATTTTCTGAACCAATAAATTTCCCCGAAAGAGAAATCCTAGACGTAGCCACTTTTACCTAAAGAAAGGTCAGAGTATTAAAAAATAATTCCAGATTAAGTAGCATTTGGTGCACTGTATAAGATGACAATGTTTTAAAGATTCTTATGAATTTACTAGATGAAATAATTGAAAGTCTATGCATGCTTGTGCCATACTATTTTATACCTTGTCCGAAAGGTTTACAGATATTTATACTTATTTATAGATGCTAATGTGTCAAAGTCCGAAGGGAAGTCTAATCACTTGCTGAGAGAGTGGCTAGAAAATTGTAATTTTTTTAAATATCTCTGCAGCAAATTATAAGATAATTTTGTATTGTTAGCGTATAATCATACATTCATTAAGTTTATGTTTTTTGTTTTTCTTTCCATTTTCGGCTTAAATCCATCGACCAAGTTCATGTTTGCTCATAGTAACTCGTAATGCAACACATTTCTAGAGTATAAAATTTCACCACATGTTACTTGAATGGACTCAACTGACGTCAGATAACATGGCAGTAATAGAGTCATTTCAAGGCGGAACTAAACTATTATTCTGACTTCACCCACAACAAACAAACAGAGCAGAGTAGCTACAGCTGTGGGGATCCAGCCGGCTCCCGTAGGAGGTAATTCAGCTATTGCATCCGGAAGATTGATCAGCTCGTCCATGATGGATTGTGTAGACCTAGATGTCGGCTGAGCAAAAGCGATTTTCAATCTCTCTCTCTCTCTCTCTCTCTCTCTCTCTCTCTCTCTGCAAAACTAATGTGTTAAAAAGAGGCCAACCCATGTAAAAATAATAATCAAAAGGATATCTTCTCTCTATGCAAAAGTAATGTGTTAAAAACAGGCCAACTCATGTAAAAAAAGAAAAAAAAAATCTTTTCCTGTCTTTCAATCTGTCTGTTTAATACTTTTTATGTACGTCCCAGATCATTGAAATGATTCTCTCTCTCTCTCTCTCTCTCTCTCTCTCTCCTCTCCTCAGGGTCCTCTCTCTCTCGTCTCTCTCTCGGGGGTCTGCTCTCTCTCGCATAGCCTCTGCAAAAATGATGTGTTAAAAAGAGGCTATCCCGTGGAAAAATAATAAAAAAAGGATATCTTCTCCTGTCCATCCAGCTGTCTGTTTAATACTTTTTTTATGTACTAAAATTATTCTCTCTCTCTCTCTCTCTCTCTCTCTCTCTCTCTCTCTCTCTCTGCAAAACTAATGCTAAAAAGAGGTTTATCCATGTAAAAAATAATAAAAAAAGGATATCTACTGTCTGTCAATCTGTCTGTTTAATACTTTTTTTTATGTACGTCCTAGATCACTGAAATGATTCTCTCTCTCTCTCTCTCTCTCTCTCTCTCTCTCTCTGCTAGGTTCTTTGAAAGGGAGCATATCAATAAGGGCATTACTAAAAAATCTCTGATAACCGGCAC
>NC_087203.1:33170462-33182962 GCF_015104395.2 Macrobrachium nipponense | reverse complement strand
GAGAGCACACAAAAAACACAGAATAAATCTCTTTTAGCATTTGTAAAATTCCTGTTAGACACTCTATTAGATAATGCTAAGAAACCTCCTCTAAAAAAAAAGGCAAAAAAAAAAAAAAGTTAGGAAATGGATAAAGAAAAAAAATCTTCCCCCGGAGCGGAAGTCAAACAGTGAAGGGACGTCGAAAGCGGTGTATATAAGCAAAGGAGATAGTTTCCAGACGATCACATCCCGACCCGAGATTCCGAGAGGACGTAGAAGAAGAAGAAGAAGAAGAAGGAGCAGGTATCTTAGCCTTCTACCCGACGCCGTATTCGAGTATACCCGGTTGATAAGTCGAACATTCGGAAGCATGCAGATCTTCAGCATTGTAAGATTGTCGGTTTCGTCTTGACTAACTTTTCACGCCTTCAGAATTGGAAAGGATTTTCTTTATTGATACATTCAGAACAGGCATATTTTCGTAGATTTCAATTATATTTGTAGATTTAAATATGGATATGATTGTGTTGTTTCAAATTATGAAGACTATGGAATTATACCTAAATCCTACACATGGGAAGTTTGGTTATATTCAGATTTTAAAAATGTGCGTATACCTATAAAAATTGTGCTTTTTTTGTTAACATCTTAAACCATCGCCGTATCTCAACATTAAAAAGAAACATAGAAAACGTGTTTTTATTGAAATTATAATAACAGCTTATACATATAGACTTCAAAAATCAAATGAATATGTTGTCTTAGTAACAGTTACATACTTGTATACGTTTGTGAGCTTAAAACTCTTAAAGATGACTTTTTAACAATATTTAAACGCTTTGATAATTTCCACTTCTTAATACTTGAAAACTGTATCGTAGCAACTTTCAAGAACTGCATTTATATTGAGCCTTTCAAAACCGAAAGACTGAAAGACTGCTTTGTCTTAATATTAGTTGAAAAAACTGTGCATATAATTAAATACAAAACTTGGAAGATTTAATAACATTTGAAGAGTGGATGTATATTGAGATTAAAAAAAAAAACTGAAAGACTCGACGTTTCTTTTTTGATATTTTGATAAAAACTAGACCTCTAGGATTATATATGATAATCAGATTATCAAAAAGCAATCTTAAAAAACCGTTATATATTCATAGTATTTTCGTATCAGAATAGCTTTCTTGTTTCCTCATCAATATTCTTAAAGGTTTAGAAATACTCAGAATTTACAATTGAAAGATTATTAATTTTTTGAATTTTATTTTTCTTTAGCATTCAAGATGACAATATGATCACAGCACAAACACTTAGACTAAAGAATTCCCTAGCATGTTAACACCGCTGCCATTTTTTAGCCGAAAAAAACTTCCATCCAATAAACTAACACTTAATTTCAAGTTTTACAAAGATATTTCATGTCCTAAGGCCTTTCGAGTAATTTTACAAAATGCCTTTGTAAATTGTAACGATGGAACATAAAGTTTTTTACAGTAATGGCAACAGATACTACGAAGTTATAGTTATTAGCTAAACCATTATTTACTATTGTGCTAGTTTTTATCGGTGGTGTAAGGTACGAATTACTTGAGATGAAAAATAATAATCGTAATGTTTAATGTTAGAAAGATTCGAAGGTAAGGTATACAGGTGACAGTAGAGTATATTTCTCTCTCTCTCTCTCTCTCTCTCTCTCTCTCTTTCTCCCTCTCTGTCTCTCTCTTACTTTATTTATTTTTATTGTACTTCATTATCTACTTTTTTTATCTGCTATATAACTCACTCGTCTCTCTCTCTCTCTCTCTCTCTCTCTCTCTCTCTCTCTCTCTCTCTCATTCATCTGCTTACCTTTAGCGTCGATGATACCTCGTTTTCCGACGTCAGTTTTCGTGATATATAAATCAGCAATTCTCCCTTGTATTTCTTCAATTATTTATTTTCATTGTACTTATTTTTATTTATTTATTAGTTTATCTATTTATATGCCATGTAACTCACCTCTCTCTCTCTCTCTCTCTCTCTCTCTCTTTGCCAATCGAACAATAACTTCCAACGTCAGGCCACGATACTCCTGGTGAGTCAGGCAGCAAGGACGCACGCCTTCTCTCTCGGCCTCCATGCAGCCACGGGCGGATCAATCCAAACCACGCCCATACCCATCTTGGTGGATGAAAGGACCAACGTCGATTCCCTCGGAGGGTATGGATTCAGGTAAGTCATCAGCCTCTTTATGGATTCATTCATTTATTCAGTGAATATGTCAGTCGTTTTATGACGCTTTGTTTGCTTGTATAGTGTTTTTAAAACGTTGCATGGAACCAGTGGTTATTCAGCAACGGGACCAACGGCTTTACGTGACTTCCGAACCACGTCGAGAGTGAACTTCTATCACCAGAAATACACATCTCTCGCACCTCAATGGAATGCTCAAGAATCGAACTCGCGGCCAGAAATGAATGAGAGAGAAAAAGGTTCACTAAGATACGTTGTGTGGTTAGATTGATTGAGTAATTGCATGCGAATTATCTGGCGTCACACCGTTCTCAGAGCTTGCGAGCCAAAGGCATCGGTTCAGTCGCGCCGAGGCGACCAAGTTACATGCACGCCATGAGCAGTAATGTTCGATGAAGCCGTTTATTTTATATTCTTGGCCATTGAATTCCCTTTTAGGTTTGTGGTAGAATGTGTAAGCTTTGTTTAATGACCTTGTGTAATTATACAAGTTCTGTAGCTCATCATCCACCCGTAGAGTTCAGTGTTTGTCCAAATATAAGTTATATATATAATATATATATATATATATATATATATATATATATATATATATATATATATATATATATATATATATATATATTTATGTTTATATATGTGTGTATATATCGATTAGTTTTCGAAATTTCATGTTGTAAAAAAAAAAGTAAATAAAAGGTAAATCAAATAAAAAAAATAGATTTAGCAAATGAATATCGTAGTGTTACTAACGGTCTTAGAACAAAATTAAGTAGCTTTCAAATTTCTCAGTCTTTTTCGAATTTTTCTAACAGTAGTTTAACGATTAGAGACAATAAACTCATTGCAGGATTTATTGCACGGGTTTGTGGGAACACGAAAGTAAGTAGGAAGCACGAGATTTTTTAGTTACGAATGATTTTCCTCATCTCTCCAGGATCCAAACCGGAAACGGCATTTCCTGGTCGGAGTCAGCAGCCCCCATCGGACCTTTGGGTCAACCAGTCACAAATGGAGCCTATTCGTAAGTCCTGATTCTTTTCATATAATTTCATTCAGCTCGTGCAAGATGTGGATGGATATGACTCATAACTTTAATGTAATATAAATCCGTAATTATCTGGTAAAATGTATTGTTATGTATAAGATAAAACAAAGGCTTTCGAGTTATGTTAAAGTAAATACTGAGGATGAACAACGTTTTACGTGTTCGAAAATCTTCGTTTTGTCTTTTACATAATAATATATAATTGTGGATTTTTATTTCGGGTTATGTTAAAGCAAATACTGAGGATGAATGAACGTTTATATGTGTTCGAAAGTCTTCGTTTTATCTTTTACGTAGAAATAAAATTTCCTATAAAATTGTGGATTTTTATTCGATAACATGTTTTCACGAAATTGTGAATTTCTTACCATACATGATCTATCTCACAGAAACTGTCAAACTGGACGAGTGAGATCAAATTGGCAGGAGTTTTAACCTGTTTTTCTGTCTCCTTTTATCAGCTTCACCCATCCGGACGGTACCGTCCATCACATGACGTACACAGCTGATGCAGCTGGATTTCACCCGGTGTCCAACATGATCCCAACTCCGTTTCCTCTGGAACCGTGGCAGCTGGAACAGGTGAGAAACTCTCTCTCTCTCTCTCTCTCTCTCTCTCTCTCTCTCTCTCTCTCTGTCCTTTTAATCTCTGTGTGCCTTTGATTAGTTTGATTTCCCTAACCATATACTGTGAAGTGTTCAGCGATTTCGTATAAATAACGCTTATTTATAAACGGTGATTCTATTAAGAAGTCTGTCGTTATTTGGATAAATATGAGTTACCAGGTATTCAGGAAAGAATTGATATATCACGTCAAGCAATTACGTGTTCTATAATAATAATGATAATAAAATAATAAAATAATAATAGTATATAATAATAAGTAATAATAATAATAATAATAATAATAATGAACCCCGCACTATAAATAACCACTCAGTCGAATTGGAGGAACTGTGCATAGACCCCAAAAATAGTTATGATAATAATAATAATAATAATAATAGTAAGAAAAGTGATGGACTCCTAAGGAGGTAGGAAATAACCCGGAATCCCACACTAAAAATACCACCCAGTCGAATTGGAGGACTGTGATAGACCAAAATAAATACATAAAAAATGAAATGAAATAAAATAAAATAAAATTATTATTATAATTATTATTTTTTTTTTTTTCCTTTATCACAGTCCTCCAATTCGACTGGGTGGTATTTATAGTGTGGGGTTCCGGGTTGCATCCTGCCTCCTTAGGACTCCATCACTCTTCTTACTATGTGAGCCGTTTCTAGGATCACACTCTTTTGCATGAGTCCTGAGCTACTTCAGCCTCTATTTTTTCCAGATTCTTTGTTATTATTATTATTATTATTATTATTATTATTATTATTATTATTATTATTATTATTATTATTATTATTATTATGACTTTTATTATTATTATTATAATTATGACTTTTATTACTATTACTGATCCCTGCATGCTAGCAGTATCTCGTTATTATCATTACTCCTCTATCACTACAGGTCCGCTTCGCCGAAGAGCAAAGGAGACTTCAGGAGCAATCAGGAGTCACCCAGTAACTTGCTGCTTGAATATTGACTCGTCGTATTACGCTTCCGTTTTTCTTACTCTTTCCTAAAAACATTCTTTAAAACTTTGTTGTTTTTCTTTTTGTTTATTGTTTTTTAAATAATTTTTTTTAATGAAAGGTCGAATAAAGATTGTCTTAAAAAGTTACATTGGTTTTTTCATTTCATCATCGATTGCTTCACATAATCTACCATAACTGTCAGGTGAAAGTCAGTAACGCTTATATGGCTGAATGTTGACTTACTCCAGTGGTCTTTGGACCTCATTGTTGGCCACTATACTCGGTTTTTTTTCCTTCTGCCCACCAGCCTGTGGTGTTTGGGTATGGTAACACTGCGTCCCGGGCTTTAGATAGTTACATTCAGCTTACATTCAACAATAATAACAATATCCTATTTCGAATATCAACGGTGTAATTCGCATACAGTAAATTATCAAAATACTTTTCAGTTGGAAAAGTACACCAAGATATCCTTTCATTTACCTAAAACTTACACATAGCGGAACTATCTAAAGCCCGAGACGAAGTGTTACCATATGAAAACACCACAGGCGGGTGGACAGATGGAAAAAACAGAGTATAGGTTACTGAGGTCTGATAAGAATTTCACTAAAAAGAAGTATAAAAGTTTTTTGCAGACCTGGATAAATCTAGTCTAACTCCCAGTGTGGCAAGAGGAGATGTTCCCGGTCTTGCTAACCAAACTTGATTCCCAACTCTTTCAAAATTTCTGGCTGAAGCTAAATACGAACCCGGTTTGCTTCTTTTACGCAACGACGTAAACACCAGAGATGAGCAACGTAAATGTTCTCTAACAGGAACAGAAGCGAAACATGAGTATGTCTACAGAAAAAAAGGCGTAATTTTGGAGTAAAAGCAATTTTTTCCCAAATAAACGATCATTTTAAAGCTTTTGAAAGTCTACCACCAGTCTTTGCTTTTGGGGTGTCTGTTTCTTAATTTTGAGAGAGAGAGAGAGAGAGAGAAGAGAGAGAGAGAGAGAGAGAGAGAGAGAGAGAGAGAGAGCAAAATTTTTTTATTAATTTTCGTGAAACTTCATTTTTTATATTTAATTTGTTTTTAGGTTCTTCAACAAAGATAATACAATTCTATCAAGCGTGTTTTGTAATAGAAGGAAAACCCGGTAGCAGGTAACGATAGAAATGGGAGTAAGAAAAGGTAAATAAAGGCGAAGATCAAGTAGATAGACAACTCACTTCAAAATGTTTCCGGAAAACAAAATATCCCTAATTTAAGTAGAGGTTGAAAAGATAGCCGTAGAAATTATTATGAGAAAGAATATTAAATAGATCCACTATTGGAAAGGAAAAAAAAAAATAAATAAGTTAAGAAATAAAATGTACTGATAACAGATACATGACAATGCGGTTAGTGGCCACCAATACACAGTCCTTTACTGGCCACCAAAACAAGGTCCTTTAGTAGCCAATGAAACGGTCTGCTACTGGCCACCAAAATGGAATCCTTTTAGTGGCCACCTAAACTACGTCCTTTAGTGATCACTGAAACCGTTTTTTTATTGGCCACTGAAACTC
Organism: Macrobrachium nipponense; assembly: GCF_015104395.2. Classification (NCBI taxonomy): domain Eukaryota; kingdom Metazoa; phylum Arthropoda; class Malacostraca; order Decapoda; family Palaemonidae; genus Macrobrachium; species Macrobrachium nipponense. Next base: position 33,176,551 of record NC_087203.1, on the reverse strand, counting down.
TGCTTTCCTGGTCACAAAACAAGGTCCTTTAGTGGCTACTGAAACGGCCTATTATTGGTCATCAACATACACTATTATAGTGGCCACCTACACGGTGTCCTTTAGTGGCCACTGGAACAGTTCTTTAATGGTCCCTGAAACGGTCCTTTCTTGCCCACCAGAACAAAGTCTTTCAGTAGCCGTCGAAAAGGTCCATCATGGGCCACCAAAATGGAGTCATTTATTGGTCACCAAAACAGTTCTTCAGTGGCCACCATAACATATTCCATCAGTGGTCAATGAAGGTCCTCTGTTGGCCACCAAAACCAATGGCCCTTCGTGATCTCTAAAAATGAATGCAGCCAGAGTTTTCCAATGAAAGGATCGTATTGGCCACTAAAACAAAGAATTTTAGTTGCTGTTTAAACGAAGCCTTTAATGGCCGCTAAAGCAAAGCTATTTGGAGGCCATCAAACAAAGGCCTTTAATGGCCTTCAAAATGAGAAGATGGGTCAGGCCACTTTTTCTCTTCTCCTTCATGATACTAATGTTCCCTCATCTAATCTATTCATCACCTGTAATTCCTCTTCCCACGCTTACATGAAACAGAGTGAAGAATACATTTGTAACTGAAAACTTGACTGAATATCAATATTTGTCTCACTATTAATTAATTAATCATTTATTGACGAAAGTTTTTACAGTAATGTACAAGTATAAAGTATATAATAAATAAATGTTACAATAATAGGGCCATCACCCATACAAGGGTAAAGTCTAAATAACTATCACAATCGACCATTATTTTACAACAAATATATCAGTTATGCACATAGACTAACCATTAAAGCAAAATACAATAGAAACTATGAGCAGTTATATTTTTTATTTACCTCACTTTATCTATCTAATTCATTTTCATTATAATTAAAAACAAATATTTTGACAAGTTCAGAATATTTTTATGTGTTATCAAATGTTCTAGTGAACTTTAGTCTAAAGATGTAAAATCCCTCCTCATTATAGTGCTCACTAAGCGGCATTTAAGTAAGACATGATCCTCGTGTTGTAATTCTCCCCAGGTACCAAGATGTCTTTCTTTCTCGTGGTATTCTTAGACCAACGACCGATTTCTAAGTCCTGAATCGATGAGAACTACCTATCCTTCTCCTAGTATAGGCTAATCTGTGGTATTCACAGTTGGTGCTACGCGTTCAGGGTGAAACTGATTGTAAGTTAACCGACGAATGGATTCAAAGTTGTCGCTTACTTTTTGACGTAAATCTGACTAAGTCAGTCTTCACTGCGTGTCCCTGGATTCGCTGTGATGCTTGGAAATATGTTTCCATAGAAGACTGCACTTCTGTTTCTTTATTAATCAAGTGGGGAAATTAAGTTTGGCTGCAGCCAGATCGTTCCATTAATTTAAAAAGATAATTAAATTCCTACGAGAAGCTTTGAAAAATATTAATATTTCAGTGGAACTAACAGCAAAAAATATAACTACCAATTAAAAGACGGATTTTTTTCTGCTTTATCTGTGAATTTGTATTCAAGAATTTCATTTTCTTTCATTCAAAATTCACCTGTTTATTACAATAATGAGGTTTAAGCAATCTTTTCCTTATTTTAGTCAACATGTAGCTAAAATATGACAGTGAAAGATATAGAATATATATATATTGATATATTATTATAATATATATATATATTATATTATATATTATATAATATATATATAACATAATATATATATATATATATATTATATATATATATATATTATATATAATTAAATTGATTTATCTCACACATTATCGAAATTTTCGTTGCTTTTAGTAAACTGTCTTACGTACTAATAACAATAAGAATGCAACTTACAACTCTGAGCTTGTACTAACACATGAGAAAAATAGATGCAAACACGCATGCATACACACAAACGAGCATACGTACATATCTTGATATGTATAAAAGATATACTTATAATTAAATTGTACATTTATACATATACACCACATCAGAACATATTATAATTATATGTATAGAAGATATACTTATATATATGTATATTTATACATATATACACAAGAACCTCTATATATACATATAACAAACACACACACACACATATATATATATATATATATGTGTGTTTGGTGTGTGTGTGTGTGTGTGTGTGTGTATATATATATATATATATATATATATATATATATATATATATATATATATATATATATATATATATATATATACATATATATATATATTTATATGTAAGTGTTTACATATATGTGAGGAATGTGTGTGACATTCCATATTTAAAAAATAAAAACTGTTGTTTATTAAACCAATGACCCTAGGGGTCATATAGGAACTTGCAGGAGTGTGATAAACATTTTTAACGAAGTGTTGACAAAGCCTCGACGTTGCTTGTATAAGCGTCCTGATTTGTAGACACCTGTAGTGATCATATCCATTGTTGTGTGAAACGTCAACAATGCTTTCGCTTGAGAAACCATGTTGACGCTCTACCCACAAACCGTGACTACCGTAACTTTTGTCTCATATTGTTCATCTGTATGTATGTTCGTATGCTGAGCTAAGGTTTGCTCTCCTATGATTTTGTAATTGTATTGTATCTCAGACTTCTACTTCCTCTCCTAGAATCAAGTTCTCTGAACAACTTCTTGCACCTACTCAAGAGATGTAGTTTTCGCAAATACATTGTTAAGTTTACCATGAGTTTTAAACGTCTTCGCCTTGATACCCAAAGAAGATACTGAAGAAACTTAGAATTATCATCGCAGTCGATGATACTCCGATGAGGATGGGAAGTATACCAACCGACCCTTGCGTATAGTATCGCAGGGTCCTTATAGTCAAAGGCGGAGCCCCTATATATATATATATATATATATATTGATATATATATATATAATATATATATATATAGTAATATAGGGTCGGATATTATATTATATATATATGATCTTTGATCCACTGAATTGTTGAATAAGCCTATCCACGTTTCTTTCACAAATGAATGAAATACATAATAGCATAATCTTTGTCGTGATAGTATCGCTCTTTTTGTTAATGTTTTAGATGGTCTTGCAAAGAAAGAATAACTGAATTATCATCTCGAGTCAGGACGTTATACTTGGCCCAACAATATCCAGAGTCCACAGCTCAAGATATCAGTCAGATTTAACAAGTCTTTCCTGGAAGCAATTCGATTATTCTCTATTTTTAGGTCACAGACCGAGACCACACTACTTTCTTCATTCACCCGACCCTGCTTGATGTGTCCTGGATGAGCATCGTAAACCGCAAGACGAAGAAGAGGAGCAGACTAACAATGAAAAAAAGAGCCGACATTTCCCCGACGACTTTCAAAACCCGGTGGTGTCGTTCTCTTGCAATAAAATCTCAACATGAGAGGAAAAAAGAGGAAACTGAAGATCGCCAGGAAGTGGAAATAACAGGTGAAGGGACTTCAGTATAAAAGTATCTGGATGCGGACATTTAAGCATCACAGTCGATTCGATACTTCGAAAGACGAGTTCTTCATCTCGACCGATTCACATCTTTGGAGAATTTGACTGCACAGAACGAGCCGAGATGCTGATGATATACATTGCTGTAAGGAAACCGTTGGTTTTACCTATCAATTTGAGATACTCATTTTAAAGATTGGGACTTTTGAACACTTTTGCTTTCTACGGTACATTACTTGAATATTTTTATTTCTATTTTCAAGAAGTGGATACTTGTAATGCGGAAATAGATTCACTTGTATTCTATCATGATTACTATGTTTTTCAATCTCTTGATGGCACATAATCGGTAAGCCTACTCTTGGGCTGTAGGAGATGATATTCAGCTATTCAATGGACTCTGGATATTCGGCCAATTAGAGTATTGCCAATTTACAAAATAAGCATGCGCGTGTGGACAAAAAGAAGCGGAAACTAGGACTATCGCTAGAGATCTTTTATTGCCTCATCGTAAATCTCAGGAATGATCCTCTTAAAAGTGTCAGTAATATTAGTATGTATGTATGTGCTTTTTTTTATCTACTACTGTTTTATCTTCCCTCTTTGTTGGTTAGTTGTCATCATTTCTCACAGCTTTTCCCAATTTTTATACATGGGCTCAATTTCTTTTCCCTTGCTTAATATTTACGTTTGTTTGTATGTATGTACTGATTGTTTTTTTTTTATCTAACTACTGACTTATCCTCTTTCATCGTTTGTTAGTTATTTAGTTATTGTTATCATTTCTCACTGCTTCTTCCAATCTTTATACATGTGCTCAATTTCTTTTTCCCTTGTTTAGTATGTATGTATGTACGTATGTATGTATGTATGTAATGATTATTTTTTTCTAAATACTAACTTTTCATCCTTCATTATTGTTTAGATATTGTTATTATTTCTTATTGCTTCTTCCAATCTGTATACATGGGCTCAATTTCTTTTGCCCTTGTTTAATATTTACGTTTGCTTATTCTGAGTGATAATAAGTTACACACACACACACACGCGCACACACACATATATATATGTATATATATATATATATATATATATATATATATATATATATATATATATATATACATATATATGTGTGTGTGTGTGTGTGTGTGTGTTTGAATAAAATGTGTATTTATGTGTACTTAGTCTCTGTCACTTTCTGTACGATCCATTTTTCAGTCTTCTTGCACTTTTGATTGCTTTCGCTGTCATGCTTTTACGCTTAAATTTCAGCCAGTGTCTCCGCTCACAAAAGAATCCCGTAATTTCAGGCGACACTACTTCTGCTGAATAATGTACGGAGTGCCCCAGTTCATCACGAGCATGGATTAGTCCCAGCCACTCCGATACCCATCCTTGTGGACGAAAGAATCCCCATCGATAGCCTGGGAGGGTATGGTTTCAGGTGGGTGTGACAATCTTACTATTGGCTGGTCAAGTAGTCAGTCTTCCAATGAACAAGAGAGTTACAGTCCTGTGTGTGTGTGTGTGTGTGTGTGTATACTATACATACATACGTATATATATATATATATATATATATATATATATAGATATATATATATATCTTTTTAAAAATTTAAGTAGGTTATTTATTGTCTATATCATCATAATCATTGCATTTAATTATCTTTCACCGAAAGGATTGCTTCTGGAAACGGCATAGAATGGACAGAAGAGTCTCTACCAGCAGGTCCTCATAACCAAAGAGTCACAAATGGAGCCTATTCGTAAGTACAATTAAAAGTTTATTATATTTAATGTTATGCAGTTATAACATCGTACTTCAAAATTAACAATAAACAAGAAAAAAAACGTTCCGAAGTTTCTCCGGCTCAATCGAGTTTTCTGTACATCGTATAAACAAGGGCACCGAAAAAAAATCTTCCTTTTGGTGGGCTCGGTAAGATGCTGCATGGCCCGCGGCACATGAAACTTTGACCACGGCCCGTTGGGGGCCTGTCGTATATCGTTGACAGAAGCACGATTATGGCTAGCTTTAACTTTATATAAAATAAAAACTATTGAGGCTAGAGGGCTGCAATTTCGTATGTTTGATGATTGGAGGGTGGATGATCAACATAACAATTTATATCCCTCTAACCTCCGAAGTTTTAAAGATCTGAGGGCGGACAGAAAAAGTGCAGAAAGAAAAAAAAAAGTTTTCTTTTCAAAAAACTAAAACGTTTCTTAAAACGTAAAATGCCGCAAATGAAACACACCTTATCCAAGAATTACTGAACGCTATATTTAACGCTATGGTTATAACAGTGCTTTATTGCAAGACTCATAAACATTGTTTTGTGATTATGATTACATTTTTTCGAATTACAGTTTCACACATCCCGACGGCACCGCCCACCACTTGAGTTACTCAGCAGATGCCTCAGGATTCCACCCTCAGTCCAGCATGATTCCAACTCCATTCCCACTGACACCATGGCAGTTGGAACAGGTAGGAATCTCTCTCTCTCTCTCTCTCTCATCTCTCTCTCTCTCTCTGTATGTATATATATATATATATATATATATATATATATATATATATATATATATATATACTAT
>NC_087203.1:33140462-33165462 GCF_015104395.2 Macrobrachium nipponense | reverse complement strand
TTCATATCGATTCTGACCTTACAAATCACCCTCGATCTGGGTGCTTTCGTAAGTTTAGAATCGATATGAAAACCCCGTCTACCATGTTGGCCAATTCGAGCGTTTGACAGCACGTAGCCTTTTGTTATGAATAATTATCACATCGAACCGTGATCCTTTTATATATCAATTCAAGCTACAAATGTCCTTTAATATCTAAATACACTTTACCTCCCAAATGATATATTTTCATATATGTACCGAAATGGGGAATTTTTTTAAGTTGAATATCAATTTCGTCCCCACCCCCCATGGGATCGAACACCGTCCAGGAGGACGGGGACGAAATCAGGAGAGTCAGTGACGCTATCCAATCAGCCAACAGTTGTTATCAACTTAAAAAAAATTCTCCTTCGGTACTATATGAAAATATATCATTTGGGAGGTAAAGTGAATTTAGATATTAAAGGACATTTGTAGCTTGAATTGATATATAAAGGATCACGGTTCGATGTGATAATTATTCATAACAAAAGGCTACGTGCTGTCAAACGCTCGAATTGGCCAACATGGTAGACGGGGTTTCATATCGATTCTAATTACGAAAGCACCCAGATCGAGGGTGATTTGTAAGGTCAGAATCGATATGAACTTATAGCGTCTCTGTTGGCTGATTGGATAGCGTCACTGACTGTCCTGATTTCGTCCCCGTCCACCTGGACGGTGGTTCGATCCCATGGGGGGACGAAATTGTTATCAACTTAAAAAAAAAAAAAAAAACAAAAAAAAAAAAAAAAAAAAAAAAAAAAAAAATTCCCCTTCGGTACATATATGATTAATATATCATTTGGGAGGTAAGTGAATTTAGATATTAAAGGACATTTGTAGCTTGAATTGATATATAAATGGATCACGGTTCGATGTGATAATTATTCATATATATATATATATATATATATATATATATATATATAATAAAAGGAGCCCATTAAAACTCCAAAATATAGAGAGAAAATACTATATTTCAAAGATTGCTGTCTCCCTCTCTCCCTCTTCAGGTAGATGAATGAGAAAAGTTACAGAAAAGGTGGTATTTATACCTATATATATATATATATATATATATATATATATATATATATATATATATATATATATATATATATAAAGGAGGGGATCCGGTGAGATATTAATAATATGAAGCTGATAACCTCATTCCTTTCTTGAGCCTAGTTACAACCAACAACATTCGACTAACTGCCAGTTATGTCAACAGAGGCATAATCATATTCAACGGGGAAAACCTAAAACGTCGAAGCCGTTGTTTCTTGCCTGCAAAATTAGGAGTTCAAAATCCAACTCAATTTCCATCTTGCCAGGAAATTTTTCATCATTTAACTGTTAGTGACAGTGATATAAATTTAGTTAATGTCACTTCGGCTGTGACTATTAGTAAATCTACCTGTTTTTCTGTGTGTTTTTCGGTATTTCGACATTATAATGAGTATTTGGCAACTGTGTTAGGCAAGTAGCGTAGAATGAGTTGTTAACTGGTTCAAAATCTTACCTGATTTTTGTAAAATAATTCTATGTATAATTTATGTACGTACGTACATTCCTAAATAATCACTTCAAGCGTCACGAATGAGAGTTACAAGGAGTTACAAGGATTAGGATGTCTCAAAGACTTGTTAATCCATCCGAGGAGACATCGTGTGCTCACTTATCTCCATGAGCAGGTTTTACAGTTCATTCACAGTGTCCTAATGATTTTGTCTAGCTTTCTTTTAAACTCCTCTACACTGTTGCTGTTTACAACTCCGGGTGGCAGTTTATTCTCATGTGTCACATATCTTGTATGTCAAGAAGTTCCCACAATGGGATGTGTTGTATCTCTTCAGTTCTAGTTTCCATCAATTATTTGTAGTCTGGTTTTCGTTTAACGTAAATAGTTACTGTCTACTTTTGTTATGCCTTTCAGTATTTTAAATGTTTCTATAAGTTGTCCTCGCAATCGTCGTGTTTCTATATATATATATATATATATATATATTATATATATATATATATATATATAGAGAGAGAGAGAGAGAGAGAGAGAGAGAATTTGGAACAATATAGAATACCCCAGAATATGTATATGTATATATATATATATCTATATATATATATATATATATATATATATATATATATATATATATATATATATATGTATATATGTTGAGAGAGAGAGAGGAGAGAGAGAGAAGAGAGAGAGAGAGAGAGAGAATTTGGAACAAAATATAAAATATCTCAGAAAACAAAAAGAAGTGAACTCTAATTTATAACCAGTGATTTAAAAGCTCGTTAAAAATTTTAGTGACTACTAAAACCCTCATTGTGAGGCGTCATTAATCAAGTAGAAATAAATGACCTGCTAAAAGTCCAGTGGCGGAGATTCACTTTTATTAGGAAGGTTTCAGACTTTTATTTTTCATTTTTGTTCTTGGCCTTTTTTTTATTCACTGGGAGGATCTGTGGTTCTACCGTTGGATAGGTTTGTGAGCAAACAAGAATATGATTTCGTATTTTCAAACGATATTGAAATTGGCTTATGATAGTCACGATTAGTTACTTCTTACCAATGATAACCATATATAATTATAATAAATGGAATCTGTTCTTGATATCTATGTAGGAGATAAATGACCTTAACTCGTAGACGGAGTAAGAAATTATTTTCGCTTACTCGGGGAGTATGCCTACAAACTTTTTTGTTGTTGTTGAGCCTAAAAAGTTCTGAAAAAGGTGTTTCGCGTTGAGTTAGACATACATGAATTTTAGACTAGGATATTTATTATATATTTAACAGAATGAAAATGTAAAGCATAAATAATATACATGTTAAACAGTACGGAAAAATTATTTCTAATAAAATATATTTATTTTAATTTTCGTTGGTGAAACAAAGTTCTGTTTGACCACTGATTTTAGCACGTTTTAATTTACGTCAATTTAAGAATATAATGTCTACGACTTATGCATGGGGGGAAAATATCGCACGCATCCCGAGAAAGCTGAAGGTCGGATTTCGTCTTGTTGATTAACAACAGAATAAGACACAGCTAAAAAAATCATACGATAAACATAATTAATATATATAATTGGATAGTTTATAAAAAAGGAGGCGAAAAGATCGTAAATGAAAAGCCTTTATATAAAAAGAACGTCTGAATGGTACGTAAAAAGCGATCACGTCTGACCGGCCACGTGGGCACGTGTTCACACCATTGTTAATTAGATCGTCCTGTCTGGCTGTCTGTCGCTGTATCTGTCTATTTACCCATATATATGAATATATTTATTATTATATATATATATATATATATATATATATATATTTATATATATATATATATATATATATATATATATATATATATATATATATATATATATTACTATAAATATATTATATAAATATATACGTATATATCTATCATATATATATATATGTTTATATATACGTATATTATATATATATTATATTATATATATATGATATATATATATATATAGTATATTTATGTATATATATATATACATATATATATATATATATATATATATATATATATATATATTTATATATATATAGTATATAACTAGGTCACACGGCTTTCTTGCTCACAAGAGCTGACCGCAGAAATATTATCCTTCTAATTCTTACTAAGCGCTCTGGATTGAAGTAACCATTATCCAACCTGGCATCGACCCACCACATTCAGCTACCTCCAGGGTGATTAAATTCATTGTCTTAGTTTTTTATATGAATGAAACAGGTCAAGATATCCTCGGGTCCAAAAACGCGCAGGCGCACACACGCACACACACGAAGAACATACTACTTACCACTAGTGACTGACCTCGACGGATTCTTTCTAACCAAAAATAAAGAAATAAACAAATGATATCTTGAGTATTTTTACCATTAAATACTCTAACAACAAACGACCTTTAACTGCATTCTACTCATTTCCTCATAGACAAAATGGAGTCAAATGAAATTTTCGCTTGAAATCATATATTTAATGTGTCACGAATAACCGATGCAGATTTTTTCAGAAATCCGGCAGTTGGTCTTTTTGTGACTTTTCGTGGCTCATTTTGGGGGAAAGAATGTAATTTGGGACTTTAGATTCTCTTCCACTTGCTCTGACAATATGTGATGATGACGTCTTGATACAGTTTACACTTTTAAAGTAAGTCCTCTTACGCGCAGGGTTTGAATTGTTAAGGTAAAGTTTAAGCGCTTTTTATGTACATACACACGCACTCATTCGCAAACACATGCATGCATGTACACACATATTTATGTAGGACATATATATATATATATATATATACTATATATATATATATATATATATATATATATATAATATATATGTGTGTGTGTGTGTGTGTATATATATATATACATATATATATATATATATATATATATATATATATATATATATATATATATATATATATATATATATATATATATATAACAGGATGGTACCAAGCGCGAAGATTTTTATAAAAAAAGTTACAAAACTTTCAAGGTCTCTTAGTCCTCAAAGTGATTATATATATATATATATATATATATATATATATTATATATATATATATATATATATATATATATATATATATATATATATATATATATATATATATACATATATATATATATATATATATATATATGTATGTATATTTATATATACATATATATATATATATATATATATATAATATATATATAGTTATGTATATAAACATATTTTCATGAGAGAGAGAGAGAGATCGGGCAATGGTCAAGTAACCTTTTAAAAAATCAGACTTATGTAATTTTAGACATACAAAAATAAAACTGGTTCGACATAATTTCGCCTCACTACCGCCCAATATTGCTGTCTCATAATGGCCGAGGAAATTGATGCCACATTTACACCCCTGAGTTGTTCACCGAATGTAAAAATGACCACCAGCTCCATCTTTAGAAATGCTATTATTTATGGGTCATATCCGGTGACCCGTTCAAAGTTTAACCAGATCCAGCGCTGCTTAAATGTAATTCATCGGTGGTCTGAAGGTATAATGGAAGTTTTGCTATGTTGGCGTAATCGTAGTTACTATTGAATTAATGTGAAAGCTGTTCTTTAAAAATGTAATGAGATTGTTGGAGGGAAGCTTGTCTCTTCAGTTTTAACGATATAATTTGCAACTACAAGGGCAAATATATAGTAATACACACACAAACAAACACACACACACACACACACACACACACATATATATATATATATACTATACATATATATATATATATATATATATATATATGTATATATATATATAATTATGTATGTATATATATGTTTTTTATATAAATATTTATATATATATATATAGTCATATAAATATATATATGTATATATATAAACATTAATATATACTATACATATATATATATATATATATATATAATATATATATATGAGTATATATATATAATATATATATATATATATATATATATATATATATAAATATATATATATATATATATATGTTTAAATGTATATAAAAATATGTATCATGAATGTTTGTCCTAAATAACCAAATCGCCGATTAATTCTAGAAGCAAGAACAGGTGCTCTGGAAATGCACCAATGTCATCGTGACCCTGAGACATGCGCGCAAGCAATTCCAGTGACCGATGTGATGCGCAGCGCGACTGTCATTTAAAAAGTAAATGTCTAAAACTGGATGCCTCGAATGCCGGTCAGTGACATTATGCTCGAAATGTCAATTTCAGAAATGTTAGCAGAACATGGGGATTTTTTTTTTTTGTCTTGTTTTTTTGTTTGTTTTAATGCTTGAACTTTACCAATATGCAGCAGATGCTGCTTCAAAGAGGGTCAAGCGAGAGTCTGTTACGTGGCGAATTGTGTATAGTTGACATTTGGGCTCTGTCGAAAGAGGCGTTCTTAATTTGTTAGCCTGATTTCATCTGCATTCTTATCTAAATATTTTGGAAATTCCTTAACCTGATTCTTTTACATTTCTTAACGTAATTATCTATTACAAAGCCAAGTAAATAAATTCGATGCGATGCTAGATATCAGACAGAGCAATAAACCGAAAAGATAAACCACTAAAGACAAAACACCTGTGGATTACTCCAAAAATAAAAAAAAGCATCAATTATCAAGGAAGATGACCGATTACAGCACCAAACGAAATCCGCTTTTGTTACAGCGACTGTCTTTTGTTTCGTAAGACTCATAAATCCATCGACACTTACAGACGCTTCGATCGCTGACGCTTGGGGCTGCCTAGATGAAGAGGGTATGATTTATAGTTCCTATAAATAGTTACTATAAAGTTAAAGAGTGTGGGGAGTTGATAGGACAATAGAGGAAGGAAAGAAGAAGGAGAGAAAACAGAGAGAAAGAAGAAGAGGGACGAAAAAAGTAAGTAGAGGAGGAGGAAGTGAACAGCTTTGAGGTGATGAAAAAGGGAGAAAGAACAGGACAATTAGGATGAAAAAAAAGGAGGCAGTAGAAGAGGAAGAGACAAAAAGAGGAAGAGAGGGTGAGTGGTAGATGGAGAAGAAGATAAAGGCGAAGGGCTGGAGGAATTTAAGAGCCTCCAATTACACGGGAGAAGGTGCAAATAAAGACCCATAGACACAATCAATCTTCAAAAGGGATGAAGGTTCGGGCAGGCGTCGTTTTATGGAGAGAGAGAGAGAGAGAGAGATTGTATCTTGGTATTTAAGATCGAGATTTTAGCATTTTCCAATTACAAACAATTTTTAATTCGACATTTGTAGTTAGCATCTTTTTCCTATTTTGCCCCGATTTCGAATAACGTTTATTTTCTCAAGAGGCGACAAATAATCGCTCCTTTGATGGAAGTAAAACTATTCTTTCAATCTCTCGGTTTTGGTTTCCGCCAAGTTTAGTCTAGATAAAGAGCCAGTTCGCCTGTTATATAATATATATATATATATATATATATATATATATATATATATATATATATATATATATATATATATATATATATATAAAAGCATACAGCAGGGTCCACAAAACACATCAAATAGGCCAACGTTTATTCACATGATACGTTTCGCACATGTTCTATGTGCATCTTCAGTCTGTAAAAATAACATAAGAATTGTTAAAATTTACAAAAAATATTTTAAAAAATAAAGTTAAAAAAAAAAATAGTTACTTATAAAAATTAATATAACTTAAAAGGATTACAGTAAAAAAGACCCAGTTCTCACCAAACCACTCAAAGGAGAAGGAGAAGAACGAATGACCAAGATTACACACCAACCTACGACTTCAGTTATGCAAGATAAAGAGGAGAAGCGGAAACGTTAGAGTTCAAAGAAGGAACAAGCCGTTTGATGTATAAGGACTCAAGGGTTGTTAGGTAATCACTATGGCTTGTACCACCAATAATGGAGAAATGCTTTTTATTAACTTCGATTTTACATATAGAAGCATGGTTTTTTATATTGGAAAATTCTGGTTTACTCAGTTTCTGGCCCGTTCTAAAACTGTATCCCATATGGCTACAATATCTCATCTGCAGCAACCTCCGGCAAGATCCAACATAAATACCGGGACATCCCGGCACTTGAATTTATAAATAATGTTAGATCTCATGAAGGTCTGCAGTTTATCCTTGTAGTTATAGAATACGCCAATCTTGAGTGGATTGATTCAATTGATTCCAATCAATCCACTCAAGATTGGCGTATTCTATAACTACAAGGATAAACTGCAGACCTTCATGAGATCTAACATTATTTATAAATTCAAGTGCCCGGGATGTCCCGGTATTTATGTTGGATCTTGCCGGAGGTTGCTGCAGATGAGATATTGTAGCCTTATGGGATACAGTTTTAGAACGGGCCAGAAACTGAGTAAACCAGAATTTTCCAATATAAAAAACCATGCTTCTATATGTAAATCGAAGTTAATAAAAAGCATTTCTCCATTATTGGTGGTACAAGCCATAGTGATTACCTAACAACCCTTGAGTCCTTATACATCAAACGGCTTGTTCCTTCTTTTGAACTCTAACGTTTCCGCTTCTCCTCTTTATCTTGCATAACTGAAGTCGTAGGTTGGTGTGTAATCTTGGTCATTCGTTCTTCTCCTTCTCCTTTGAGTGGTTTGGTGAGAACTGGGTCTTTTTTACTGTAATCCTTTTAAGTTATATTAATTTCATCAAGTAAACTATTTTTTTTTAAACTTTATTTTTAAAAGATATTTTTGGTAAATTTTAACAATTCTTATGTTATTTTTACAGTACTGAAGATGCACATAGAACAAATGTGCGAAACGTATCATGTGAATAAACGTTGGCCTATTTGATGTGTTTTGTGGACCCTGCTGTATGCTTTTATATATCTTCACCTGGAATCCGTTTTATATATATATATATATATATATATATATATATATATATATATATATATATATATATATATATTCGGGGTAATGAGAGTTTATATGTCATTTTGTAAACATGACATCAGCATTTCCTGTAAAATGACATTCTTAAAGTAAAAAGGCCATTAATTTCAAAAGTCGTTCTTTGTTAATTGTTAACATAATAATAATAAATTTTATTTCAGCTCAAGGCCATAAACATGAAATATACAAAATACAGATAAAAAATAACATGATAAAAAATTATAAATGGGCAATATCCACACAGTTCCTGAAGAGGTATACAAATGATAGTATTCATAATAATGGTAATAACATTAGTAATATTGAGACTAGTAGTTAAAAAAACATTAAAAGTTATAACAGTTAGCGAACAGAATGGGCATAATTAGGGACCTTAGGTGGTTACAGTAGTCAGGTCCAGAAAGCTAAATACGAAAGTTGTAAGTAGCAAAACTCTATACTGATAATATTCACTGTAATAATGAAAACAAAATACCCGCAATAAAAAAATTATCACTACTGCTATTGATATCCTCACCCACACCTCTACTGTCAGAATTATCTGCCACTACTGGACCTTGGCGACTGCCATAATGATACTAATATGGATAATAAAGATATTATAGATAACTGTCATACCAATTCGTATAATAAATAGTACAAACTCACTTAGCATGCATAACCAAAGGTCAAGAATCTCATTCCATTCTCCAATATAAAAAAAAAGAACACTTTAGATGATTCATCGTTTGAGAAAGAAAGTCAGGCACAGAGAAAATAAAATAAGACCAACAATTCATTTCAAGTTCCCGACGTGAAAATGCTTGCCCCCCATGACGGTTCATTTGGTATTTAAGTAATAATTCGGAATTTATGGCATTATCATTAATGTTCTCTTATGTAACTAATAAAATTTTCTTTCATCGCATAGTTCCTCATTGGATGAGTGGTTTAAGTGCGTTCGCTCACCGATTCGTTAGTCCCGAGTTCGATTCCCCGCTCTGCCAACGTGGAGTCAGAGGAATTTGTCTCTGGCGATTAGGAATTAATTTCTCGATGTAATGTGGTTCGGATCCCACAATAAGCTGTAGGTCCTGTTGCTAGGTAACCAATTGGTAGTGGTCACGTAAAAATATCTAATCCTTCAGGCCGGCCCCTAAAAGAGCTGTTAATCAGCTCAGTGGTCTGGTTAAATTAAGATATACTTTTTCTCTTTTATCTTGTAGCGTAATTGTCTTTATCTTTTGCCTCAGTTTCCAGTTCTCAGCAAGTCCTTTGGGATGAGACTGAGACCCCCACAGACTTCTCAATCAGGGCTGCATCCCACAACAGTCGACTGACCGCAAAAGATATATAATTCACCATTCAGGCTAACGAAGACCCGATGGGATTTAACGTAGCCCTCCGGGTAGCTCAGGGAGCGAACTCATTGAATTTTGGCTGGCTAGACAAACAGCCTAACCTCTGGACCACGCATCTATATTTTTATTTTTTTATGACTAGAGAGAAAAAAAGTTATTCTGCTTTCGTTAATTATTTTCTCTGTCTCCTTCATTTACCATCTTTACCTCGCGTATATTTACTTCTTTATTTTGTTTTCTTATTCTTCTTCTTCAGTAAAATTCATAGGTGTTTTTGTACCTCCCTCTCTCGTTCTTCCTGTCTTTCCCTCTTTCTTACCGATCTCTTGGCTCTTATTCTTCTTATTATCTTTTACCCTGATTTTACCTCTTCTCCTTCAATTTTTCTGGATTATGGTACCTTCTATTTCTTTCTCTACTCGTTTCTCTCGTCCTATTACCCTAATTCTTCTTTCTTTCTTAGTTTCCTATTTCTTCTTCACAATAAAGTCCCTCGGTATTTTCTCAACCGTTATTCTCCAATTCCCATTCTTATTCCTATTTCATTTTTTTACATTTCTCTGTTTCTATTCTTTCTTCATTGTTTTCTGTTTCTCCTTCGCAGTAACATTTCTCAACGTTTCCCCATCTACTCTTATTCAAGCAGTCCTCGTTCCCCACTTCTTGACTTTCTCTTTACGCCGATTTTTATTCCCGTTTCCTCCGTTTCCTCTTGTTCGTTAAATGCATTATGGGTCTCGCAATAGCTATGGGGACCATGAAGCGAATGTACCGACAATTCGGGTCACCCCAATTATTGTCCACTAACCTTTCCTGGCTCAGTAGAGCGACGGATGAGTAAGGCAGAGAGAGTGGACAAAGGTGATGAGAGAGAGAGAGAGAGAGAGAGAGAGAGAGAGAGTTATTGTTGTTTTTGTTATTACCATCATTCCTTTCACTGGTACTTCTGATATTTGTTAAGGAGATGACTGGTAACAAATTGATTATCTTTTTATAGATTCTATTGATAAGGAAGGTATTAAAGGATATGCCTCTCTCTCTCTCTCTCTCTCTCTCTCTCACACACACACACACACACACACTCACACACACACGCACACACATAAACGTACCACTATACACGCTTGCTTTTAAATACAGATATTCATAAATACCAGTTTAAACAATCCTACATAAAAGTACGGAAGTTAGTTACAGTGCATTTACCTCAAAGTGCACTTTAATTAACTTTAAAAAAATGTAGTTGACCTTATCAGACAACCCACAAAGAAACCTCTAAAATGATCCATTAAGGACGTAAGTCATCTCTAATCGAGGATTAATGAAGACATCAGAGCGAAGTCAGCCAAGCGTGTCTGTTACTATTACTTGAGTTACCGCTCGAATTATTCCAGCACTGATTTCCCATTTTCGCTGACATGCTGCTCTATTGGTTTTATCTATTTTCTTCGTTAGATGAATTGAATGACGTTATTTGAACTATAAAAGAAATGTATGGATAGATATTTCCTCTATATTATGCAAGATCAGTTACAATATTTGTACAATGAGGGAATTCGATTTGTGATCCACACTACTACATACTACTTCATTGCCAGTGTAATGGAAAGTATAATACCAAGTAGTACAATTTCCTGTATAATTGGAGGTATAATATAGTTAATCTTAAAAACACAGCTGAAGAATAATGATAAATTCAAAATAAATTTTCAAATCCATAAGCCATCTGAGCAAGATTGGTTAACAGCCGTAATAAATCGCTTTTAGACAGCTCACAAGACAAATTGCTACAGCTATCCTAAAAGCAAACAGCCACATCTAAGTTCTATTTGCATGATTGGGAGCTAAAGGTCCACCAGCCAATCAGTTCCTTGTAATCCATCCAATCCAAAAGCGGATTCGAATCGCTTGCCAGGATTTTACGAGCAGCGAGTTCTTTTATAGGTGGGTTCTTGTGGTTGTTTCATTTTCGGTAAATCGGGGAGTAAACCTACAAACTACTTTGTTGTTGATGGTGTTGGGGGAGATGAGGTTAGGAAAGCCTAAAAAGGTCGGAAAAGGGTGTTTCTCATTGAGTTAAAGGTAAAGGAATTTTAGGATAGGATATGTATGATTTATTTATTGGAATGAAAATGTCAAAGATAATTAATGTATATTATACCACATAAACATTATTTCCAATGAAATATAGCAAATCTATTGTATAATTTTCGTTGGGGAAACAACACTCTATTTGACTGTACATTTTAACACGCGCTCCAAGTAAGCTGGAGGTCGGATCCCCCCTTGTTTTTTTTTCTTTTATCTATTGATTTACATTCAGTTTTACTTTTACGGTATTCAGGTATTTATTTTCTTTCTTTCCTGAATTTTGTTAAAGCTTTCTTGTATTATATTATCTACATGATTTATCCTTTTCTTATTTTTTCTTTGATTTTGACTTTCTATTCTCCTAATCTTTATTTTAGTTGCATAACTTTTCAATGTCTACTTCTTAGTTTTAATGACGAGATTTTCTCTATTAAACATCTATTTGTACTTTTCGTTTTCTGTTTCGTATATCTTTTTTATTACGCTTCTATTTTCTGTTTGCGTTTTGATAATTTTTCTTATTTTGTTCTTTTTTTAGTTTAAACATTTTTCACAATAGATTTCCTGTGTATAATGTCTTCCTTTTCAAGTATCATTTTGAATACATTTATTTTATTTTACTAAGCAACAACAGCATCTACAATAATGATAATATAATTATGAAAATAATCTAGCAATATGCTGACTTTTATTAACTTTTTATGAGCATTAAATCACCTTTTTTGTAAACATCCATTGCCTTATTTCTGTTCCTTATTTCGCTTTGACTGAACAATTATTCATGCTCATTAACCTAGTACTTCTGTAAAAAGATACTCGGCCATAAACTTTATTACAGATTTGAATAATAATAACATATAATTCATTCTTAGAGAGACATATGGAAGAATTCATAGAAATAACTAATGTTGGAATCCAGTGTATAATAGCCTGATACCTCAAGCTCGAATTCAAGCAACGCCCCTTTTACAATGCAGATGCCATACACCGCCATATTAATTAATAAAGAAATATTGTTATTCCATCTGTTCAGTTTAAAGTTCAGACTAAGCTCCTTTCCCTGGCTGTGATCTAAATCGTATAGCCAAGCGTAGATTTAAAATTTCTTGAGTTTAAGAATGCATCATAATACAAATATAAATTTAAGAATGCGTCTCAAATAACGACAAACAACGTAAACCGTTCAGGTCACAGAATAAATTTAAGCCAGCAAATAGTAACAGTGATGAGCAAGATTCCTGACCTCCATTTATGATTTATAATACATGCAAAATCGATCTTTTTGCTTTTATCAGATTACAAGCCACTGGGTATAACGGTCTTTGAAAGAGTCGGCATTGAGCGCTACTGGCTAAGTTCAAGAGGCAAGAACATCTGGACGAGATTATTATATTTTTTTGTAGTTCATGCATCTGGTTACACATAGAGAGAGAGAGGAGAGAGAGATAGAGAGAGAGAGAGAGAGAGAGAGAGAGAGAGAGGCTCAACATATAGATAGACAACATAGACATACAATCACTTATAAATGTGTATGTACATATATTTGTAAAAAGAATTGACATAATATTTACATCATTAAAGGTTTTTTACCACATTGCCTTATAAGCAGTTTGAATCCGTCCAAAAGAAAACTATTAGAGCAATATGATTGAAAACCTTTAATGGTGTATGATTATGCCTATAATATACATATGTATATGTATATGTATATATACACTATGTATGTATATATACATTTATAAGTATATAATGCATACATACACACGCATATACATATAATATATACGTATATATATTCAATATGTTGTATATAATATAATATATAGATATATATATATATTATATATATATATTATATAATATACTAATGATTATATGTATGTAATATATTATCGTATTAATATATAATAATATGATATATATATATTCATATATGTTTTATAGATATATATTATATATATATATATATATATATATAGATATATATTACTTATGCATATATGTAGTATGTATATATATATATATAAATATTATATCATATATATATATATATATATATATATTGTGTATATATGTTGTATATATATGACTTTTATGAAGCAATGTATCGAGCCTCCTTAAGATAGCAGTATCTCTTGGCAGGAAGGGAAACATGTAAGCTCGATAAAAACTAGTCAGGAGGATTTTGGAAGTTTCTGTAAAACTGTCAATTCAAGATTTCCTTTAAATGTTGAGTGAGAGAGGTGGTAGTAGTAGGGGGAGGGGGGCCGGCCGGTGGGGGATGCTATATATTATTGTAAATCATTTTTCTGTAGTGTTTAACATGCATATTATCTATTTTTTGAAAAATTTTTCATTCTAATAAAAAAAAACCATAAATATCCTATCCTAAAATTCCTGTATCTTTAACTCAACGCGAAACACCTTTTTCAGTCCTCATTAGGCTGTCCTAACACAACAACAAAGTAGTTTGTAGGCTTACTCCCCGAGTAAGCAATAAATATTTGAGATTAACACGAAAAGGTTTGCGTCCTCACAGTGAGGCTCGTCATAAACGCGTAGCCAACTCGTTGGACGAGTGGTTTTCGCTCTCGGCTACCAATTCGGTGCTCCGAAGTTCGATTCTCGGCGTGACCAACGTGGAATCAGAGGAATGTATTTCTGGTGATAGATATTCCTTTCTCGATATAACGTGGTTCGGATCCCACAATAAGCTGTAGTTCCCGTTGCTAGGCGACCAATTGGTTCCTAGCCACGTAAAAATATCTAATCCTTCGGTCCTGCCCTAGGAAAGCTGTTAATCAGCTCAGTGGTCTGGTAAGTCTAAGATATACTTAGCTTTATATGACAAGTCTAAGCGCGGTGTGGACGCACCCTTAGATAACCTTAAAACGCCGATAGGAAAATGAGTCTGTAAGTCAAATAATTATTGGGTGTGTTTTATTAAGCCGTTCAGACTCGATATCATCATCATTACTCAATAAGGTAATAACAAATATAAGTTAATATTATGCAACAATGTAGACAGAATGACAGGAGCTAGAGTGGAAGTTGGATGAAAAAGATTATTTGATTTTTTTTTTTTTTTTTACAGTTTTTGCTGTGTTTTGTTTTGGTTAAGTTTTTTACTGTTTCTTGTGTTTTGCCTCCAGGGCAGCACGGGCTTCGGCGAGTTCTTGCAAGCGGCGTTGTCTTTCGGCGAAGCGGATCTGATAAACAAGAAGAAGAAGATTAGATGAATGAGGGTTATTATTATTATTATTATTATTATTATTATTATTATTATTATTATTATTATTATTATTCGGAAGATGAACCCCATTCGAACAGAACAAGCCCACAGGGTCCGCTGACTTGAAATTCAAGCTACCAAAGAATATGTTGTTCATTAGGAAGAGGAGAAGGTAAAATGATATACAGAAAGAGATCTCATTTATGAAAAAGAAACAATAAGTTAATACAGAGGGAACCTATAAAGGGCTTAAAGAAGTAAATAGAAATAAGAGGAATACAATAATGCAAATACGGAGAACATGAAATGACTAGGTTACATAAAAGTATATGAGGTATGTAGGCAAAATAAAGAAATAGATGAAAAAGAGAGGAAATTTGGAGGGTTTGGAGAAGACTAAGGAGAGAAAGAAAGAAATAAGGACATGAAGAAAGAAACTACACGAGTGTTTTGATGATTTAAAGAGGATGTAAATAAAAAAAAAAAAGGTCTAAGTTAAGAGGGGTCTGAAGACGCTGGAAAAGTAAATGAAAATAAGGGTTCAAAGGTCTGGCAATAATAAAGTTCAGGGCTGGAAGACAAGAACAAGAAATAGATCGGAACTTTGTGGATGTAGAGAAAAGAAAAAAAAAATTTGCAGAATCTGAATGTGAAGGAGTGCAAAAAATGACGGTTGGGAAAATCTGAAGCGAAAGATAAAGAAGAAAAAAGTATTTGCAAAAATCTGAAGATGAAAATAAAGTGGAAAATGAGGTCTACAAAAATCTGAAGATGAAAATAAAGTGGAAAATGAGGTCTACAAAAATCTGAAGATGAAAATAAAGTGGAAATGAGGTCTACAAAGTCTGAAGATGAAAATAAATTTGAAAATGAGGTCTAAAAAAATCTGAAGATGAAGATAAAGTGGAAAATGAAGTCTTCAGAAATCTGAAAAAAATGAGGTTTGGGAAGATCTGAAAGTAAAGAAGAGAAAGGAAATGAAGTTTAGGAAGATTCGATAGTGAAGATGAAAGGAAAGAAAATTGGGGGTTGCGTAGATCTTAAGGTGAAAATGAAGGAATGAATAATGAATATTGGGAAGATTTGATAGTAAAAATAAAGGGGAAAGCAATGAGGATTAGGAAGATCTGAAGGCGAGGATGAAGTGTAACTAAAATGAGGGTCATGAAGATGTAAAAGTGGAAATGAAGGAAGAAAGAAATGAGGGTTGGGAAGATCTGAAAGTGAAAATGAAGTAAAAAAAAAAAAATAAAAGCGGCTTGGAAGATCTGAAGAAAAGGAACGAAGAAAATGTGGTCTGGGGAGATCTAATGATGAAGATGAAGGGAAATGAAAGTAAGGATTGGGAAGATCTGCGTTTAAAAGTGAAAGGGGAGAATAAAAGGGATTTGTAAGATCTGAAAGTGAAGCTGAAGGGGGAAGAAAATGAGTGCTAAGAAGTAAAAAAAATGTTGGTTGGGAATTTCTGTTTTTGAAGGTAAAGGGAAAGAAAATGATGGCTAGGGAGATGTGAAGGCGAAGATGAAGAATGGAAAATGAAAGTTGGGAAGATCTGATGGTGAAGATAAGGGGAATAAAAATGAGGTTTGGGGAGATCTGATAGTGAAGATAAGGGGAATTAAAAATGAGGGTTGCGGGATCTGATAATGAAGATGTAGGGGAATTAAAAATGAAAGTTGGGAAGATCTGATAGTGAAGATCAAGGGAGATTAAAAATGAGGGTTGCGGGATCTGATAATGAAGATGATGGGAAGAAAAATAACGGTTGGTAAAATTTTAAGAGGAAGATAAAGGAAGAAAAATAAGCGTTAGGGAAGATCCGAAGGTAAAAATATAGGAATAAATTGGGTCTGGAAAGATCTGAGGTAAAAATAATTCAATGAAATGGGAAGATTTGAAGGCGGGAGAAGATAAATGGAAAGGAAATATGTCAGTTTTGGGAAGATCCAGAAATGTAGAAATGTGGGTTTAAGAAAAAAAGAATAGATTCCAAACAACTGTTATATACTTCATTATACATATATCATTGTAATATAAAAAGAAAGTGGGATAGGTTAAGTCATGATTATTTGTGGAAGATGAGACCCACTAAATTTATAAATCAGTGACTGAACTCTTATATAAATACGCGGTCTTTACCTGTTCCAGGTGCCATGGTTCCAGAGGATGTGGTGTTGGAAGGAAATCGGAGATTGGTTCAAAGCCATTCACACCAGCAGTGTAGGACAAAACGTGGACCTGGCCGTCGGGATGGGTGAACCTGCAAGGCGATAAAGTACTTGAAGATTTTGGCAATACAAAATACAATATTTCATTTTATTTACATCACTCTTTCTCGGTCTATACACTAATAAACCAAATACTCACTAAGGTAGATTCACATCAACCGTGCATTTGATGTCTAGGCCAGTCCCTTACGACGCTATTGATTGGCTGTTGATAAGCCAATCACAGGGCTGGAAACTCTCAGTCTCCCGAGAGAGTTCACATGGGTAGGATCTACGTTTCACCTCTCCTGAGGAATGCTTTTGAAAGACGTATTCCTCAGGAGAGGTGGAAGATAGATCCTACCCATGTGAACTCTCGAGAGAGATCGAGAGTTTCCAGTCCTGTCATTGGCTTATCAATAGCCAATCAGGAGCGTCGTAAGGGACTGGCCTAGACATCAAAGTAATTAAAAGATTAACGAACAAAAAGGACTGAAACTAAATCTAATAAACAGCTACGTCGGAAGACTCACGAGTACTGTCCTTTGGTGACCATCTTGCCAAGACCAGCGCGGGAAGAAGATTCAGACTTGCTCTGACCGTCTCCCGTGACAATCCTGAAAGGCAACAGATAGCCGAAGTTAGCAAGTGAGTTCTTTGATTTCTCTCAGTATGTAAGATATCTCTACTCGATCCGAATGAAATATATGAAAAAAAATGTAATGAACTCAAGAAGAAATTGGAGTTTTAGAGCGAAAAGGAAAAGGACGTTGGTCTAACAGTGGAAAACATTGGTAAGCCTGGAATCCTTTTACTTAAGATTGGGTTGCTAAGAAAGTATATAATTCCTTGCTTTTATGACGGCGTCTTAATAAAACCTCAAATTCTGGCTGTAGGTACATTGTTCATGTGTTTTGTTCTTGTATAATTGTTCATGTACAGAGGCACGTCGACATAAACATTGAATTTTGTACCTGGTGGTTAGTCTAATGTGATTGGGGTTAGGTGCAGTGTAACCAACTTAATCCAAAAACTTTTGCTTGGAACTAGAAAATTTAGGGCCATTGGAGTGAGTATCTAAAGATTAAAAAGCACATACTATGTATTGTATGTATGTATATATATATATATATATATACACTAGTAACAATCAGTCTAGACCAAGACATATAACATGTAACTAAAAAACGGAAGCAACCTTCTTTCGATAGTACTAACTCCAACCACCAGTTACAAGCAATAAAAGGACGGTAAATTAATACTGACTAGTTTTGTGACAACTGCGGTAAACACAAGGAATGTTTTACAAGATTCATTCAGAATCGAAAGATAGACAGACAGAGAAGCAAGCGTCCATAAAAATAGGCAAATAAACCCCATATTGAGAGAGAGAGAGAGAGAGAGAGGTCTCTATGCAAATGGGGTGGCGTGTAGAATACGAAGTGGACAGTCATAAACAATTTTAGTAAAACCTACTTCTGAGAAGGGGCCATAACTCCAGATCGAGTTTCCATCATCATCAGCGAGAGAGAGAGAGAGAGAGAGAGAGAGAGAGAGAGAGAGAGAGATAGTTCATGCCTGTCTGTCAAATTACCTGACAGACAGTTCCACACAGGAGCCGAGAATACCGACAAACTAACTAACATTTAGATTACTGCGAAAACGATTTTGATTTAAGAAAGAAAAAGTAAGATAAAAAATGGACAGCATAGATATTACAGGAAAGTAAGGGAAAGTAGTTTACCTAGTTTTTATTAAAAGAAAAAAAAAGCTGATCTCTTATATCGTCTATACTTTATTAGTTTGACTATTATTATTTCAAATTAAGATAGCAAACCTGGTGGAATATGCATATATATATATATATATATATATATATATATATATATATATATATATATATATATATATATATATATATGTGTGTGTGTGTGTGTGTGTGTGTGTGTATGTATGTTATACACACATTAATTTATTTCTTACCAATTCTCCAAGAAAATAGATTAGGCTACTCATTGCTTTTCTGTTGCTATTTATTACTAAATGCCATAATGCAAAAAATGCAAAATAATAAAGATAATTAAATTATTATTATGCAAAACTTAATAACAAAGAGACATATTAGAAAGCAATCTTCAAGAAATACTGGCATAAAAAGATCTTGCAAAATTGTATAATACATCCGATAAACAAATATCTATTCTTAATACTGTAAATATGATAATGGGTCTTCTAACCGAAAAAGATAACAGACAATCTAGCCTGCACTGAGAATACAAACATTAAGGTAAACGGCAAAAACCAAGTATTTCTTATTAGTCAAAACATCAAAAGCAAAATGGCATGCTTACTTGAAGCCGTATCCTCCGAAGGAATCAATGGGTTCCCTCTCGTCGACCAGAATCGGAACAGGAGTCGGTGCCACGACGGCGTTGCCGAAAGCGGCAGGTTTTTCGGGACGGGCCAACACACACCCAACACAGCACACGAACAACAAAGCCTGGAAGAAGCAGAAAAAGAGGGTTAGTTTTGCGGTCCTGTGGTGAAACTCTACCAAGGAATATTTCAGGTGGTATAGGGTGTAAAGCGAGATGGGGGTGTTGGGAGGGGTCGAGGGGGGGAGGTCCTTTTAAAACGTTCTTCAGTGATCATCAGAGGAAACCCAAAAGACTAACTTGGCATTTTATATATATTATTAATATATTATATTTATATATTATATTATTATATTATATATATATAGTATATAGATATACTATATATATATATATATATATACTATATATATTATATATATATATATATATATATATATATAGATATTCATATATATATATCATACAATATATATATTATATATTATAAATATATATATATTATATATATATATATTATATTATGTAGTATATATATATATAATATAATATATATATATATATATATATTATATACATATTATATTATAATTTTATTAATTAATATATATTATATATATATATATATATATATGTCATATATATATATATATATATATATATATATATAGAGAGAGAGAGAGAGAGAGAGAGAGAGAGAGAGAGAGAGAGAGAGAGAGGTCTTTCTGAGGCAGTTCCTTCAGTGAAATCCTTTGGAGATTTCCTACAGAGCTTATGGAACATACAGAGTCTTAAAAAAAAGTATTCTAGCTCTTCGACTACTGATATCGTTTTTATTATTCTTCTTATTAACCCTGTAAATACTTTGCATTCTGGTGGTCAACGTTGCCGAAACGCGGTAGGTACAACTGACGTTGAATTATTTTTTATTCATTTTATTCAACCATCGATATCTGCTTACAGCCAAATAAGTATTCATTTATAATCCAATTTTGCGTAAGGTGTTTTCCTTGAAGTTGTTTTGGGGGACTCTTGGGTGACTTCTGCGTGATTGTTCATTTTAAGATTAAAGTTCATTGGAACAGCTAACCTTAAATGCACTTGTCTAGCAGACGTTCGAGAGAAAACATGAAAAGAAAGAAGGAATGAAATACTCATTGAAGCTTGTCATCTTAAGAGGAATGACGGTTTCTGCAGGGTAGCTGTAGGAAGAGGTGAACTGAGAGGTTAAATTCGACAGTTTTTGGCCATATTTCTTTAAACATATCCTACTTAGCTGTTTTTATTATTATTATTATTAATATTACTTAAGCGTTTCTCACTTTAGTGGAAGTTAATGGAAAATGAAGTACTTGTGCGATATTTTCGCTTTTAATGTGAGACACAAATATTATTTATAGTACTAAATCTAAATGACCCGCTGTTAAGCATACTATTAGCTCAAAAAAGGGTATAAGGGGTCATATAATAACAGAAACTAAAACGGTTGCTCAAAAGTGCAAGAACTCGTGCTGGCATAAGGCCAACACAGTCTAAGAGCAACAACAGCAAAATGCAGTGGATTAGAAATTAGCAACAGAAAATTTTTCAAACATAAATAACCTTAGAGGTTAAATGGGAGCCGCCTTCTTCTTTCATGATAAAATGAGCAGTTAGAAAACATCGATTTAATGGGTATTGGGAACACTAGGAATTTCGTGGTCCCTTTAAAGTTATTCCATACAGGCCCAGTGGATATTCAACAGGTTGAGGTTGGAGCTTACAACCTCATCCCAGTTGGCTTTGTGAATTCTTATAAACAGAATGGTTACACCAAGATCCCCTTGAAGGTGAAAGGGGCTATGTTGGCATATGATATATATGTATACACACACACGCGCGCGCACACGCACACACACACACACACGCATATATATATATATATATATATATATATATATATATATATGCATATAGGTGTTACACATCACCGTGATTCTTATATACGCATTAAACTACAAATGTCCTTTAATATTCAATTCGCTCTGCCTAGGAATTAATACATTCCGATACATAATCTTGATAAATCATTACAATGTTCTTTACTTAGAACAATGATAAATCCTCGGTGCACTGAAATGAGAATGAACCAAGTACGAACCATGTACGCAAAGGACTTCGTTCAAGTTCAAAAGAAGATGGAATGATACAACTGAAATTTTCATGATAAAAGTAACTGTACTTTTTGGATCATTTAATCACCTCCACTCACTTGAGATGAAGCTCTGAACACAGAAAGACACCCAGTAAATAAACATGTAAGACTAATTTTTCACCATCGAAATCTGAAGAGAGCATTGAACAAGACACTTATCTCATCCTGAATCGAAGGATCGATCTGCAATTTGGGTATCAGGCAACTGTCCCACTGACCGTTGGTCTCTTTATCTCCAGATAATCGACAGAAACTTCACGGGTCTGAATTGTAAAGCCACAATTACTTGCTTGTATCGGCAGCGTCATCTCAGGTATTAGAGGAGGGTATAAACGAGGGATTAATGAGAGAGATCTCTTTACGCTTTGCATGACAGCCAGAGAAAGACATCACATTATGAAAACCTTAAAAGTAAAGAAATGTAACGCACACAATCTACAAATTGCAGAATAAAAAATAGCACATGTTCTATAATTAAAATCGAGAGATAAAAACTCAGCAAAGTTTTCAGCAACATGGATCAAATTGGTTTAAAGAGAAATCGTTGGCAACACCCTTGCTGTGACAGCGGAGAGCAACGCCTCTATGCAAAAAGGGCGTTGCTTTAGCTCGCTACAACGCGTGCGCGGTCGGATCGATTTCCCCCGGTGTCGTTCGCTGTTCCCAGAAAGTCTGCTGTTTGACAGCCTTCTTGAAATTTATGAGGATGACTCGGACGTTCTTATGGTTCTTAATTTGGGCCTTTAAATACCCTAAAGGCTAGCCATGATCGCCGCCGCTTACCAGCGGAGTCCCAAAAGTTGTAACCAAGTGTCTGCGACCGACTGCGGAGAACTGTTCTTTGTTTTGGCGGGTAAATAGAGGGGGAATCTGAGAACCATGACTGGAGAAGTTTCGTTAATGTCGGGTTAACAAATTTTTAGAGGTATTTTTACAGGTCAAGTAAAAAAAAAAAAAAAAAAAAAAAAAAAAAAAAAAAAAAAAAAAAAAAAAAAAAAAACTGAAATGTTGAACGTTTATGCCAATGTTGCTTTCTTTAGTTGAAAAATTCAAAGTAATCGAAGCAAGTAAAAATAGATAAGTGAAATTAGAAAAAATTAATAAAAAGTGAAACGTTGCTTTCTGCTCTTAACAAGAACAGATATGTAAATTAATCAGCCGATATACACGCAAGTATATTAATTGTAATAAAAGATAGTCGAGGAATAAATGGTACAAAATACGTATTTTAGACTAGTCGCTTGTAAAACTCCAAAAGAAAAAACCTATCATACGTTTGATGTCAGTTTATGAAAAACACATTCAGCTTTTCAATAACACGGGTGAAAGGGCTCGTATAGCGACAGAGGCAAAATCGTTATTTTCACCCTTTTAAATTATACATGTTATAAACCAGCGACATTTTAATTTTCTAAGAAGCGTAACGAATGACTTTCTTGCTACTTCTTCAACTTTGCAATGAATTCTCACGTACAAAGGACGAGCGATCGTGGCCCAATTACGTGCGGCTGCAGGTAGCGACAGAAACGAGAACAGCATGAAAGCCAAGGGCAGGTAATACAAGATATGGTCGCTCGGGTAAAAAGCGAAGAAGAAGAAAAAAATGAAGATGGGAAAGAGCAGGAAATCTGTCGGGTTTTACGAAGACTTTGATGTACTTGTTTTACTGCAAGTAGAGAATTTTAAGGAATGTAATCAATAAACATCATAAAAAGGACTAGAGGTTCTACCAGATTAAAAACGAAAAGGATAAAGGCACAGAAATTTACTTTGGTTTTAAGGAGAGGTTGTTTTACTCGATTCTTTTACAGGAGAAGAAATTGTTGGAACTTAATCAGCACAATTCCTTACCAAGACTCAGTATAATTACTAGTTAAAAAAATAAATGGGGAATGAAAAAACTTTACACGGTTAAGAAGAGATTTATCTAATAAATCTGCATCCTTTAAATATCAGTAGACCGAATGAGATTAAATTGTTTACAATAATTAGAAATAGGATGATTTTCTTAGAAAGCAAAATTAGCATTCATTCATTTTAACATAATACTAGTCTTTTTAACAATGAAAACCCCGAACTGAACTGGAATGTCCTACTCTATTGCGCTCAAGAATCATACTACAAGAAGCTACAGAGCCAACCCTCTCATTTTTTGTGGTTTGCTTGTATGTGTCTGTTGCGCAGCCGCGAGCACGCTGCCTATTATTTTGTCATCCGGAGGAGATGAAACACAGGTTTGGCGAGCGAGAACACGATGGCGCTGACCATATGCAGTCATCGTGTGTGTGTGTACGAGTCGCGAGCCCCGGGCCATACCAACGGAATGTCGTCGACAGTGCTTATACATGGCTTTACGAGCTGCTTGGCAGGAACAAGAGCCTTTACTGGTATAAGGCCTCTACAGACTAACACTACAAACAATGAGACTTTTAATAAGTAAAGAAAACTAGACTTCTTATACCTTCGTATAATCTTCGTTAACACCGCAGATTCGAAATAAATAAAATGTGTTTTTTTGCTATTAAAGGCTTACAATTTTTGGGGCAGGAAAGGACAGTCATAATCAATAGCAATGCGCCTTCTTTGGCCTGTAAAACCTCGTCGATGTTACTGCACAGTGAAAATGAATAAAAAAAAATTTTTTATTAGAATCAAAGCTCAAAATTCTAAATTCAGAAAAAGATCAGTTTCGACTGTTCCAGTCTTCCAAAATCGCGCAGGCGGTGGAGGGTCCCATCTTAATTAGAGGATGAGACAATAATTAGCGCTGATCACCGATCAGAGGGCTGATAAAAGTCATTTATTAGCCTATGATTACTCCCCCATTAGGTCGCAACAATCCTCCAAGTCGACATTAATTCAGTGAGCTCGTTAATCAACATTCTTTCTGAAATTCGAGTCTGCTCCTTGTCTCTTCGAAATTTTGGTTTGCAAGAGGGTCCTTTGCACTTTTGCGGTAGTGTCTATAGTCATGTTATCATTTATGATGTTTAAAATTAGTTTTATCGAACTAAAACCTACGCATTTCGAAGTCAAAAG
>NC_087203.1:33135462-33137962 GCF_015104395.2 Macrobrachium nipponense | reverse complement strand
GTCGAATCGTTTGGGGGGGGTGGGAATCATGTTTTTCACGGTATCGGAAAGTCGTAGAAAAACAAAAGAAAAAAAAAACATGGCAGCGAGCGAAAATATACAATTTAAATTTTTTTGTAGTTTAAGAATTTTTACTGTAAGAATTAAAAGACTGAAAAACACTTTTCTAGCGGAATCACTGACATCACACTGATTTTCGGAATCAAATATATAGCCTTTGAAGTAAACATTCTAATTTCTTGGCGGTATTGAATAAACGACGCCGAAAAGAAGCCTTTTCCAGCGTATATAACAACTTCTGCCAAATCTGCAGAGTAATTCGATAAATGAATTAGGTACTTTGCACAGCATCAGATAATCGTATTAGAAAGTATGAGTTTTACAGCGAATAAAATATTTCCCGCGCATTTTGAAAAGTAATCAAAGTACCTTAATAATAAACATTTTTCATAGCGTCGAATGGCCTCTGTGTATTTTCTTTTTTCTTCTTCTTCTTCTTCTTCTTCTTCTTCTTCTATTCGTCTTATGAGAGGCTGCAGCTGAGAGCGGAGAGAATCCGGGCGGATTCTGCCCAATAATACCGATGGCCCCGGGCGCCCTGGTAATGATACTCACCGTTTTGCCTGTGTATTCCTCTGCATGTATACAGTACATCTGTGTATAATTATGGTGTCTGTGTATCTGGGAAGAGCTGGGCATTGAGTGTTCTGTCTGTGTAATATTCGTGTAGCTGAAAGCGCGTGAATGTCCACTGTTCTGTATATAATGTTTGTGCAACTGAAAATATGGATATATCGTTAGTTTTGTTTGTTTTATGGAGGAAGCATGTGTATATCAGTTGCTCTACATTTACGTTGATTGTTCTGTGTATATTGCATCTGACACTTATAGAAGTTGCATATGGAACAATCCGTGAGTATAACATGTGTATTTTTGTTATTTTGTATATGTTAATTACTCTGTGTATAATGTCTTTGTGGCCGTGTACAGATGTATAATGATTTCTCTGACTGAATCATTTTTGCATAGCTAGGAACGAGTGCAGGTGGACAGTTTTGCGCAAATGACATCTGTGTATCTTGAAGCAGGTGTGATTTGATTGTTCTGTGGGCGCTTGTCTGCGTAGTTAATAACAGACGCATGTTACCTGTGATTTTCTGTACGTACGCACTGTAGTATTGTGAGTTCATTTCATAGTCAACCAAACAAAAAAATCAATTCACTACTGTACTCTGTCGCTGCGCATTTTAATATATATATATATATATATATAATATATATATATATTAAAATATATATATATATATATATTGTATATGTATGTATGTGTGCGTGTGTTTTTGTGGTTCGTATATGTATGTGCTATGAAAAGTTGGTACTTAAAGACAAGTTTAAGTACCCTATCCAAACATATTAGATTTACGCGATGGAATGAGGCGAACAAGACGTGAGATGTTTACATGAACTTGTCATTACAAGAGAATGAAAACCAGTTTACCGGCAGTGCATAACCTATTCATAGTTAAATTCCAGGATGTGGAAATATGTCCTCAAGCTTCCAGAGTATGAAAGTACATTCAAGAAGTTTCCAGATTATGGAAGTACATTTACAAGCTTTAAGGTTATGGAAGTACATCTAAAAGCTTCCGAGCTATAGATGTATACATTTACTAGACTTCATTCACAAGATTCCAGAATATGGAAGTGCATATTAAAAGCTTCTAGTCAACGGCCGTTTTACAAACCTCCAGAATATGTCAACACATTTACAAGCTCTTTGACTATGGAGGTACATTGCCAAGTTTCCAGAGTATGGAGTCTCTTTATAAGCTTCGAAATATTGTTGCAAATTCGCAGGCTTTCTGAATATGGGAGTACATTCACGAGCTTCTCGACTATGGAGTTACTTTTGAAGCTTCTGTAGTCATGGACATTCCTATGCTTTCAGAATATGTAAATAGACTTGCCACTTCCTAGCAACTACAGAAAACGCAAGTTTACGTAGGTACGTTCTCCAAAGAGGAGTATTTGAGCAAATAACTATGTAAGCAAATAAAGGAGATAATATTCGTTGAAATCGATGTGTCATGAACTGAATAAAGTTAGATATAATTCATTAATGAAAGTAATTAGTGTCACTGGTATTAATTAAATCGCAAAATACGTCTAAAGAGCAGCGAACTGAAACTGGCATCGCTCAAGGTTTTGATCCGGTTCCTCGAGTGATTTCAGCAACCGATGTCGCTTAAAAATTGTCTATGGCTCTGTTTCCTCATCCGACATCAAAGTTATTTAGAAAATTTGCGTTTCGATGAGGACACTTACCTGGCTCTTATTTAAAAGCAAATTCGTGTACTGCCGAGAGGCCTCGACCTTCTTTCTGCTGGCGCCTGGGAGGATGCGAGCAAGACCGTGTAATCTGTAATCTATAGAAGTTGCCCCAGGAAACTAATTTCCATAGAGCAGCTCTTTTGAGACCCTGCTGGAAGGGAACACTCGT
>NC_087203.1:33120462-33130462 GCF_015104395.2 Macrobrachium nipponense | reverse complement strand
ATGAAACTCCTCTTTTAAGGATGCCTGAAAGATAACACGTTACTTTTCAGTGCACTGATTTTCTCATTTCTTATATCAATACGTTATTGCTGCCATCGTTGTCATTTGTCTGATCAAACGTAACATCCTTCGTAGCATATGATCTCTATTGCCCTTCCTTCATCCCCCATTATTGGTTTTCCACATTGTCATCTCTCAGCCTTTACCTCCACTTCGATCATCTTTATTCTGCCTCTTGGCACCAGACTTTCTATTTTTGTTATCTCCTGGTCATCTCTGCTTCTGAAGACACGTATAAATCATGGCTTCGGCAAATGGACCTCCCCGTCCAGCGCAAAATGTTAGTCATTCGACTATTTACGAGCGCTCTCGTAATGGATGCGCCTGTGGTACCTACTTGGCACACGTTTGAAAGATTGCCACTGTGGTGCCATGACCAGCTGAGGGTTGCAAGAATGATTACTATACTCTGTTTTTTCCATCCGACCATCCGCCTGTGGTGGTCGCGCATGGTAACACTGCGTCCCGGGCTTTAAATAGTTACGCCATGTCTAAGTTTTAGGTAAATAGAAGGATATCTGGGTGTACATTTGCAACTGAAAAGTGTTTGAATAATTTACTGTATGTGAATTACACCGTTAATATTCGAAATAGGATATTATTATAATTGATGAATGTAAGCTGAACGTAACTATCTAAAACCCGGGACGCAGTGTTACCATGCGCATACACCACAGGCGGATGAAAAAAAAAACAGAGTATAGGCAGTTTTACAAAAAGTGCTGTTATTTTAAGCATAAGCAAGTTGGTTTTCATTACGTATTTTGCATTTGCTTCTCAGGTTAACTGGAATTAAGTCGTAAATCTGTTGGGACAACAGTATTTCATTCATCAGCATCTTCACATAGTGTACATATATTCGTCTGTACCATTTGTACTACCATTCTCTGTTTCAGTAGAATAAAACCAGCTTCAGAAAAGGAAAGCTATAAGTAACTGAAATGAATGAATTGTATCCCTCTCTGTTTCAGTAGAATAAAACAAACTTCAGAAAAGGAAACCTATAAGTAACTGCAATGAATAAATAGTACCAAAGTAAGTGTATTTCCTCGTTCATAATCTGGTAACGTTTTGAAACTACTCAAAACTAGTCTTTGAACTGAGTTGGTGTTTCTGTGTGGCTTTGGTAGTACCAATTTCATTATTAAGGGAACGTATACATGAGGAAAAATAATCTTTTCTTACATTTTCAATTTCGGATTCACTTCTAGCGTAGGATACTAATTCTAAAGGATTTTCCTCATCAAGAACGATTTTTGAGGATATTTCATTGACGGTCAAACTCAGTAAGATATACATATACATATTTTTATACATATATACATACACACACACACACACACACACACACACACACACACACATATATATAATATATATATATATATATATATATATATATATATATATATATATACTTATAAAGAATTAAAACTTTGTAGATGGAAACTTATTCTGTAACAATCTACAAATTCAAGTGTCTGCAAAACAGCGAGATGCATGTGCACTTATATATAATATATATATATAAATATATATATATATATATATATATATATATATATATATATATATATATATATATATATCCTTTTTTAAGAAAAATCCTAGATATTGACTGGGTTTTCAGAATCATGGCGACATGTTCTGAATATCTTTCAGAAAACTGAGACATCTAGAAATTTACAACCATTCCCACACGTCCTACACACCTTCACCTGTTTCTCTGTTCCCCAAAATTACAAACCAATCAAAACTGTGAAAGTCTACTAGAGCTTCGCTCTTCATGGCACGTAAAAAGATAAAAAAAAAAAAAATAATAGGAATAAAAAAAGAAAAGCAGAAGGCATCAAGGCTACTGAAGGATAATTATTATCAAGAGGCTTTCTGTCTGTCTAGATCAAGGCTCGCGGAGCGAACCTAGACTCATTTGTAATCATTATCCGGCATCTTTTACTTAAGGGGAACCTCTGCATCCTGTTTTTACCCTCCTTGCCGACATACTACGTTACACCAATTGGTCGCAAGCACTGCTCGCAAGTATGACTTATGGCCTGTCCACACGAGCGGGTATGCCCGTCAGGCACTTCTAGCTGTTTGAATTTTCTCTCGTTTCTGAAGCAATGGTACCAGACAATCGCATCTTTCTGGCTCCATCTAGGTTGGTCAGTATAGTAGAATGGGTTATGGGAACAGTGTTTGCCCGTCGGGCAATACCCGCTAGTGTGCACAGGGACTTACAAGCCCTGCTCGCGGGCACAGCCTTTACTGAGAAAGAATTCTCCTGGACTGATTTTAGGGCGCTCTAGGTACTGAGAAGTATCTATACTCAATAATGAAAGGTTGACATTTTTACTTATATCTTCTCGATGAATATAAGAAAGTAGGTCACGCTTGGGTCGGCCTGTTGGTAAAAAAAAAAAAAAAAAAACATAGAGACAATATTATTATTCACACTTGACATTTATCTGGTGATATCAATTTTGATATTACTGTTACTACTACTGCAATTGGTTCTGTTATGATTATCGTTATTGTCTTTTTTATTCTTGTAAGGTTATTATTTTCTCTGGTATTTCGGTTACAAGTATTTATCACTGCCAGCACATTAAGCTGCTGTGATATTATTATTATTATTATTATTATTATTATTATTATTATTATTATTATTATTATTATTATTATTATATTATATAAAAGAAAACGTACAGTATTTCGCAGGAAAGAAGTACAAAAGGAAAAATTGGAGACTAGAGAACGAGATAGGAATAATGTATATATATCGAAATAACAAATAATTACGCTTCACCAAATCAACAAACAAATAAACAACAGACAATACAATTTAACTGTCGGGTAATGCAACTTATAAGTGATTTGTCACAAAGGAAACGATACCCTCTGGTATTTTAAGTAGTTTCTCTCCATCTTTGATTCATTCATTGATTCATTTATTTATTCATTTTTAGTTCTAGTTTGTTTAGCAACTTTAACACTGATGTCTTTTACGAGAGTTTTATATTATGTCTGGCTTCTTTTAGCTACTAATTTCTGGTCTTGACATACACACATACATACATGCATACATACATACATACATACGCATCTATCAGTCTATTCGGGAAGTTCGCCTAGGTTCGATCCCCGTGCATGTCAGAATGCTCAAGGCTTTATCCGTTAAAACGCGGTACTTCTGATAACCAGAATATTAGATGTTACCTGTATGAAAGGCATCGCACAGTATATCCCGAAACATAGACCATAACATCCGTGTCTGTCATAAATGATAGAAATCAGAGCGTTTTATCTTTTTTGTATAATCCACTATGTTTATTTAACACGAATTAAGCACGTAAATAGATGAGAACACATTTTTTATGCATTTTGTTGTAAGGAAAAATATAAAAATAGAATTAATAGCGCATTGTCTTTTTATAAACAAGAACCACACTGTCCATAAATGCACGTACAACCTTGAGAGAGAGAGAGAGAGAGAGAGAGAGAGAGAGAGAGAGAGAGAGATGGCATTTCCTGTCTCGAATAGTGAAGGCCTTAATGAGTAAATCGCCTTCATTTTTGCAGCCATTAACTTTCCATTATACCAATATAGATGACCAGGCATCTGACTTCCAAGTTCCAGGATGTAGTTTAGAGGAGTCTGCTCTGATGATTACTATTTAGAGAGCGGTCTGATAGTCACACGGGAAACTATGCCCCGAATATTCAAGCCGTCTCATTGTCTGAAGCTGATTTGATCGTAGCGAGATGATCCGTCTCCATTTTAATAAAGTAGCTTTTTGGCTGCTCGCTCGAAATTATATCCATTATCCTTTTCTTTATGATAATTCTTCCCTTCCCTCTTTCCAGGTAGCGTTTACCTCATACATCATCGTATGCTAATAAAGTAGTTAATGTCTTATTTATTTTTTTGCACCACCTTCCTAACAGCCTTTGATACCTTTCTGTGGTTTCATATTTATCATGTCTCTTTTTATTTTTACTGTTTTTGTTCGCTTTTATTAGTTGTGGGTTGTATATTCTTCCAGCTGTGCATAGAAACGATTGACGATGAACATTGGTTGTTAATTCCGAAATCACTCATTTGAGGTCAAATTAGATTCTTCAGAATTCCAGAATATGGAATAACAAACATCTTGTGTTTACACTGAGAAGAAGAAGAAGAAGAAGAAGAAGAAGAAGAAGAAAAAGAAGAGATACATTAACGAAACGATCTTACTAAAAATGGCGCGTCCTCTATTACATTCGTCTCTTTCTTGTGTTCACTTTAACTAAGTCCTCTTTATGATCGTCACAGAATAGAAAGGGGACTTTTGATCACACAAACGATTCCAGCATCTTACTCGTCGGGTTTCATCTCAAAAGCGAACGTATTCTGCCCAATTGCAGGTAAAAAGAGAGCATAAGGTATATAAGCTCTCACAAATGGATGGAAAAGATATGTGCTAAATGACTACACATGCATGATATGTTAAAAAGTCAACCAATAACAAATGAATGTTAGAACAATTAAAAACAAGCAGTGATTATTAAGTGAGTTGCATGTTATTGATTAAAGATCAAATTAAGCAAGTAATGCTGAAATCAGCCGTTTAATACTTCAGGTGGATTGGAAAATAGTTATTTCGCTTTCAAGAATTCATGCTTTGATTGAAACAGAATGAACAAGCCTTGAAAAGTAATCTGATAATTGCAATTCTCACAAAATTTGAAATTCTGTTTTAATCGTCAACGGCAACAGAGAACTTAAGGGAAGAGACTTATGATTTACTATTAGACCTTGTGTGAGATGGCTACTGCAGAATCAATTGATAATATACGAATTATAGCTATTGTAAGTTCGTTTTACCTCAAGACGAGACACAAGCCACGCCCACTGGCTGTGTTACAGTTGTCAAATGATTCCAGATTGAAAATTAGCAGGATGACTATTTCCTTTTTTTTCTTGCCATCTCACTTTTTAGTCTGTCAATATATACCAGCCACACCGAGTAGAGCCATGGAATCTTACTGCAAATCACAAGGAAAACAGTTTGAGAGTACTTTCTTACACTGAAAAGGCATTGTTTGTTTGACCTACTTGGTGTTCATAAATGACTGTTCCTATTCAGCATAAACTAAGAGCCAAATTTGACTCCGGAGGTGAAGAATGGAATAAAAAAAATTATGAAAACCTTCGATAAAACGAGGAGACGAAAACCGAGAAGTGAAAAGGAATCACGGAGGAAGAGCTACTAAATATGTCAGAGTTATGGCTTCAAATTGCTCAGAAGTCATTCGCAAGTCACAGGCTCAGCAATAGAGTCTGAAGCTAAATAAACTTCGTTTCTTTATCGTCTCATTCATTCTTATGCGGTGAAGTACTCTCAGCTAGAAGTGAAATCAGTTCTATGCAAATCTTAGCATTTGACGGGTGAATAGAGTTAAGAGTTAATACATTGTAAGTGTTAGATATGCCTGCTGTCATCCATAGTTGTGGATGAGAACGAATTTGCATTTTTATTATCTATACAGAATTCCCTTCAATTCTCTTCACTTCGTTCATTCCTTTTACGAAATGGATGCCGCAATTGCCCATTACCAACCTTTAGAATAACTGCTAATGCGAATCAAACGTCATTTAATATTTATTTGGAAATTTCACCTCTTTTCGTCCAATCCCTGTACGAGATACGATGGCAAACTGCCCATTACCGACGCTTCGGCTAAATTCATTCCCCAATTTATCCCTCTCATTTCACATCGTTAGACCTTCTTCGGGATACATTCCATAGCTCCTAACGGCGCGGATACGTACTACTTCTGATAATACTTGATGCTGGAGTTTTTGCTTTTCATCCTTTTTTTTTTTTGTTTTTTATCTTTCACTCAGTTTTATTATCTCCTCAAACCTTTTTTTTTTTTTTTTTCTTTTTTTTAACCGAGTGCATATAAGAACGCAGGATGCTATCACAACCGCCCCGAAGAAAGTTCAAGGCGTTTAACAAATTACAAACCTCCTTTTTCACCGTCAGGTGGAGGAGCTAAAGATGAGAGAGAGAGAGAGAGAGAGAGAGAGAGAGAGAGAGAGAGAGAGAGAGAGAGAGAGAGAGAAGTATGCTTAGAGTCAGGTTTATGACTGACTAGCCTATCTGCAGATCGGCATAGGTTCGAGTGAAGGAATGTGCGTGTGTGCGCGTGTGTGTGCGTGTGATTACGTGCGTTAGGCGGGACGCCCTTGCCAATGTGAATATGGCCTTGCCCCCTTTGAGGAGCTCCTTTTTACTCCTCCCGAGGACAGACTTTCATTCGAGACTCTCAATCTGCCTCTGCGTCCGTCCGTCGGAGGCGAAAGGTGTAATTGGCTATTATTTATTTTTTTTTTTTTTTTTTACTTATTTATCTCGTCTCGTTGACTTTTCCTTTCTTCTGCGTGGGAAACCGAGGCGGGAAACGCTTTTGTGTACACCCGGGGCCCGCGAAAAAAAATTACATTCAAGATTGTATTCATTAATTTCTTTCGATTGATGAAACCTCGAAAGCTCTTGTCGTTTCTTCTTCTTCTTCTTCTTCTTTTTCTTCTTGTCATTCCTTATTCTTCCTCTTCTTCTTCTTATCATTCCTTCTTCTTCTTTTCCTTTGTCATTCCGTCTTCTTCTTGTGATTCCTTCTTCTTTTTATTCTTCTTCTTCTTCTCCTTGTCATTCCTTCTTCTTCTCCTTGTCATTACTTCTTCTTTTTGTCATTCCTTTTTTTTGTCGTTCTTTCTACTGTTCTTTCTTCTTGCTTCGTCCTTTCTTGCTTCTACTGTTTTGTTACTTCTCGCTGTCATTGCCCTTCTTTCTTATTCTTCTTAGTCATTCTTCACTTCTTTTCCGTTCTTCTTCTTCTTCCTTCTCGTTGTCATTGTCATTTTCTGTCTTCTTTTCCGTTGTCATTCCCCTCTTCTGTTTCCTTGTGTCCTATTCGCTTCTGCCTTCTTGCCATGTCCCCTTTCTTCGTGCCTTATTCTTATTCGTGTCTTCTCCTTGTCATTCCATCTTTTCTTGCTTCGCCATTCTTTCTACTTCTTCTTCTCGTTGTCATTCCTTCTTCTTATTCTTCTTGTCATTCTTCCTTCTTCTTCTTCTTCTTCTTCTTCTCGTTGTCATTCATTTTTCTTCTTCTTTTCCTTGTCATTCCCTCTTCTTTTCCTTGTCATTCCTTCTCCTTCTTGCCATTCCCTTTTCTTCGTCTTATTCTTATTCTTCTTCTCCTTGTCATTCCATCTTCTTCTTCTTGCCATTCCTTCTACTTCTTCTCGTTGTCATTCCTTCTTCTTCTTCACTTACTTCTTGTCATTCCTTCTTCTTTTCCTCATTCCTTCTTATTCTTTTACTACTCCTTCTTGGCATTACTTCTTCCTCTTATTCTTCATCTGCTCCTTGCCATTCCTACCTTTCTCCCCCTCCTCCTCCTCTTCTTCTTCTTCTACTTCTGCATCCTTTACTCATGCCCTGAGGGCATCTGGGTCAAATCGTACCTTGGTTAACAAGATCTGCCTTCGCCTTTGGGTCCTGCTATCGTCCCTGACGCCCTAGTTTAGTGCTACGACATAAATGGCAGAATCCTGTGGTCCAAAACAAAGTCAGTTTGTTTAGAAATG
Organism: Macrobrachium nipponense; assembly: GCF_015104395.2. Classification (NCBI taxonomy): domain Eukaryota; kingdom Metazoa; phylum Arthropoda; class Malacostraca; order Decapoda; family Palaemonidae; genus Macrobrachium; species Macrobrachium nipponense. Next base: position 33,122,760 of record NC_087203.1, on the reverse strand, counting down.
TTTAGAATGCTTTATGGCGAATGTTCAGGTCTCTATAATTTTGAGAATTGAATATTTCTAACGTTCGCCTTGAGGCTTATTCTTTAGGGCGCCCTGTTCTTTAAATGAGAAGTTGAACGGGTCTGAATTTTTTTTTTTTTTTGTAGTCAGGGTTTAGTGGACGTTCAGATGCCTGAATTAGAAACAAAGTTTTTTATTGTAAGTAATCAGAGGCTTCTGAATGTCTAGATCCTGAATTAGAAATTAGAAGTTTTTATATTGTAAGTAATCATTTGCTTTTGAAGGTCTAGATCCAGAATTAGAAATTAGACATTTTTATATTGTAAGTAATCAGATGCTTTTGAATGTCTAGGTCCAGAATTAGAAATTAGAAGTTTTTTATTGTAAGTAATCAGATGCTTCTGAATGTCTAGATCCAGAATTAGAAATTAGAAGTTTTAATGTAAGTAATCAGAGGCTTTTGAATGTTTAGATCCAGAATTAGAAATTAGAAGTTTTTATATTGTAAGTAATCAGATGCTTTTGAATGTCTAGATCCTGAATTAGAAATTAGAAGTTTTTTTATTGTAAGTAATCAAATGCTTTTGATTGTCTAGATCCTGAATTAGAAATTAGAAGTTTTATTGTAAGTGATCAGATGTTTTTGAACGTCTAGATCGAGAATTAGAAATTAGAAGTTTTTTTATTGTAAGTAATCAGAGGTTTCTGAATGTCTAGATCCTGAATTAGAAATTAGAAGTTTTTATATTGTAAGTAATCAGAGGTTTCTGAATGTCTAGATCCTGAATTAGAAATTAGAAGTTTTTTATTGTAAGTAATCAAATGCTTTTGAATGTCTAGATCCAGAATTAGAAATTAGAAGTTTTTTATTAAGTAATCAGAGGCTTTTGAATGACTAGATCCAGAATTAGAAATTAGAAGTTTTAATGTAAGTAATCAGAGGTTTCTGAATGTCTAGATCCAGAATTAGAAATTAGAAGTTTTAATGTAAGTAATCAGAGGTTTCTGAATGTCTAGATCCAGAATTAGAAATTAGAAGTTTTATTGTAAGTAATCATATGCTTTTGAATGTCTAGATCCTGAATTAGAAATTAGAAGTTTTAATGCAAGTAATTAGAGGCTTCTGAATGTGTAGATCCTGAATTAGAAATTAGAAGTTTTAATTTAAGTAATCAGATGCTTTTGAATATCTAGATCCAGAATTAGAAATTAGAAGTTTTAATTTAAGTAATCAGATGCTTTTGAATATCTAGATCCAGAATTAGAAATTAGAAGTTTTTAATGTAAGTAATCAGATGCTTTAGAACGTCTAGATCCAGAATTGGAAATTAGAAGATTTTTATTGTAAGTAAACAATGCTTCTGAATGTCTAGATCCAGAATTAGAAATTAGAAGTTTTATTGTAAGTAATCAGAGGCTTCTGAATGTCGACAGATCCTGAATTAGAAATTAGAAGTTTTTTATTGTAAGTAATCAAATGCTTCTGAATGTCTAGATCCTGCATTTAGACAGTGAGAGTTATAATCTGCTTGATCAGTTCTTTTGAAAGCTCAGATTTAAACATTAGAAATGGAAAGTTTTATTTTCCTTCACCAGGCTGTTTTGAACCTCCACTTCTCGCGGCTATTAATCATAACTTTTTTTTTTTTTATTCTTTGCATTCTTGATTTAAGATTTAGAACGAAGGACGAATCACCTTCCAGTGAATTTATGACCTGCAATTGATGAGGACTTTCGTAGCAATGAAGTCATATTTATCGTCCTGATTTGTCTCTCCCTTCGGAAGATCTGTCGCCATATTTGCACTGACGCAATTCCAAGAGTCATTTTCTTTCTTTCTCATGTTGATTTGCAATGTGCGATCCATGCAGAGATTATTACGAGTTTTATTGATGGCGATGGAGAGAAGATCATTGTGTTAAATGGTTATGAACATGGGGAAAAAAAATTAAGTATATCTGAGTTTCACCAGACCACTGAGCTGATTAACGGCGCTCCTAGAGCTGACCCGAAGGATTAGATATATTCTTACGTGGCTGGGAACCAATGGGTTACTCAGCAACGGGCCTACAACTTATTGTGGGATACGAACCGCATCGAGAAATGAATATCTATCACCAGAAATAAATTCCTCGTTGGCAGAGCGGGGAATCGAACCCGGACCCTGAGATTGGTAGTCGAGCACGTAACGGACTCGTTCAAGGAGGAACTATGAGCATGGCAGTGGAGATTAGAAGAAGAGAAAGACCAAAGTTCAGGGAAACGGACAATACAGCAATGACATGCGAAAGAAAGGTT
>NC_087203.1:33045462-33115462 GCF_015104395.2 Macrobrachium nipponense | reverse complement strand
AGTTACAAAAGGGAGGCACGAGTTTCCTCTCTATATTACTCTTTAGCTATACCTGTATAAAGACCCCCACAAACTGCTGGGTGTATCGATACTTTGGTATCGATACTTTCAATATTACCCTAGTATCGAAAATATTGATATAAATTGTTAGGTATCGATAATTTGAGTACACAGTGAAAATCAAGCATCTGGCATTCTCTAATGTAGTGCCATAAAATAAATAATTCACACCTGAAAAAAAAATATCAGACTATTAAAATTAGGTCTCACGGCATTTAGATAAATAGTGTAACTTGTTATAGACATCCATCACCTCTTAATTTTCTACCATAAGACTCAAAATTCTCAATACACAAGAAACAAAACTTTGATGATGAAGTAGAAGTTAGAAACTGCATACAAAGCAGTGCTACCGTACCGTGTTTCCACCCGTACGACATGTCTCCACTCCCCAGCTTTGGTGTTGGGCTGCCAGCCGTGCAAAAGGCTGCCAGCCTGCACTCCACAGTTCCAATTGGAAGAGCCAAAATTTAATAGGCAAGAAAACCCTCTAGACTGTTGGAATGCAAGGGAACAATCTGTAAGTAAAATGCATCATGTAGCCAAAAAATATCTAAGTCTGGTTGCAACATCAGTTCCATCAGAAAGACTTGTTTTCCCAAGCTGGCCAATTGATAAGCGATAGACGGAACTGTCTGAAGGCAGAAAATGTAAACAAGATTCTATTTTTGAAAAGTTTTCTCAAAAAGTAGGAAGCCTATTTTTTTTCTTTCAGGCTAAGAGTTTCAAAGATATACTTGCTGTAATTTAAGAAAAAATACTCTAATTTGCACAAGGTAGTTTTTAAATGGTAAAATTTAATTTCTTTTTCTAAATATATTTTCCATTCAAAAATAGAAATGTTCATATTTTCACCATAAGAAAATACTTTATTTAGTTAAGACGTAATTTCCTAAATAAAACTATTTCCTTTTGCTCTTCACTCAAGAAATTGTTTTTATTTTACAGAAATGTACTTTTTATTTGTATCCTGATGAAGGCCTCTATCTCTAATTATTGATTTGTTTAGTTGTATGACTTTTGTAAGTATTTTCCAATTTAAAAATGTATATATTATCTCTTGTACAATATTTCAATAACTACCTATGTGAAAATATTTAACTCTGTTATGTCATAAAAGTAAATATATTATTTTTATAAAAAAAAAAAAAAATTGTCTTTTGAATGTATACGTTCTTAACATATCCATTTACTATCAGAAATGAAGAAAAAAATATCTGGGGAATGAAATAAAACAGTGTAAAATGTGAGAATCTATCCTATATACCTGTATAATCAAGAAAGTACGGTAAATACTCATAATAACCGATATTGACCACCGAAGTACTTGGTATCGGTACTCGATACATCGAATCGATATTGGAATTATTACTCAGAATCGTATCGAAAGGAAATCACCGGTATCGCCCAGCATCAATCCACAGATATTTAATATATGTGCGCTTATCTCTATGAAATTCAGCGCCATAAAGATAATTCGAAAAGACCCATATAAAGGAAATTTGAGAACTGAACTCTAAAGTGAAAGAAGTCTACGATGAGTGAACATATCTAATTAATTCAATTTTCAGTATACAAAACTTTTATGTTAAATTCACTAATTTTTCAGACTACAGTGAGTACGTTTTAATTGCCTATTAGTTTTGATATCGACACAGAAATGGTTGAGTAAATGGAATTTAAAAATCTATAGAAAAAAAAGTCAGTGACAACATAGGCGGTTTCGTTCCATCAGATACTAATCGCAGGGCGTCTTGTCCCGTGTGCCAGGTAGACTCTGGCTTCTAGCCACAGGCAAAGGACTTTGATCATTCGTTTTCTTAAACGCCAATTGTACCTCTGTCGATGTAGGAAGAGAATAAGAAATGACCTGGTGCTCAGTCGACGTGACTGGGTCATAATAGAGACGGTTAAAAAAAAGAACGTGGTGCTAAGCTTGGAAGGATGGCGGTAAAATCCTTTACTTTAGTAAAGCAAAAAAAATCCATATACTAGTCTTATTTCATTCCATTTCTCCACTAACTCACCAACATAGGTTACAGGTAGATGCGGTCATTACATAAATAGAGGGTCAATAATACCTGAAAGTGTTAATATCTGTAGATAAGTACTACGTAGTTCGGTGTTCTTCCACCAGAGCTGCCCTGCAGAACCTTATGGCCATCTTAAAAATCTCGGAAACCGCGAAAATTAACTATACGCTTGGTATCTCCTACGGGTTATATATATATATATATATATATATATATATATATATATATATATATATATATATATATATATATATATATATATATATATATATATCATTTTCTTATCGTTTGTTATCTTTATGATGGTAGGTTGTGTACCTTTTATATTTCGGGAGAAAGCATTAACATTTCACAAAAAGGCAAAACATACTGAAATTTATTTGCTCACAATTTTGTGCTTGTTAGTTTAGTGTCTTGTCAGTAGTAGATACAGTTTCTCTGTCAACGTGCCTTTTCCACACCGGTAAGTTAACGTTTTCGGGCATACCTGTAAAATCAGGAAAAAAAAAATTTCTAAAAACTGATCAACAATGAATGCCATCGTGTCTATAGTGCAATAAGACACGGCTGACTTCGTCAAACCCATGAAATCCAAATAATCAACATTCCAGCTGACTCAGTGGCCACGGCCCAAAAGTCTCCCCTCCCAGGCGACAGCGAGAAGGTGATGACGTATTGTGTTATGGCTCCTCCCTTTCATCAACCGAACATGTTATTTTGGAATGCCATGAAAGTAAGTGCCCAAAATAGCAAATGAAAAATAAGAGAAAACGTTGTCCTCATGATAATTAAGCAGAAAGAAAGGAAACATGTAGCTACTACTGTGGAACTTTCAGTAAAGCGTTGAAAAATAAATACGGACACTCAGAACTACAAGATGCTTGTTATTACACAAAGTCCTTCAGAACTCCTCGTAGAGCCAAGAAAAGTCCTCCTTATACTATTCCAGAGACGTGTTTTGCAGTCTACAGTAGCCTTAAGGAGGAGTACTTAGGTAAGAGAAGCTTAATATACTTATGTAGTATAGTTTGCCCAGTGAAGAAGGTAATTTTGTCTTGATATTTAGGTTAGGGAATAAGCTAAATACAGCCCTACTAACTGGCACCTATTGGGATATTTGTTCCTTATAATTATAATAGTCATGATAATGTTAACAATGCGAATGATAGTAATAAGACTGGCGACGACACAAATATAGGGAGGAAAGCCTACGTAGCCTATATAGTAATCTTTATTACTAGGCTATGAGTAGGTAACGAGGACAACCGAGCGTCGACAAATGTTAGGCGATATTGTCAAATTCAAACTTCTATTTATATATTAGTATATTGTTCTTTTCTCAGTCATCTACACATGATAATATAAGTTGTAACCTTCCATACATTATATGTTCTTATAATAAGAAATTGTCACAAGTTGGAAAAAACTAGAATAAGCCTAGCGTACTGTGCAGTGGAAGGGGTGAGGTGCAAGTCTTCCTAGCAGTGGCGATTCTAAGGGGGTGTGTGGCAGCTGCCTTCCCAGATTTTGGCCATGCCCCTGGTTTGCCGCCCCCCCCTCTCCCCCACCTTTTTTAATAAGATATATATAGAATTGGAGCACCTACAGTTTCCCGGGCCCACCCTACCGCCGACCGCTAGATGGCGGCAGTGTTGCCAGATCAGTTTGCCTCGAATTCCCGGAAAATCATGTCAAAATTTCCCCAAATCATTAAAAAATTCCCCATTTCCAAATCATTCTTTTGATTAATGGGTAAGCAAAATTATATACCTTAGTAACATAGAAAAACACTTACCAGTCAATAAAATGGTAAAGGACATAATAGACATACATTGTTGAATTATATATATCGGTGGAAAGGCCAGGAAATTCTACTTACAAACATACACATGTGCTTTTTGCTACTTTGCTACATAAGATACAAGGTTGTGGTTAGTGGGTAACGAAGGTCTTGACACAGGTCTTTACAATCTAGATGAGATACAAGATCGTGATCAGTGGGTAAAGATCTTGTCCTTTATCACTAACTGACGTGGTAAGGGAACTAACTTTATGACTATTGAGTAATGACCACCAAAAGCCAAGGACACAACTGTAAAACCACCAATAGCATAGTATAACCTCCTGACGTATACTTGCATGAACTGTCAGCCAGGTTCTGTTCGTATAACAACATGCTGAATTAACAATGAAAATGTGCCACCACATCCTCATTGTTAATTCAGTCATACAAATGTTGATTTTAATGTCAAAGTTAATTAGCATAATTAGGACAATCTGATCATCGACAGCTTCCATAGATTTTCGGAAGTTCTCACTAAAATACTGGTAACTACACATACTAGTGGGAATTTCATAAAAATTTGTGAAATTATCCATAGATATATGGAAACTTCCCACAGAATTATAAATTTTCCACAAATTTTGGTGAATATCCCATAGATATATGTTAGCTTCCCACAGATTTATGGAGTCATCACAATGTTTTCAGATATTTCCAGTGATTTCTCATAATTTTCTACGAATGGTGATGAAATTCCCCAGATTCTCTAACTAATTTGTTCTAAAAATTCCCCAAATTTCAACCCAAATTCCCCATTTCCCCATCATGAACCCAAAATCCTCAAATCTGGGGAAAATTCCTCATACCTGGCATCACTGGAGGGCGGTAGGTCCGAACAACACTATTGGCAGAAGAACACCCGACCAAAATGGCGGCGATACCAAAACAACAACAAACAACGTAGAGCCAAAATCTTAATAGAATTGGTAAAGGGTGACCCCATTGGGAAACCGGGGTTTTTGGGTGAGGGGAAACGGATACGAGTGGCGGAGACTTCCGAAAACTTTAGAGAAATGGTAAAGGGGGACGCCATTGGGAACCGGGGTTTTTGGATGGGGGGAAACTGATATGGTGAGTGCGGGAGCAAAATAACAAACAATTTAGCAGCAGGTTGACCCCTTACTCTACTATCGCAAGGTGGGCTACGCTAGCCTACTACTTACCCTGAACCCCCCAGTAAGGTAACAAAGGTTGTGAGCTAACCAAACGGACCAACCTAACCTGACTAGGGCGTGTAGCCTAACCTGACTGGAGGGCTTTGCCCCCCTGGACTCCCAGTATGGTAACAAAGGTTATGACCTAACCAATAAAACCAACCTAACCTGACTTAGGGAGCGTGGCCTTACCTGGCCAGGGGCTTTGCCCCCATGGACCCCCCAGTATGGCAACAAAGGTTGTGACCTAACCAAACCAACCAACCTAACTGCACTTAGGACATAGTTAGTATATTTAAAACACGTGGGTGAGGAGCACCACCACACGAAACTATCTTCCTCTTTCACAAGGCTCGCCGTTCCCTCTCTACATTGTTCGAACAGACCACTATAATCACCTAAAAGGCCACTCTTGAACAAATACGAACATAGTACGTCTACGTCTTCACACAACTTTATGAAATTGGAAAACGTAACCGGATTTGCAGCAGAAAAGGCAACGAGGAACGGGTGAGGTGTTACCGGAGACGCCTTGTTGACTGCTTTGAATAGTGGCGCAGTTAAGGTCGTGGTAGGTGAATGGCCACCCTGGGTCGAAGGGACTACTTAACTGTGTGGATGGATTTGGGTGTTGTGCAGCCCTGGAAATTTGAAACTGGCCCACAAAACTGTACGTAAATAAGAACAAAATATGTCTACGTTGTCACCCAAGTTAATTAAGTAAGATATCGTGACGGGATTTGCAGCAGCAAAAGCAACAGCGGCTGGGTGAGGTGTTACAGGAGACTGTTTTGAATGTTCGTGGCAGGGAGGAGACGCGATGTTGACTATTTTGAATGTTTGCGCTGTGCAGGCCGTGGTGGGTGATCAGCCACCCCAGGTCGTAGGAACTACTTACCTTGGCGGATGGATTTGGGTGTCGTGCACCCCGGGAAACTGGCCTGCAAAACAGTAAATTACCCATAAAATTAATTATTATTGAATATAACAATAGCCACTAACTAGTCACACAACATTATTTGTTTATATTGCTAACACTCGTAAATCTGCCTTTGGTTGCTTATATAGGTTACTATTGATAGCTGTAACACTTCCTGTTACTAGTGCTTCTTGTGAAAGAAGTTTTTCCAAAATGAAAATAATAAAAACATTTCTTAGAAATTCAATGACTAGTGATCGAGAGACTAAGTAACACTGCATTATTATCAATTGAAAGTAAACGGGCTGAGTGTTACAGACGGACACCGAGGTCCTTTACAGGTTCTTAATTATAATAAACAAAAAGAATTCAACACCAACAATTGAAACTCGGAATACGAATATAGAAAGAAACACAAACAGAACAAAAGTTAATTTAAAAGCTTACTAACAAAGATAAATGCAGAATGGTCTCTCCTATTTACATAACAAAAATAAAATCTTACAGTATGTGAACTGGGAAACCGTGCCATAATGAAATACTTACTAGCCACTTTTCCAGATGAAAATCAATGGTCGAAGTGCCGGCTTCACAAAGGAGAACTGTAAAACTTCAGACGTCTTCTTGAGTCTTGACTCCATACTGCAGAAAGCAATGTCTATTCTTGATACTCGAAGGGCAGGTTACTACTCAAAACCACTTGTAGGACGTTTTTTCTCTGAAGGGTTGCTCAACATCAGAATATCTCCCTCTCCGACTATGGACGACTTAACTTGATTCCGTTCACACTCTCTCTCTTGTGCGCCCTCTTCTCTTCCTCTCTTATCCTTCATCCGTTCCTTTTTCTCTTCTATGGACGACTTAACTCGTTTCCGATCACACTCTCTCGTGCGTCTTCTTCCTTTCTTATCCTACGTTTCTTCCTGCTTCTCTACTATGGACAACTTAACTCATTTCCGATCACATTCTCTTGTGTATCTTCTTTCTCTCTTATCCTTCGTCTCTTCCTTCTTTTCTTATCTCTCTCTGATGATCTGATTTCTTCTACTTCCTCAGTCATATATATATATATATATATATATATATAAATATATATATATATAGATATATATATGATATATTATATATATATATATATATATATTATATATATTATATATATCTATAATCTATATCTATTCTATATATATATACTATATATATAATATAATATATATATATATATATATATATAATAAATATATTATATATGGCGAATCTTTAGGGGCGATCTTAATATACTTTATATAATAATATATAGTATATATGATATATATAATAATATCTATATATATATATATTATATTATATAGATATAATAATATTGGCGATCTAGGGGCGGGGCCCACCAGCGAACATCACAGACTCCCGAGTCGACAGGAACTTTTTAGAACGATCTAGGCGAAGAGTTACATCATAATACGCTGCATTTTTGACAGCGTGACGGCGCGTGCAGAGTTCTAACAACACACCTGGGGATTCTCTAACAATCATGAGAACAGGCGCCTCCAGTACGTTCGCGAATGCCTCCTTGCTGCAGACCTACTTGAAGAAAATGAATTTTCCTTTCCTTTTTCTTATAATTCTTCGCTATAAAGCAATTATCATGACCCGTTCCCCCAAAAGAAAAAAAATGAAATCAACTGATTTCATTTTTTTTAAAAAACAAGAATCCAACAGCAGGGGAACAATTCTACATAAAGCTTTAACTCAGTTAAACACTCACACTTCTCCATTCACTCACCCACTCGTGCCAAAACAGAAAACTGTCATCAGGCTACTCATTCTGAAAAATCTCTAGAGAGGCTATCAGCTATAACATTATCCTTTCCTCCTAAATTTCCCTTTTCTGAACACTGATTAAAACTTCAAAATTCTTAAGTAATTCTGAGTTTTTCTCAAAACTAACTCCTCTCTGTGACACCGTTACTACGGGCATGGGCAGTGGCCATGGCACGGGACGTTCTTTATAATTCTGAAGCAAGTTTACATGCATCCACTTTGCTCTACGCTTACCCTTATTGATTAAATAATTTAGATTTCCCCTCTTCTCTAAAATTGAAAAAGGACCTTCGAACTTATAAGATACAGAGGGACCTTCTTTCTGGATTAATACTAAATCTTTTTCTCCCACACAGAAACTTCTCTCTTTCGCTCTAAGATCATGTTTCCGTTTAGTCTCCCCTTGACTTCCACTCTCGTTCTCCTTCGCTAGTTGCCAAGCATCTCTTAAATTGTTTTTATAATACTGTAGATTAGTTATGTAGTCCTCATTACCTTGTTTAAGCATTAAATTTCATTTTAACATTTCCAAAGGACCTTTAGCGGTGTGACCGAAAACCAGCTCGAAAGGACTAAATCCTTTAGTGTCGTTTGGTGCCAACCGTAAAGCTAACAGAACAAATGGCAACTTTTCTTCCCAGTCATATTCAAAGTTACTACACAGTTTTCGTAAACAACTCTTTAACATTTGGTGAAACTGCTCCACAATGCCTTGTGATTCGGGGTGATAAGGTGTGGAAGTAACGAGTTTAATGCCTAGCTCTTTCATTCTATCCTTGAAATACTTGGATACAAAATTACTACCAGTATCACTCTGTACAGTACGAGACAGACCAAACATAGAAAAATAATCTAACAATCGTTTAACTATGGTCCTTGTATTACAGCTTCTTACGGGTATCACCTCTGGATAGCGAGTTAGTCTATCAATGATTGTCAACAGATATATACTCCCTCCCTTACTTCTAGGCAAAGGTCAGACCATATCGATAACTACATTCTGAAAAGGTTCGCCTACTGAAGGAAGGAATATTACACAGTGGAGCTCTGGGAATTATTTGATTCGGTTTCCCGGCAATTTGGCATTCGTGACAGCTTAAAACATACCTCTTCATGTCACTTCTCATTGTAGGCCAAAAATACGCCCTACTAATACACCTGGAAGTTTTATTTATTCCCAAATGTCCTTGCTCATCATGTGCTAACTTCAAAACTAGTTCACAAAGCTTCCTGGGAACCACTAATTGTTCGGTGATTTCCTCTTTACTACCTGACTTAGGACGAACATAACGACACAAAACTTTGTCCTTTAAACAAAACGTTTCCTTACACACATCAAGATCATCATCCAACTCACACTCAAAAATTAGGGTTGGTGTCTCATCCTCTCTCTGAAACCTGACTAGCTCATCCTTATTCAAAAGGTTAGTGCCTAATTCATCACAGTAACTATTACTTAATTCCACTACATTGACTACGTTACTCTCAACAGCTACACCTTCCCCTTGGCTATCACTGTCAACACCGATAGAGTCAGGTCTCTCAGCCACACTCACGCTAAGATCAACCTCGCCACTCTATCACACTCGTTTGAATCCAAAAACTCACTCTCGTTCAAATCCATGAACTCACACTCGTTCGAATCCACTAACAAACTATGACTGTAGTCTATGTCTGTATCTAAACCTGACCTAGTTACTACCATTTCAGGCACTGGAACCTCACCCACAACAGGATTCACATTCTTGGATAAAGCTAAGTCATTACCGACAATAATGTCAACGCCATCAATGGGCAAACTGTCAACAACTGCTAGTTTCACTTCTCCTGACACTACCTGACTTCTTAAGTTTAACTTCAACAAAGGACACAAGTGTTAGGAAATCCACCTAACATGACTTTTTCTTCCATGTTGATTTCTGCCCTGTTTGGCACACTTTCTCTCCCAATCAGTGAGACAGCAGCTCCTGTGTCTCGAAGCAAGACTACTTCTCTCGAACCTACTCCTCCAAGAGAGGAAACTACACCTGACAGAAATTCACCAAAAAATTTCATAGTCTCTCTCATCACATCATTCCTACTTGACGAAAGGTTAACTAGAGACACTGGTTTCTTAACGTCCTTCCTTTCTATTGCACAATTTCTCGCTAAATGCCCTTTCCCATTACATCGGAAACAAGTTAATTCTGAGCCACTAGATGCCACTTTATTCTTACAAACCTTAGACATATGACCAGGTTTTCCGCATGCATAACAGTAATAGTCACTTTTACTCACATTGCTATTACTAGAGCTGAAACTTTTACTGCTTTGTACTCTACCAGACGAAGGGTCATTTCGCCTCTTACCGACACTTAAATTATGAGTCAAACTATATTCGTCTGCTAACCTAGTTGCTCCTGCAAAAGTTACTTCTCGCCTATCTTCTATATAAAGCTTAATCGCAGGGGATACGTTATCATTGAAGTTTTCAAACAACACTAAGTTCTTCAAATCATCAAAATCATCAACGTTAGCAGAAGTTAACCAATAAAAAACAGCCTTTCTAACTTCTTACCGTATTCTACATTCGTAATATTCTCGTCCTTTATCAAATTTCTAAATTTCTTACAGTATGCCTCCGGTACTGACCTATACATGCTAAGAACAGTTTCTTTCACAATATCATAATCATCACATTCCTCCTTAGACATGCATCTATACACAGTAAGTGCCCTTCCACTCAAAGCTAACTGTAAATATAGAGTCCACATTTCTTTAGGAGAACCTACTCTTTCCATTAAGGGGGCCGGCCGGCTAATGCCGTTTTTTAATGACAGGACTTTGACATTCATATCACTTAATAAGGTGACTTGGGACATCTCCAAACCGCATATGATTTTCGCCTCTGACCTTTGGTTTTGTGACGCCAGGGCAATTTATCCCGAAAATAACCATTTTTCAAATTCTATCTCCTTCCTTGATATTTAATATTAAGACCTGGGATTACTACCATATATAGACCTGATGTAGACCTCCAATCAAATGGAGAGTTTTTTTTTCTAAAAGTCATTTTTTTGCTAGATATGAATTTTTCAATATGGTAAAAAAATAAACCCTATAAATCACGAGAAAAAAATTTATAAAAAAAAGACGAAACAAAAATTGGAAAAAAGGGCTCTATTTGATTGTTCTATAATGTCTTTCTGAGTTATATACCAAATTCCAATGTTATAGCTTTAAAACTAAGTGAGGAGATAGATATTGAAGGTCAATAAGTATAGTTTTGAGATACGGGCGTTCAAAGTTTTTCTTCGTATTTCTATAAAGACAAAGTTAATAAATAATGATTATTATGAATGTATATTTCTTTTTTGTGTATTAATAAACCAAAACTATTTTATTTATCATAATTTAATCATAAATGATGATCCCTTTGCTCATATATCGTAGCCTGGGGCACTGCTTGAGGCAAGATGGGGCACTCCTTCCTATGTAACCCCCTCTCTCCCCTTCACTAACTCGGCTTATTACAGCGAATTTTCTTCTGTATGTTAGCGCGAGATGTTTTCCTTGTATTTTCCTCTTTGGCATGATGACATTCTTGCCGAAACAAAGATAAACAAACGTAAATGCAAGAGAATGTCAGAGGTGAAACTCGAAGGTGTACTCTTTTTACAAAGACAATTTAATAAATCATGATTATTATGAAATGCATATTCATTTTGGGTATTAAAAAACCAAAACTATGTTATTTATCACAAATGAAGATCTCTTTGCTCAAAGATTGTAGCCTTAGGCACAGTGTGACGTGTGCTGTCAGGCAAGAAGGGGGCGTTACTAGGCGACCCTCCCCTCTCTCTTCACTAACTACGTGTATATTACGATATTCTGTAATAATACTTGAGCGATTTTTCTTCATCTGTATGTTAGCGAGATGTTTTCCTTGTCTTTTCCTCATTGGCATGATGAACTTCTTGCCGAAACATATATAAACATGCGTAAATGCAAGCGAATGTCACGAGGTGAAACTTGAATGTATAATCTACTTGAAGTCTATGGTCCAACTGATTCATGATTGAACCAGATACTCGCAGTAACTCGCTTCTGTGAGCCACGGAATCTCTACAGATGCCATTTCTCACAATTTCTTTGCCAATAATTATTAATATTTACGATAACAGAAGAAATATTGCATTTTCTTGTACGGATGAATGTTTTAGGCTTATTGAGTTATGTTTACTAATTACCCTGTAACTACGAAAGTAAGAGGAATTTTGACGAAATATTTCGTATACGTATTCTCAATTGCCATATGAAGCTCCATGAATTTTTTCATGACTTTGCATTTTTCGCCCTATACCACCATATATAGGGGTTCCGGCCGGCCCCCTTAACTTCTCAAAACACATGAAATATGTTGTAACATCTTCCTAATCAAACTTTGGTACTAATTTCAACATTGCACTCATACCTAAACCATCAGCTTCACTTTTGCTCTCACCTGTCTGACTGCTAAGAGTACTTTGCCTTAAACAAGCTATTTCCAACTCATGCTTACGTTCTTTCTCTCTTTCTTGTTGCTGCATTTCTCTCTCAGGTGCTCTTTCCTCTCTCTCAGCCACTCTTTCATCTCTCTCATACTTTTCTCTTTCTTTCCTTTCAACATACTCACAGTGATCATTCCCCTTTAGACCTAGAAGCTTACCAGACTCAATGAACTCTTTCACCATCTCACTCATTCTGGTTCTTTCTATATTCTCCGTTTCAATGTTACGTTGCCGAATATCCTGGCAAGGTCGCCAATAATGTTATGGACACCAAGGTCCACTACAGGTTCTTAATTATAATAAACAAAAAGAATTCAACACCAACAGTTGAAACTCGGGATACGAATATAGAAAGAAACACAAACAGAACAAAAGTTTATTTACAAGCTTACTAACAAAGATAAAGCGCCTGTAAGGACAACGCTTATTCATAATTTTCTCTGTACATAATTCATCATTTCGTTGTTCTTACTTCCCCCTGAGAGAGCAGCATTCAGCGGGCTTTCCGTCAGTGTATAAAGCTTGTATAACCACATATTGTGTACTTTTATATTTTGTATTTTATGTCTCTAAAGAAACACAAATCGGGTCTCGCCGACCCACTTTTACTCTCTCGCGGGCCGGTGACCACATTTCCGTCCGCATGCTGTATATTTATATTTCCCTTGACTGTAATAAAAATCAGTACACTTCTACCTGCCTCTTTGTCCACCTCTCACAACTGGTGACCCCGGAGTGACGGTGACCCAAGCGGTTTGGCTCAGCCATTAAGGGACTCACTACCGCCGCTCACCTTCAGAGATCTTTAACGGACTCATACGGCGCCTCAGATAGATCTCTGAAAGCTCCTACCGTGGAAATAACCAACGCCTCTAACGGACTAAATACGGCCATACCTGCCCAAGGTGTGTTCAGGCGTTTCCTCAAACGGTTTGGCCCGCCATTCACGACTCTGTCGACCGTTTTTGTGAGAGAGGACAATGGGCGCGCAAACAGTACCTCGCGGGAAACCTCGCGGGAAACCCGGGCCTCCCCCGCCCCAGCGACGGACTCTGACACAGCGGCCGCTCAAGCTGTCAAATTGCCCCCCTTCACAACGGCTGACCCGTCTTCCTGGTTCTTCCGAGCCGAAGGGCAATTCCGGATCGCGGGGCTCACAAACAAAGTGCTGCAGGCTGACCTCGTCGCAGCGGCTCTCCCGACAGAGGTGCTCGGCCGAATATCTAACTGGCTGACCGGTCGAGCACGAATCGGACTTGTCACGCTCGACGAGATAAAAGAAAGGCTCTTGACAGCCTATTCCGTGCCTATCGCTGAAAGGGCCGCCCGCGCCCTCGACCTAGTCACGAACCCCATGCGCGGCGCCGACACCCAAGATGCCTGGGACACTGTGATTGGGGCCTCGTCCTCTGCCCGAAATAGGCCCCGACGGAAAAAAGGTAGAGATCAGCCTGAGCCGCGAAATATTCCTGCGGCAACTCGAGCCGGACGTCCGAAAGCAGCTGACCGACGCGTACACCCTAGAGGACGACGAACTACTAGAGAAGGCAAAGAAGCTGACGTTGTCAAACAATGCCGCGAAGCTCGCCGCCCCCCCCCGATCCTCCGTGTGCCTGGCCGCAGAGAAGGAAGAAGACGACGACGACCCAACGCAAGAGATCGGCGCCGTATCCCAAGGGAAGTCCTCCCACACGCAGCGAGGTGAAAACTCCTGGTGCCGCTTCCACCGGAGGTTCGGGAGATTCGCCAGGAGGTGCGAAAGCCCTTGCACCTTCCAACAGTCAAAAAACGACGACGGCAAACAAAACCAAGGCCGCCCGTGGCAACGGCCGCGTCGGAACTACACACCGTAGGGTTCTACGTCCGCGACGCGATCTCCGGCCGGAGGATGTTTTGGTGGATACGGGGGCAATGCACTCGATATTCCCGCCGTCAGGAAAAGACCGTAGCCGCGAGCCCGACAAAACAACCTCCCTCGTCGCCGCAAACGGGACCCCCATCCGTTCCTACGGCACGAAGCCCCTCGAGATATCCATCTTGGGGCGAAACTACGTCTGGGAATTCACAATCGCGGACGTCAGGATCCCGCTACTGGGGGCAGACTTCCTGGCGCAGAACGGCCTCCTGGTGGACGTGGGCCGCAAAACGCCTCCTCGACATGGGGACATGCCTTTCCCTTCCACTAGCAGCAGGCCCGGGCGCCCCTACAATTTGTACCATCGCCCCCCACACAAATACGGCAAACCTCCTGCAGGAGTTTCCCGAAGTCTTCAAGCCGGAACTTCGTCAGGCGGCAGGGACGCCGCCCAAGCACGGGATATTCCACCACATAGCCACCACAGGCCCCCCGACACACGCGAAGTTCCGACGACTCCCTCCAGGCCGCCTCCAGGAGGCGAAGCAGGCGTTCTCGGAGATGGAACGAATGGGCATCTGCAAGAAAGCATCGAGCCCTTGGGCGTCGCCCCTGCACATGGTACAGAAACCTGACGGCACCTGGAGGCCTGCGGAGACTACAGAAGACTCAACCTCGCTACAATCCCGACCAATACCCCCTTGCCAAACATGCAGGATTTGACAGGGGCCCTTCATAAGGCGAAGGTCTTCACAAAAATGGACCTCTTAAAATCCTATTTCCAGGTTCCAGTGCACCCCGAGGATGTCCCCAAGACTGCCATCATCACGCCTTTTGGCTCCTTCGTTTCCATTACTCAACCTTCGGCCTGAGGAATGCAGGGGCCACCTTCCAGCGCCTGATGGACAGCATCCTGGGGGACCTGCCCTTCTGCGTCTGCTACGTCGACGATATCTTGATTTTTCCAGGTCCTTGGAGGAGCACCTACATCACATCCGAGCGGTCCTGAAAGCGCCTGCAGGAAAACGGGCTGGTCGTCGTTTGCGGACAAATGCACCTTCGGCGCCGAGAAGGTGGACTTCCTCGGACACGAGATCTCCGCGACGGGCGTGCGCCCCATGGCCTCGAAGGTAGGCGTGGTGCAGAAGTTTCCCAACACCAACCACGGTCAAGTCCCTGCAGGAGTTCATCGGAATGGTCAATTACTACCGCCGATTCATCCCCGCCGCCGCCCGCACCATGTCTCCTCTAACACAGGTCCTGAAGGGGAAACCAAAGGCCCTAACGTGGGAGGCCGAACAAGAGAAGGCTTTCAACGAGACGAAGAGGGCCCTCGCCAGAGCGGCGACATTATGCCACAAGACCCTGCTGCACCTTTACGCCTCACCACCGACGCCAGCAACGTCGCCTGCGGGGCTGTCCTCGAGCAGGTGGTCCAGGGCGAGCCCCAGCCACTCGCCTTCTACAGCAAAAAACTATCAGCCGCCGAGACGAGGTACAGCACGTTCGACCGCGAACTCCTGGCAGTGTACCAAGCAGTGCGACATTTCCGCTACCTCCTCGAGGGCTCCCCCTTTACGATCAGGACGGACCACCTCCCTTTGGTACACGCCTTCACCAAGGCGGGCGACGCTTGGTCAGCGAGACAACAGAGGCACCTAGCAGCCATCGCAGAGTTCGGTTGCACCATCCAGTACGTGCCTGGCGAGAAGAACCCCGTGGCAGACGCCCTATCGAGGATAGAAATCAACGCCGTGCGTCTCGGGGTCGACTACGAAGACCTCGCCCGGGAACAGGCTGCCGACCCGGAGACTGCCGCATACCGCACTGCTATCACCGCCCTCAAGTGGGAAGACTTGCCTTTCGGACCCGCAGGCATGACGCTCCTCTGCGACATCAGCACGGGCCGCCCGCGCCCGCTGATCCCAGCCTCCCGAAGGAAAGCCGTGTTCGACGTCATACACGGACTCTCGCACCCCTCGGGCCCGGACGATGGTGCGCCTCCTGACGGAGAAGTTCGTCTGGCATGGAATTCGGAAGGACTCCCTCGAGTGGGCCAGGACCTGCGTGCCTTGCCAAACTAGCAAAATCAGTCGGCACCGGAATCAGGCGTGGGGAAATTTCCGCAGCCGAAAAGAAGATTCGGCCACATACCACATAGACGTCGTTGGCCCCCTGCCCCCGTCGGGAGGCGCCAGGTACCTCCTGACGGTAATCGATCGCTCCACCAGATGGCCCGAGGCAACGCCGATGTCGGAGGCGACCACGAAAGCATGTGCCGAAGCACTCCTCGCCAGCTGGATCAGTCGATTCGGAGTGCCAGACGAAATCACGACAGACCGCGGACCAGTTTTCCTGTCGGAGTTGTGGACTGCCTTGGCCCGCCTAATGGGAACGTCGCTACATGCCACCACCGCCTACAACCCAGCAGCTAACGGCATGGTGGAGAGAGTCCACCGTTCGATCAAGGCTTCCCTGATGGCGCACTGCACCGACGAAAATTGGAAGAGCCAACTACCGTGGGTCCTCCTCGGTCTCAGGACTGCCCCGCGGGCAAACGGCGAGGCATCACCCGTGGAGAAGGTATACGGGGAGCCATTAACAGTCCCTGGCGAGTTCTTCCCGACCAATGCCGACGACGCTGACGTCTCCATCGCCAGGCTTCGGGAATCCGCCGGGAAGTTCACGCCCTGCGTCAAAACCTTCTCCGACAGAACCAAACGTTTCCTCCCGAAGGCCCTATCATCGTGCAAGCACGTCTTCGTCAGGGACGACGCCCGCCGCCCGCCTCTAACGAGACCCTACCGCGGTCCCTTCCGCGTCCTACGACGCACTGACAAGGCATATCTCTTATCCATCAACGGTCGCGAGGACTGGGTCACAATCGATCGCCTGAAACCAGCCTTCATCATGGACGAGGACCTCACAGACGCGGATTCCACAGGGCGCCTCAATCTTCCTCGGAAAAAAAGCGACTCCTTCGATCGCCAAACCTCCTAGCCGTAGCCGCGCCGCCCTCGAAAGACGGTCGAACCCCCCGAGGATCACCCCTCAGGGGAGGCATCCCAGTCCCCGGAAAAACCCCGAGATCTAACACAACAACTAATATCACGCACCCGAGGGCGCCTCCGCCGTCCAGCTCGCTTCCGCGAGTGACTACCCGAAGTACAAAGAAGTCAGCCAACAATCATACCTAATTATTGTCTTAGGGGGGGAGTATTTGTAAGGACAACGCTTATTCATAATTTTCTCTGTACATAATTCATCATTCGCGTTGTTCTTACTTCCCCCTGAGAGAGCATTCAGCGGGCTTTCCGTCAGTGTATAAAGCTTGTATAACCACATATTGTGTACTTTTATATTTTGTATTTTATGTCTCTAAAGAAACACAAATCGGGTCTCGCCGACCCACTTTTACTCTCTCGCGGGCCGGTGACCACATTTCCGTCCGCATGCTGTATATTTATATTTCCCTTGACTGTAATAAAAATCAGTACACTTCTACCTGCCTCTTTGTCCACCTCTCACAGCCTCAGTGGTGTGATCAGTATGGTCTTGGCCTGCCACCTCGGTGGCTGCGAGTTCGATTCTCAGAGATTCCACTGAAGGGTGTATTTCTGGTGATAGAAGTTCACTCTCAACGTGGTTCGGAAGTCACGTAAAGCTGTTGGTCCCGTTGCTGAATAACCACTGGTTCCATGCAACGTAAAAACACCATACAAAAACAAAAACAAAAAACAAAGATAAATGCAGAATGGTTTCTCCATTTACATAACAAAAATAAAATCTTACAGTATGTGAACTGGGGAAACAGTGCTGTAATGAAATACTTCCTGGCCAGTTTTGCAGCTGTTGTAAATCAATGCTCAAAGCGACGGCTTCACAAAGGAGAACTGTAGAACTTCAGACGTCTTCTTGACTCCATACTGCAGAAAGCAATGTCTATTCTTGAAACTCGAAGGGCAGGTTACTCCTTCTCTGAAGGGTTGCTCAACATCAGAATATCTCCCTCTCCGACTATGGACGACTTAACTTCTGTCTCTCTCCCCGACTATGGACGACTTAACTTGATTCTATTCATACACTCTCTCATGCGTCCTCTTCCTCTCATATCCTTCGACCCTTCCTTTTTCTCTTCTATGGACGACTTAGCTCGTTTTTTATCACACTCTCGTGCATCTTCTTCCTCTCTTATCCTTCGTCTCTTCCTTCTTCTCTACTATGGACGACTTAACCCATTTCCGATCACACACTCTTGTGCGTCTTCTTCCTCTCTTATCCTTCGTCTCTTCCTTCTTCTCTTATCTCTCTGATGATCTGATTTCTTCTACTTCCTCAGTCATATATATATATATCGGCAATCTGGGGGCGGGGCCTACCAGCGAACGTCACAGACTCCTGAGTCGACAGGAACTTTTTAGAAGGATCTAGGTGAAGAGTTACATCATAATACGCTGCGTTTTTGACGACGTGACGGCGCGTGCAGAGTTCTAACAACACACCTGGGGATTCTCGAACAATCATGAGAACAGGCGCCTCCAATACGTACGCGAATGCCTCCTTGCTGCAGACCTACTTGAAGAAAATGCATTTTCATTTCCTTTAACTTATAATTCTTCACTATAAAGCGATTACCATGACACTGAGAGTAGTGACTTAGATAGTTTTGTAGATGAGTTTGACAGCCGACATGATAATTGTAGAATCAAACTGCACTAAACATCTTGAGAATTGTCCCGACATGGTCCATATCTGTTTTGTGTTCAAATGTGTATTTTAAAAACTTACCATTCTTTAATAATTGCATATTGTTATGAATTGTATATAGTTTTGAATATCGAAACAACATTTTGAGAATTTTCATGATAAGCCTTATATCTGTGTGTTCATTTCATTAATTAATACCTTTCCTTACTATGCTCAAATGTGCAATATACAAACTTCACTTGCCATTCTTTAACAATTGCATATTGTTTTGGATTGTATATAGTTTTGAATGTCAAACCAGCATTTTCAGAATGGTCATGACATGGTTCATATGTAATAAATACATTTTTAGTATTACAGAATCTGTAAATAAAAACCCATGACCTGAGGTCATGGCATTAGGAGGGTCCTACGTGACCAATGCAGATCTAGATTACGCTATGCGCTGTCTGCAGTAGCCTGGTTTAAATCTGTTTACATATGTCATCGTTTTGCATTACTGATAACTTTGCACAACAACTTCCATGGGAAGCGGTTGACCTGTTAACCTACGCCGGAAACTTGTAACTTCCGAGCCGGCGGACTACGTATGTTTTTATATGAATCGCTGAGATAGCTAATGTTTCGCTATCGACGTGATGCTTTAGAATGTCAGTTCTGTACCAGCGATCAAACATATCGGTCTCCCGACCGAACTGTCTCTCTTATTATGGAGTTACAGAATAAAGTTGTTATACCTTTTTCAACTTATCTGTTTGAATCCTCTCCTTTAGTTTAAGAAGAACCACTCTACTAAGATATCACATAGGAGATGGAAGGAACCAGAAATACTTACGAATGACAGTCGTAAGGAGAAACAAACAGTCTTTCGCAAAAGTGAAGAGACTAAAATTGGTGGCAGCTTTAGACGAAGAATAAGATTAACAAGACCCATATCAGCCAACCGAAGAACTACAATAACCAACTTCCACCTACAAAATCAATACTAAACAGAGGAAACAGGATCTTCAATCAACGCAACATTTTATGAAGACGAAGATATGTCCTTCATCGAGAAGAATACAAGCATCAAAATCGACGTTTGAGTGACTGTTGTCACTTATCTCCGAGAATCAACACCGGACAAGAGCAGCATCGAACACCAACAGAAAGAAGAAAACACATAAAGGAAACACAAAGGAAACAACGCGCGATCACTAGCAAGGACGCAAAGAGTAGGGCAAGAGGAAGCCATGCGAGGAAGGAGGCTGTGACGTCATCACGACTTCCGACACGAAGACGACAGGAACTGTGACGTCATCCCATGTCAACAATCCTTCAGCATATACTCCTGAGCTAAGTACCATTTTATCTATTCAGGTTTTTTCCTCAGTGAAGTGTTGTTCATCAGGAGTTGATCGTCCAGTATTCTGGGGGTGAGTTGTTCGCCATCTTAATCTTCCTTCATTACAGAATCAATCTTCAACTATGAGTTCTCGCCCGCATATTATTTTTTTTTCTTCTCGTTGTTGCTAATCGTTTCTTGCAGGAATTCTCCGTATAATATTTTTATCAAATTATCTGTATTTTTGTATCTTTTGGGGGATTTTCCTATTACTATAACACATTTATACAGTATATTGCATATGCGTTTACGTAGTGGTCGAGTGTACTCTTATAGATATTTTGATAGGACCGCAAGGAATAGAAGTGATAAGAAAAAAGTGAAAGTGAACATGGCAACTACTCCGGCTGGCAACCCCAATGTGGTGACTCTCGTGAGCGCGAGGTCAGCAATTGTCCCTTTTCAAGGTCGGGTCAATGGGTTCCTGCCTCAAAATGTTGAGGCATGGATGTCATCTGTAGACGCTCATTTAAATGCAAAAAGCATCACAGACCCAGCAGTACAATTACAGGAGGCCAAAAGCTTCATAGACTTTGCTAAAGGAGACGCAAGTGCTTATCTAAGAGGTGTTTCTTTCCAAGAGGCGACTACATGGGACGAGTTCAAAATCAGATTACGTGCCGTGTATGGGGGTGAAGAGGCTTTAGATGTAGTATTGGCATTGAGGATTATCCTTAACCAAGCCTCCATGACTCAGCTTAATGTTGTCGAGCGGGCGGCGCTAATTGCCGACCGGCTAAATGAATATCAAGTTAGTTTAAGTAACTCCGGGTGGGTTACGAGTGCCAGAATCGCCGTGAAAGATTTTATCCGTTTAATTTACCTTACGAGTATTACTGCAATGTTGCCTGAAGCTTTAGTGCGGTGTTTTGACAAAAAATTGCAGCCCAGCAGTACGGAATTAGATGTATATAAACAAATAAAAAAACACATGTCTAAATGTACCGACCTAGATCCTTCGCTCATTCAAGTTTTTGCAAAAAATGAGAATAAGCCACAACAAGTAAACGTGGTACATAATAATAATCAAGTTGCAGGGATGGTTTGTTATAACTGTAAACGACCAGGTCACATGATTTCAGACTGTCGGACGCGTTTTTGTTCAATACATAATAGTTCCACTCATTCATATAATCGTTGCTACTCAGGGAATCAACAGCAGAATCCTACAAACACGCAACCAGTTGCCAGTGCAAATAAAAAGAAAGGTCCTCAGTACTATAAAAAGAAACAAGCAAACGGCAATGCTGCACAACAGCAGAAACAAACAAATCGTGCTTCAGGTACCTCTGTTCCTGGGCCGTCTAGCCAGAACTTGCAAGGTCAAGCGGATTTTCAAGGTGTGCTAAACAAAGCAAATACCACGTAGTTCGCTCCAAGGGGGAGAGGGCGATGTTGGGTCATCAATATCAACATCTTTTGTATCAAATAATCAGTTTAATCATTTATCAGATCATTGTGAGGCAATTGATTTTCCTATGAAACACACGGCCGAATCCAAAAAATCTGTGCAGGTTCCCGTAGATTTGCAACAAATTCATGCAATTATTAGTCAAGACGAGTTACGACCAACCTTACATGCAGTAAATTTGGACCATAAGTCATTCACTTGTTCTTTGATTCTGGTAGTCCACGTAATATCATGGATTTAAGGACTCATCATTTACTCTTTTCAAACTTCCCTATAGAGAAGTCCGGAATAAGGCTCTCAGGCATAGGAAATAATGAATTAAATGTGGTAGAAGTAACTCATGTTCAGTACAAGGTCGGTAAGCGCACGTTTTCCGATACCTTTATCGTTGTACAAAACATTAATATGTATCCCGCAGTAATTATCGGATACCCGTCTATGGGCACTCAAAATATTATCTTAGCACCTGCAAAACACGGCGTGTATATCAAAGGAAAATTCTATAAGTCTTCTAATACCCTAAAATCAGTTTTAGATAATAAAGAGACAGACAGAGTAGTCACTTACATTGAAGAACCAATCACCTGTCTCATGAACCAAGAAATAATACATGCAACCCAACAGAACTCTCGCTCGCCCGTAATATCAGCTTGCACGTAAACTCTTGAGCCGAACGTAACTTCGAACATATTAGTGCGTGTAAAGAAAACCTTGCCAGGATCTGAAACGTTAATCCTTTCCGAAACTCTGAAAACACACGGATTATCCGTCACACAAGCCATTTATACAGTCGGCTCACAACAACAATGTCACATCGAAGTCTGTAATCATTTGAATACCACTTTAGTAATCCACAAAAATCAACATATCTTGGATGCGGAAGTCTATAAACATCGCATTCTTACCGTAGCTGAGATAAATCACGCTCAATCAGTTGCGGATGAATCCCTTTTGCAATCTATAAAGAACAAAATCAATAAGGACATTCAAGAAGAAGAAATTCAGCAGAAATTTTTGAATCTTTTAACTGAATATCATGATGTTTTTTCCACTACGGATGGAACCTTAGGAAAAATGGATGTCATCGAGCATCAAATAAGGCTCAAGGACAAAAAGAAAGTAATCTATGTACCTTTGTACCGACTTCCTATGAAATTTCAGAATGAGATAACAGAGGAAGTAGGTAAATGCTAAAAGAAGGAGTCATTAGGAAATCAAACAGCCCTTATAATTTTCCGTTAATAGTAGTACCAAAAAAAGATCGAACTTGGCGGATATGCGTCGATTTTCGTCGTTTAAATGAAGAAACAATCCCTGACCGATTCCCAGTACCATGTACTGATGATATCCTATCTCTACTAGGTCAGAACAAATATTTCACAAGCTTATACCTACTAAAGGGATTTCATCAGATTCTGTTGGAACAAGAGAGTATCCCATACACTGCCTTCAGCACAGCCAGGGGACATTATGAATTTTTGCGTATGCCTTTTGGTTTACGTTGTGCTCCCATAACTTTTACTAGAATGATAAACATTGTGTTTGGAGACTTGTTAGGAGATATCCTACATGCCTACATGGACGACCTAGTAATCTTTTCCAATACATTAGAAGAACATCTACGTAAATTAGAGTTAGTGCTACAAAGACTAAGGCAGCATAATTTAAGGGTAAAGATAAGTAAGTGTGAATTTTTAAAAACAGAACTAGTCTATTTAGGTTTCACGGTTTCTAGTGAAGGTCTTAAAGTAGTCCATGATAAGGTATCGGCTATCCGTAACTTTCCGATACCTACTAACGTCAAGGGAATACAGCAATTTTTAGGGTGTAGCGGATACTATAGGAGGTTCATTAGGAACTACTCCATCATAGCCGCTCCCCTAACCGATCTTATAAAAAAGGGCGTAGATTTCATATGGTCTGAAATTTATCAAAAGGCGTTCGATAAATTGAAAGATGAACTGTGTAGTGCTCCTATCTTGAAATTTCCTGACTTCGGTAAGGAATTCTTCATAGCAACAGACGCCTCAGACCTAGGAGTAGGTGGGGTATTGCTTCAACAATATGATAAACAGTTTTTCCCTATAGCTTTTTATTCACGTAAAACTGAGGAACCTTTACCGAAAAGTAAATATGCGAGTAAATAGAAACAAGGGAAGGGCGCGCATTGTTAATTCACGTAAAACTGAGACCTTCCGCAAAGTTAAATATGCAGCTAATAGGACAAGGAAGGGCTCGCTATTGTTAATTCACTCGTGCATTTTAAATTTATAATATACGGTTATCCCGTCAAGGTTCTCACTGATCATAAGCCCCTAACGACTTCTTTAAAGGCTTTAGTCACAGCCCTAAGCGAACTCGGTGGCACATGATCATCCAGGACTTTGGCGCGAGGATCGGGTATTTACCTGGAAAGCAAATATCATTGCTGACGCATTATCACGCAACCCCTCTTCATCTTTTACCGAGCCATTAGCTGAATTAATAGATATCTCAACCTCCACGCCCATTGTTAAAACTATATGAACAGGAAGATCTGGGCTGGAGTGCTGAACTATTACAGACAGAACAAAGAAAAGATCCGCAAATAGAAAAAATCATCATTGCGTTAAACGGAAATCCGAAGGAAAAGGAATACATAAAGTATAAGCAGCAGAATTATATCATCAAAGATAATATCCTGTGTAGATCCGTGACGAGGAAAACCCGCAACACACCACAGTTGAATAACAACCAGGTGGTGGTACCTATCTCACTCATACCCACTGTCTTAAAATGGTTGCATGAAAATCCACTGCATGGACACCCGGGTTATTCCCTAATGTCACAGAAAGCCAAATCCTTATTTTATTGGCATACGATGCTTACAGATATTAAAAAGCACATAGCAAATTGTCGCACTTGTCAAGAATACAAAAGCACACGAAGACACCTGTCAGCCTAGGGGCTTACCCCGTGCCAAATCAACCCTTTGAAAGAGTACACTTAGATTTATTAACAGGATTTTACGAGTCAGACAGAGGAAATAAGCACCTCCTAGTAATCATAGATGCTTTGACTCGATATACAGAACTGATAGCGCTTAAAACAAAATCCGCAGTCGAGTGCGCTAGAAAGTTTTACGAGTGCTACATTTGTAAACATGGAATTCCACACACCATTATATCAGACTCGGGCGGGGAGTTCAATAATCATTTCCTTAACTCCTTGTGCGAATTCCTTTGCATAAAGAAAATCAATACCATGATCTATCACCCAGAGTCTAATGGGCTAGTGGAAAGGGCAAATCGTAAGGTTTTAAACATTTTAAGGGTCACCTTAGGGGGGGCAGACCCCAACTGGGACATTGCCATACCTGCGGTACTAAGCACACTCAATCACTCGTATCATGTGTCTATTAAAATGACACCGCACGAGGCACTGTACGGTATCCCAGCTAGAACACCTTTCCATGTACTAACGCCTACAACTAATTTATCAAATCCTCTAAAGGATGTTATGGATGCAAGCATAAGTCGATATAATATACTTCGTAAGAATCTAGAAGAAGCACAAATAATAATGAAAAAAAAATCATGATAAAATAGCTAAGCCAACTAGAACATATGCCGTGGGCGATCAGGTATACATACAAGTATACGTACGTAAAGGTTTAAATTATAAACT
Source organism: Macrobrachium nipponense (assembly GCF_015104395.2). Classification (NCBI taxonomy): domain Eukaryota; kingdom Metazoa; phylum Arthropoda; class Malacostraca; order Decapoda; family Palaemonidae; genus Macrobrachium; species Macrobrachium nipponense. The sequence continues at coordinate 33,090,080 of NC_087203.1, read as the reverse complement.
GACACCTAAGTTTGAAGGCCCGTTTAACATTTTAGAAATATTAACGGCCAATAGATTTAGGGTTCAAAATGTATCCAAACCCACTGATGTGAGAATAGTTCCATTGGCACATATCAGAATCTAAAGAAAGGTAGATGGAGTGAGGGAAAAAATGGTTGTATTTATGAAACTTGTATAATAATTTATATATATATATATATATATATATATATATATATTATATATATTATATATATATATATATATATAGATATATCTATATATGATATATATATATATATATATATATATATATATATATATATATATATATATATATATATTAATCATATTTGTATGTCAACCTATTCTTTTACACGAGTTATTACATATATTTTACTCATTGCAGGTTTTCAAAAATGAATCTGTTATTGTTAGGAGTGATATTGTGTGTTCAGACATCTTTGTTGTATGGAAAGAGCGCTAGGACGAAAGAAATAGAATTTAATCATGGCTCGATTATCGAGAGAACAGACGACGTTTTTATAGTGTCAAGTAATATAGTCATAGAAGTGGATATGCAGGCCATATTTTTGCCTGAAGATGACGTCCTTAACTTAAAGAATGACCTGATGAGCTTTGCCATTTCGCTTAAGGAAATGCACCAACGTAATTTTCATGCTAACTCAGAGATTTCGCTAGCTCAAACCCTAAGCGTCGCGGAAATGTTGTCTTATGACATACAAAATAAAACCGCCGAGGCAGAGGAACTTGCTCGTGACTTGCTGATGTGGTCTGTGCGGCACAATAATCTCGAACGCCGCAAACCCGCTTATTCTGGCTGGACTAAACATCTTAGGATCTGTTGCGAATTTAGGCTTAGGAATTTCAAATCGCCTTAAGATAAATAATCAAAATAAAAGAATTGAGTTTTTGCAACACAAAACCGAATTAGCTTTGTCTGAACTTCGCAGTCAGTTATCTTCAATCAATCAAATAATGAGTATAGTAAACGAACATTCAAATAGTATCGATCAGGTTATGGAAGTTCAACATTTGCTGGCTACGTTAGCTTACTATAGTTCGAAAATAGATCATATCCGTGTGAAAATATCACATTTTATTGAGAAATCAAAAGATTATGTAGAAGCTATTACGTTAGCGACAATGGGTGTGTTATCTCCACACCTCATGCCTATTAAAGATCTGACGTTAACTTTGGAAAACGGACGGGAGAAACTAGGTTATATTCCTTTATTAGACGCCCATAAAGTAGAGTTCTATTATAGCCTAATATCAGTCAACGTTGAAAATTATAGGATTATGATCACTATACCTTTTGATTCTTCCGATGCTTGGCAATCATACAAAATAGCACCGTTTCCTACTTTCATGACGAATAACTCAAGTCCAGTAATATCCAATTTGACGGGGCATGTTCTGATTTCTTCTGATAGGAAATCATTTACAGTCATTAAAGACTTAGATAAACTCACTCACTGTTCAGAAGCCATGAATAATAAAATTTGTACAGCTGACTCTTTTGAATTCTATCCTATATCAACGGATTCATGTGAGTTAGGCATAGTGCTAAACGGCTCTCTCTCTCATACAAGCGAAGGTTGTCTGGGGAAACTTTATCCCTTTTACAGTAATAAATTCAATTACAGAATGAATAATGGTACCTGGATCCGTTACGACAAAGCCGGTTTCCACGTCGTATGCCCGGATGGGACCACTGCCCATTCCCCAATCTTTGTAGCAGCTGATGGTTGTACGGGGACATCTACAAACTACACCGTCAGAGGGGTCAACACGATAATACGTGAGAAGGCATATTTTGCGAACTATACTTGGGCGTCTACAATTATCCCATCACTACCTCTCCCATACAACGCGCGGGTGGCTCATCGTTTGACGCAACTGGCTGAGATGAACCACGCGTCACCGACTTATGCAGGTGGAGAAAATCTTCGTTACTACATTCTGCTGGCCGTGTTCAGCGTGACGGCCATATTGGTTATCGCCGTTAACATCTTTGCTTGGCGTAGGCTGAGGCGTACACAGAAGGATCTCCAAGGAAACGTATTGTCCTGTCCAGATGACGTACCCGTTAAACTCAAGTCGTTTGAGTTTAGGGCCGCCTGAAACTGGCCATTTCGTTTTGTGCCTAGGGAAATTGTCTGGAATTGTGTTGTGTGTGAAAAGCGGTCTGTATGCTGGCAAAAATGTAGGAAAAGAAAGACTCACGCCTTTGCATTTGAACAGTTAAAGTATCTCCCGGGCACTTAATAAAATATTATAGCCCAATCTTATACATTAATATACTCCTAAAGGTATTTTTCGGGCACCTAATAAAATATACCAGCCCTATATATTAATCTGTACCATTATATTTACCTATTACAAAGAGTGACAAGTACTCTTTAACAATTATCCATGATCATGTTATAATCTGTCAGTAACCACTATTCTTAATCAGGTTACCTATTACCATAATCTATCAGTAACCACTATTCTTAATCAGGTTACCTATTATCATATTAATCATATATACATGTTAATCTTTTGATTTTTACCTTTTTATTATTTTTGGGTACCTAATCATTATTATTACGAAACATGGATAGATTTTCCATGCATTTATCTTTGTTTATGAATATGTCAAAAAGGGTATGTAACAGAACCTTTTTATGCATTTAATCACTTATTATGTTTATACCTAAACATATGTTACGAGCACGCTCCTAAGAAACAATGTTTAAAGTAACTTTTGTTATTCAAGGCTTGAATGGTAGCTGACCGAGCCTAATGTAATAAATACATTTTTAGTATTACAGAATCTGTAAATAAAAACCCATGACCTGAGGTCATGGTATTAGGAGGGTCCTACGTGACCAATGCAGATCTAGATTACGCTATGCGCTGTCTGCAGTAGCCTGGTTTAAATCTGTTTACATATGTCATCGTTTTGCATTACTGATAACTTTGCACAACAACTTCCATGGGAAGCGGTTGACCTGTTAACCTACGCCGGAAACTTGTAACTTCCGAGCCGGCGGACTACGTATGTTTTTATATGAATCGCTGAGATAGCTAATGTTTCGCTATCGACGTGATGCTTTAGAATGTCAGTTCTGTACCAGCGATCAAACATATCGGTCTCCCGACCGAACTGTCTCTCTTATTATGGAGTTACAGAATAAAGTTGTTATACCTTTTTCAACTTATCTGTTTGAATCCTCTCCTTTAGTTTAAGAAGAACCACTCTACTAAGATATCACATAGGAGACGGAGGGAACCAGAAATACTTACGAATGACAGTCATAAGGAGAAACAAACAGTCTTCTGTCCATTTCATTGGTTAATACCTTTCTTTAAGTTGTACAAATGTGTATTACACAAACTTAACATTATTTAATAATATGCATATTGGTTGGGATCGTATATAGTTTTGAATGTCAAAGTGAACCTTTTCAGAATTGTCATGACATGCCCCATATATATCTGCTCATTTCATATAGTTACTACCTTTCTTTATTTGATTCAAATGTGTATTGTATTCATACATACTATCCATTCTTTAATGTTTGCTTATTGTTTGGAAATGTATATAGTTTTGAATGTTAAATTTTCATATCATGCAAGTCAGGTAGAATATGAGATGGATGCTTTACAGTTGTTTTGCTTAGGAATCAAACAAAATTCTATATGAACCTTTACCTTTCATCAAATTCATTCCTCCGTGAGTTTCAAAATGTTTCCAAAATTGTAATTATTTTTACAACCACCTTTCCGATGATGCTCACCCAACAATTATCTTTGCCTCAGAGTTGCCCCCAACTTTTTGAGGGGTAGAATCGCCACTGCTTCCTAGCTCTTTAAACTTTTGGCGGGAAAACATAAGCTGTCTCGTTCTCAACTTCTCATCAAAATCACACTATGAAGACCATAGACAAACTATGTAGATGTATGAAATGATGCAAAATTATGCAGTCTTGGACAGAGAGGAATTGGAAAACTACAGGGGAATTTCCAATTAGTATTAAAGAATGAAGTAGATAGACCTGTAGGAATAGTTCTTGGTACTTTCCCATCAAATCCCTTGAATATACTTCTCGTATAACCAAAACAAGGTGTGTTTTACCAACTAGAGTCCGTAACAATAAGTACTTAAGTAAGAGAAACTTAATATAGAATTTAGTCCGTGAAGTAATTGCTTGTATGAGTTGATAGTACATGGGCCAAGGAATACGCAAATATAGAGTTAATGATTAACAGTTATTTGGATACTTCGTTGTTATAATAATTATAAGTTATGATAGTGATAAAAAGAATGCGAATGATAGCCATAATAGAATGGCGGTGACACAAGATGCAGGTCAGAGGCCTTATTTAGCCGAAGATCTAGATAAACAGATCTTGATTTAGCCTAGGTTAAGTGAAGAAGTTAGGTAAAGCTGTAAAGTTCAATCGTCTTTTTATATATTTTCTCTGATCATCTTTAACATGCTAACTAAATTGTAACCTTCTGCACATTGCTTAAGAAGAAATTATTTCACCGGTAAGAAGAAAGCAGATTAGGCCTAGGGTATGGTCACGGCAATGGTATGATGCGGGTAGATCTAAGGGAGACTGCCAGTCTTTCAGTATTGTTTTCATAGAATAAGTAAAGCTGCATCATCGTGGATGTAAATTTATTGTATCAAGAATATTTCCCCGTGCGCCGATATTCTGAAAAATAGAAAGAAAAACGCTGCAATTCATTTGCAGATAAAGTTGTTCCAAAACTCTGTACAGGATTCAATTGGTTACCAAGGCCCTGTTATAGTTTGTGAGGACGTCAACATAGCCAATTTGGATGACCACGTTGAGAAAGGAAAGCTGAAGTTACATATTAGATAAAGCTGAATTACCTGCTGTATTAAGGGAGTGCAGATCTGAGGTGCAGAGGAACAGCCGCTGTAATTTGCCAGTACGTATGGAATAGATTCTGAAGAATGTGATATATATATATATATATATATATATATATATATATATATATATATATATATATATATATATATGCTTAAAAAATCACAGTAGATGCACGTGACTTCATTAAATAAGCGAATACCACAGGAAAATGATAGTCAGAAATCCAAGCGCTTTCGTCTTTACTAAGACATTGTCTAGGAACGAATTCGTTCCTTGACAATGTCTTAGTAAAGACGAAAGCGCTTGGATTTCTGACTATAATTTTCCTGTGGTATTCGCTTATATATATATATATATATATATACATATATATATATATATATATATATATATTATTATTACGTTTATTGATCCCCTTGCCTTCACAATATAATTCATTTTTATTCAGTTCTAGAAGAGCAGCCATTTTCCTCCTAATCAACTGACTGTAGGAAGGAAAACTCAGGCCAGATAGGCATGTATGACACCAGCCGTTAGTTGCGGGGCGGGGGGGGGGGGGGGGGGGAATAATTACTCCTGTAAGCCCTAGGGACATATCCCAAAAGGAAGTGTGTAGCTAGCTAGGTACTTCTTAGGCTTACTCTTAAGATCCTTTATCCTGTGAACCTCTCGCTGGCAATATGTTCTGTTCCCAGGATGACCAGCCCCCAACACCCAAGCTTTGTGCCCAACGACAGTCTCAGTCCACTCCAGTCCGTGACCTAGGACAGATGCCCAAGCCAGCCTCCCAGTAAGGCCTACAAAAGGGGCTAACTGGTGCCCCTGACCTCGGACAAAGCCGACGCCACATTCTACGAAGGTCCACTTACATAAGGCATCCAGGTACGTGTTGAGATACAGTCATATTGCCAGTTATTTTCCTCCGAGTCAAGTAAACTATTCCGCATTTTCCAATTCGAACTTCTAATTCTCAAATGACATCCCTTTGTTCCTTTCCTTGTCTCGTGGCTGCATGCCACCTTTTGTGATAGTCCCAGACAAACCAAGTCTTCATTGAATATTTCATTTAAACACTAGAGTTCCTCCCCAGTGTGTTAGATAAAAGTGAATAACTGTAAAATTGTGCAAGAAGTCTTTAGCTTATGTTGTGTTAATCTGGGAATACATTTTTTCCAGATTTGCTGAGTCACGTGTCATGTCTCCTCGCACGCAAGTGCTTCCTTAACCCTCTTACGCCGATTGGACGTATTAAACGTCGAGATAAAATATCTCCCGGTTGACGATTGGACGTATTATACGTCGACATAAAAAAAAAAATTTTAATTCGGGAAAAATACTTATAGGCCTACCAGCCGAAAACTTTTCAATCACGCGCCTTGGGGGATGCTGGGAGTTCACGGATCAAGCTGTTGTTTTGTTTAGAAGCGTGACCCAAGTGCGCATGCGCGAAATGCCTCCTACTCGCATCAGCCAGCATCAGCGATGCGTCATCCGAGAGCGATCTTTTGCCGCAATCGTGTTTTTCCGAACTTGTGCGAGACTTTGAGTATTTGTGTTACTACAGGACGTTCATAGAGATGTCTCAATGACGTATGGAACGCGAAAGGCGCGTTTTACCCGTCGGAAGGGATCGGGTGAGGCATATTCTGGACTTGGATGCTGGCGAAGGACCAAGCACCCAAGATGACCTGGCGCCTCAACGCTGTTCTGTGCGGCCACTCGTGGATGAAAGTGGTTTAGGATCACAATGTGTGTCTCATATGCCTTTAGTAACCCCTAGGAAGCATCGGGGCGTCCTTAGGGGCATTCGTAGGAATTTGGGAGGCCTCCAACCAAGGGACATAGACGAGTACTTATCGGAGCTCGACGGGAGTATGTCGCAAGTCCTCATTTTGATGGCGGTTGGTCATCCAGTGATGAGGACATCACTCCTGATGTCAGTGACGATGAATATTTGCCCCCAATGTCCGTTCGAGGCTCACATCCCGAAAGTGAACTAGAATTCAGTGGTTTTAGTGCATATAAGGGGAAATCTGAGGAGGGGGAGGATGAGGATATGGGGTCTAGTTTTGTCGCGGATGACGATACAGAAAGCGAAGGCCTAAGTGAGGGAGATGGGCCAGTGGGGGGGTTTCGTGTGCGAAATCGTGCCCGTGCTCGTGCGCGCGCACGGGCACGTAGAGGGTCGGATCGTCGCGCCAGCCAAGATGAAGGTCGGTCGTCCGAGAGCGACAAGGGGTGGACGGAGGACCCCACCCCACCTAACATGCACCCATTCACGGCAAACCCTGGGCTCACTGTACCTGTTCCTCTCACTGCTCTGGGGTTCATCCAGCTGTTCCTTACGCGGGAATTGCTGGAGTACCTGGTAGCAGAGACGGCGGACTACGCTCGGTACTGCCATGATGAACTGCTCACGACATTATCGTATCGCTGGCAGGGCTGCAACCTCATTGACATGGCGCATTTTGTGGGGCTCCACATTTTCTTTGGATTGATGCCTGCTGTCAACATCAGGCAATATTAGAGGCGTAATTTTTTTTTAGGTATGCCCCATGTGCCCGGCGTTATGCCCCGTGATACTTTCCTGGCATTGGACAGATATTTCAACGCCTTCAACCGAAGGGCCATACCCCGGAATAACTCCGATCGCCTCATCTTAGTGTGCCTAGTGTTGGAATACATTCGAGAACGTTGTAAAAATCTCGTGGTTCCTGCAAAGAACCTTTCTTTGGATGAGGGGATGATGCCTTACAAAGGACGTCTTAGCATAAAAGTGTATAACCCCAAAAAGCCGAAGAAATATGGAGTGACATTTTTTTTTTATTACCGAGTCCAACACTGGATACGTCGTGGACTTCTTAGTGTATTCCGGGGTCTTCTCCACAATGCGTGAAACTGTGTTCAGGCTTGTGGATTGTTTCCGTAACCAGGGATACCACCTGTTTATGGATAATTATTATAACTCGGTATCCCTGGCCCAGGAACTGTATGAAGCAGGTGTTCATATCAGTGGTATCCTTCGGTTGGTGCGTGGGGCCCCGAATGTCCTCAAGAGGTTCGCTAGCCATCCACAACATCTGGCAAGAGGAGAGACACAGTGGCGGCGGAAGGGAGCTGTCTTCGTCATCTGTTGGAAGGGTGTCCGACTCGTCCCCATGATTACGACGAGCCATGAACCCGTCCAAGAGGAGGTCGTACAGCAGAAGAAGACACGTCGACAGGGCCGAGTTGTGTATGAGGAGTTTCGTGCAGACCGCCCTACCGTCATTGGACACTACAATAGGCACATGGGAGGAGTTGATCTCTTTGATCAACTCATCCAGTATTATCCCTTCGCCAGGAGAACCAGGAGGTGGACCCAGAAGCTCCTCAAGTACATTCTTCAGTTGGCCCTCCAAAATGCCTACATTCTCTACTGTGGGTACTACGGTCCCGGTCTCCGGAGGATGATCCACTTGTAGTTTCTCGAGGCAGCCGGGGATGCCCTCATCCACTTTAATCCCGATGAGTGGCCTTCCATGTCTGCCCCCGTGCCCCGAGCTGCAGATCTGCCCCTAGAGGAAAGGGCAGACCTTAGGAGGGCCAACTTCGGTCATCCTGCTCCTGCCCCTGCTGCCGACGCCCCTGCTGCCGCCGCCCTTGCTGCCGCCGCCCCTGCTGCCGACGCCCCTACTGCCGACGCCCCTGCTGCCGCCACCCCTGCTGCCGACGCCCCTGCTGCCGCCGCCCCTGCTGCCGGCCCCGCCCGCACCGGTTCTCGTCGGGTAGTGGACCCTGTGTGTCGGCTGCACCCAGGGGATCCCACACTGGAGCTCTTACAATGGCGCAGGCAGAAACGGTGCCGGGTGTGCCATATGAATGGCAGAAGGAGAGACACCTGGTTCTTCTGTCGCACCTGCCAAATAGCTCCATGCAGGTTCAGGGAGTGTGACCGCAAATACCACACTGCGGTCTTTTATTGGAGTGTGCCTCAGCGACAGACAGCGGAGGGCGCACAGGATCGCACGTCCCTTCAGCAGTAAGAGCGCGCGTCTCCCTCCTCCGCCTGTACCTCGTCATGTCGAGAGGAAAACAATGCAAGACTCTTCAATGGAGAAGGGAGAAAACAAGAATAGAACAAAGAGTCAGGATTACGAGTGAGTATTCTGCATTTATTTTATATTTATTTTTATATTTATTACAAGTTTTTATATATCCGTATCTGTGCATGATATTATATATTTCATTGTATGCAAAAAGAAAAGTGTCACCTGCATTCCTTTTATTTATGTATTCGCAGAAATCGAAAAATGTATTAAATAAATATATATATATCTATCTATATATATATGATATATATATATATATATATATATACATATTTGTATATATATATATATATATATATCTATAATATATATATGTATATATATATATATATATAATATATATATATATAGATATATATAGATATATATATATATATAATATATATATATATTTTTATATATATATATAATATAGATATATATAAATATAATATAATATATATATATATATTATATATATATATATATATATATATATATATATATATATATATATATAAAAATTTTTATAATAATTGGTATTTTTGGGTAAGCAAATTACATAACAGTCTAGTAATATTTCAGTCATTTATCTTCACTTTAAAACAAATTGGAAGTCTCTAGAATAATATTCAGATTTATGGTGAATTTTTGAAAAAAAAAAAATTTTCCCTCCGCGCGCCTCTTCTCCGCCGCAAATCTCCGAAATGCGTATGGCGCATTCTCCTAATATTGCTCCTTTTCATATTAGGCCTTTTATAGAGTTTCATATATTAAAATGTGCGTAATTTCATGCAAAATACAACAAAAAATATTTGAAGGTTGTAGCTTTTCTCATTTTCGAAATATTTGCATATAAATCACGATAAATAGGAAAAAAACTACGTTCGGTCAACTTTGACTCAACTGAAATGGTTCAAAAGTGCATTTGTAAGCTAAATCTCTTACAGTCTAGTAATATTCAATCATTTACCTTCACTTTAAAACAAATTGGAAGTCTCTAGAACAATATTCAGATTTATGGTGAATTTTTGAAAAAACTTTTTTTTCCCTCCGCGTGCCGATTCTCCGCTGCAAATCTCCGAAATGCATACGTCGCATTCTCCTAATATTTGTTCCTTTTCATATTAGGCCTTTTATAGAGTTTCATATATTAAAATGTGCGCAATTTCATGCAAAATACAACAGAAAATATTTGAAGGTTGTAGCTTTTCTCATTTTCGAAATATTTGCTTATAAATCACGATAAATAGGAAAAAAACTACGTTTGGTCAACTTTGACTCAACCGAAATGGTCAAAAACCGTATTTGTAAGCTAAAACTATTACAGTCTAGTAATATTCAGTCATTTATCTTCACTTTAAAACAAATTGGAAGTCTGTAGAACAATATTCAGATTTATGGTGAATTTTTGAAAAAAAACTTTTTTTCCTCTGCGCGCCGATTCTCGGCCGCAAATCTCCGAAATGCGTACGGCGCATTCTCCTAATATTTGCTCCTTTTCATATTAAGCCTTTTATAGAGTTTCATATATGAAAATGTTGTCAACTTCATGCAAAATACAACAAAAAATATTTTAAGGTTATAGCTTTTCTCATTTTTGAAATATTTGCATATAAATCAAGATAAATAGGAAAAAAACTACGTTTGGTTAACTTGACTCAACCGAAATGGTCAAAAAACGCATTTGTAAGCTAAAACTCTTACAGTCTAGTAATATTCAGTCATTTATCTTAACTTTAAAACTAATTGGAAGTCTGTAGAACAATATTCAGATTTATGGTGAATTTTTGAAAAAAACTTTTTTTTTCCTCTGCGCGCCGATTCTCGGCCACAAATCTCTGAAATGCGTACGGCGCATTCTCCTAATATTTGCTCCTTTTCATATATAGCCTTTTATAGAGTTTCATATATGAAATTGTGCGCAATTTCATGCAAAATACAAAAAAAATATTTAAAGGTTGTAGCTTTTCTCATTTTTGAAATATTTGCATATAAAAAAAAATATATATAAAAATTTCGACATTCGGTCAACTTTAACTCGTCCGAAATGGTCGAAAACTGCAATTCTAAGCTAAAACTCTTACAGTATCGTAATACTCAATCATTTGTTTTCATTTTGAAACAAATTGGAAGTCTCTAGAACAATATTTAGATTTACGGTGAATTTTTGAAAAAAAAAACTTTTTTCACGTCCGCGCGTTACGAATTCATGCATCATTTTGTGATAATATTTTTTCTGTGTTGCTTTGATCGTTTTACAATGTGTTATATATCAAAATGATTGCAATGTATTGTACAATACAACGAACAAAAAAGTAACTCGTTAGCTTTAACCGTTTTCCGCACAGTGCGATTTGAATACAATTATATATATAATTCTTTTTTGCACTATCATATATCGCATTATTTATATATGATAATGATATTTTTTTTCATTTCTGATGATTGCATACTAAACTTCACGCAATAACAAAAAAGTAGCCAAAAATGAACTCTTAATCTTGAAAACTAAGCGCGCTGTGATTTTTTGAAAAAATTATTTTTTCCCCTTCCGTGCTCACTCCCAGACAGGCCCGGCATACGGGAGACTATTTTGATTATACGGCTTCGGCGTAAGAGGGTTAACATCAATTTTGGAAACCAGTATTGAAGTAAATTTGATTTTGGCCAGTTTTTCCATATTGTGAGAGATAGGAGTGGTCCACGTGTGGCCCAGTTGCTTTGCCTTATCCTAGGTCATTCAACAGCCTCTTGTAAATAAATAATGTAAATTAATTAGCTGAGTTTCTTGGCGACCTTGACCCTTCCTTTTACAACCTTTTACAATTATCTAAGGTAAGTCCGAAGCGCTCTACGTCCATTTATTCCCTCTAATAATTTACCTTTATGTATTTGGGATCTCAAGGCTACCAATATGTAAGAATATATATATATATATATATATATATATATATATATATATATCTATATATATATATATTATATATATATAGATTCTTACGTATTGGTAGCCTTGAGATCCCAAATACATAAAGGTAAAATTATTAGAGGGAATAAATGAAATATATATATATATATATATATATATATATATATATATATATATACAATATATATATATATTATATAAGTAAGCTTTTGTAATACTTACCTTTAGTAAAACTAAGGGAAAAAATGTTGCACCATATGTTACAATAAAATAAATTATAGACCTACTATTTCTCAGGGCATGTTTAACGAAGGAAAAAAAAACAAATGAAAAATAATCAAATAAAACATGAATTCTCACGGAATCCTGGTTGGTGATGGCTGGATTTAAAGTAACCAAGTGAAAGTAGAGAGGCCTGTTACAATGCATAACTTGAGCGCACACTGTGAGCAGTACTGTTCGTTTCAATCATTCATTCTCTCATGAGTCTAAATTACAACAGCTTACTAAATCATAAATGAAGGAACTTCGCTCTTGCCTCTACCAGTGTAGCTGGAAAATGGTAGGTAAAGAAGTTCACTCTCGACGTGGTTCGGAAGTCACGTAAAGCCGTTGGTCCCGTTGCTGAATAACCACTGGTTCCATGCAACGTAAAAACACCATACAAACAAAACAAAAACAAACAAACAAATTTGGATGAATCCCAGAGGTTGCAACCTTACGTGAACCCCTTCAGTTATTGGGGCTTTTACTGGACAACTTGACAATTCGTCGGCTTCAAATCACTTCACTTTTGCAAAATGGAACCCAGAGATCTAGTACAGTATATTTTGTAACTGATTAGAGGGATAATACCATTATAATTATAATGGTATTAGATATTAAAGGTCATTTGTAGCTTAATGCATGTACTATATGAATCACGGTGATGTGATAAAAATTCATATATATATATATATATTATATAATATATATAGATATATATATATCTATATATTGCGGTTCCTTGGGATGAGAAAAATTGGCTCAGGGGTCTTTGTTATCTTTCAATAGATAGTTAATATAGGGCTTCACTGAAACACTTGCGTAAATCCTTAAGCCATATAATACGTGAAAATGATAATTATAAAAGTTATACACTGGAGGAGCTTTGAACAGTGGCGGGCTATGGCGTAGACTAATTGCAGTGATACCAGATACAGACAAATGAATAGCGCACCACAAAATGATATAAATGCTACATAATATTCCCTATGCTCCGATAAACATGAATAATTGCATTTACGTATTCCTAACACAACATGTATGCTAAATGTGCATTAGAAATACAGGTACATATAATAATAATAATAATCATACATATAAGTAAATAATTGTGATAATCCATCACCTCCCCCTCCCCTTTGCGTTCAAAGAGCTTTATGAACGGGTATGGAGTCTAGGTGAACGTCGATACTCTAGGTGAGTGTCACTTTGCGGTTGTTGACTTGTAGCAGGGGCTACATCCTTCTTCTTTGGAGACTGTTGCATCTCATCCCTCAATTGTGAATTAGGGAGATGTACAGGGCGTAAGAAACGGCGGTTACGCCATAATATTCTTCCTGAGGGTAACTTCACATAGTAGTCTCGCGACTTGCCGATGCCCATTATAACGCCTGTCTTATCCCATCGCTTAGAGATAGGGTCTTGAATCCGGACATTATCATCAAGCTTAAGTGGTGCCAAAGGGTGTGCATGGCTGTCATACCGTATTTTGGCTGCTTGAGAACATGATGCTACACGACGGTCGTATTCTTCTGCTTTCGCTTGCCATTCCTGCTTGAATGATGATGCATGGGCTGGGACACATGATCGGAGGGCTTGGCCATATAATCTGTGCTGGAGAACGGCCAGCATAGTTAGGAGTATTCCGTATCTCCAACAATCCTCTGTCAAAGTCTTCGGTGTCGATATTCCCAGAAGGTGCTACCTTTAGGATAAAATGTTTGACCTTCTTTACAGCTGCTTCAGCATGGCCATTGCTTTGGGGATAGTGGGGTGTGGACATCACATGTTGAACACCCCATCTGCCCAGAAAATTTTTGAATTCAGAGCTGGTGAACTGAGGTCCACCATCTGTCATCAGCCTTACAGGAACACCTAAGTCTCGGAAGATGTGGCTGAAGTGTCGTGTCGTTGCTTCTGCTGTAGTATTAGTACCAAATTTTACCACTACTGGCCATCCAGATAGCCTGTCTACATACACGAGGAAAGATTTCCCAGCAACACTGAAGAAATCAGCCGATACAGATTCGAAAGGACGAGAGGGCTTCTCGTTGCATAACCACGGCTCCTGCTGTTGACTTGGCTGCATTATCTGACATGGCTCACAGGCGTGGACCGTATTTGCTATATCTGAATTAATACCTGGCCAATATACAGTCTGTTTAGCCCGACGCTTAGTTGCCTCCACACCACGATGGCTGTCATGAAGGCGTTTTAAAATATTGCGTCGCATAGCTGAGGGAACCACTATTCGGGCTCCGTACAATACAAGGTCATCATCGGTGTATAATTCCTCCCTTATTTTCCAATAGGGTAGTATGTCATTGTGGAGGTCATAGCGATGACTGGGGAATCCATTGGCAACGTTCTGGAGGAGTCTTGTGTATGAAGGGTCCTCACGTGCTGCGGTGCGAATTTCTTCCAAGGTAAGATCTTGTGTAGTTGATGTCTTCACCTCTGAAATTGCGTTGACGGTCTTGGCTATTACACTCCTTAGGGAAAGATGGGTTTCACTATTTAGCATATCATCCTCAGACGTTGGGAGGCTCACAGGGGAATGTGAGAGGGCATCAGGGATGCAATGTTCCTTGCCCTTACGCCACACTGCAGTGAAGATATATGATGAAACTTTCTCTTTTAGACGTTGTAGACGTGTGTTTTCCACTGCATCCAAAGTATATGTATTCAAGATGGGTACCAGGGGTCTATGGTCAGTCACCAATGTGAAATGGGGTAATCCAAGTAAGAAATGACGACATTTAGTCATAGCCCAAACTGAAGCTAAACATTCCAACTCAATGGTGGCCCATCTAGTTTCTGCATCAGCCAAAAATCGTGAACCACACTGGACCAAGCGGAAATGGCCTTCCCGTGGTCTTGCAGAAGGGCATATCCTAAACCATATAAACGAGAAGCATCCGTTTGCAGTATAGTGGGGCATGTCGGGTCAAAATGAGCTAGCACAGGTGGCTGAGAGAGAGCCTTTTTAACACTGGCAAAGGCAGCATCGTGATCTGCCGTCCACGTAAAGGATCTCTTGGGGCTCATTAGTGGTCGAAGTGGATCTGCTGCAGCTGCAAGATTGGGTAAAAAATCTGTCAACTGGTTAGTAAGGCCAATGAATGACCTTAAATCTGTCAGATTTGCTGGCTTCGGGAACTCTGATATAGCTCGAACCTTCTCCTTATCAGCTGCAATTCCATCTTCAGATAATGTGTATCCACAAAATGATACAGCAGGGCTAGCAATGATAAACTTTTCTGCATTTAAAGTAATACCATGAGTCCTACAACGTGACAAAACTTTGTTAACCCTGCATAAGTGAGAATAATAATCCCTATCATATACAAGAATGTCATCCACCACCTTAACACAATTTTGGATACCTTGAAGGGCAACATCACCTCTCCTGCAGTAGGCATCTCCTGAGGCGCTGAATCCCATAGGAGAACGACGATAGCGATACCGACCATAGGGCGTGATGAATGTTGTAAGGGCTTGGTCTTCCTCTGCTAGTGGGATCTGCCAATACCCACACAATGCATCCATAGTGGAGAAATACCTGGAAGTAGGATTGAGGCTCCTAATTGCACTAAACGGTGATGGTGAAGGATGGGCTGGCCTTTGCACCTGTGAATTTAACTTGCTTAAATCTGTGGTGACACGAACACCACCTGTAGGTTTGGGCACAACCACTAAGGGGTGACACCATGGGGACGGCTGATCCCCAACAGGTTCAATGATACCTTGTGCTACCATTGCCTCTAACTCAGTCTTGACGTCCTCTTGAAAGGCTAGTGGTATTGTCCGTGGAGTGTAGATTGCAAAGGGCTTGGCATCCTCTTTAAGGTGAATACGCATGGGCGGCCCAGTCATTGGCTTAAGTTGTGCTCCTTGATGAAACTGCTCCTTTGTCATTAGCACATCGCTATATTCCTTAAGAAAGTATTGCCTGGCTTCTTCCGGTGACATTGTAGCAGGGGGTGGAGAAACAGATGTAGTTTCAGATGCTATAACTTGGCTGGCTGGCACCTGACTGGTTCCTACTGAAGTCCTGCTCAGTTTCCTCTCTTGCATTTGACGCGGGAAGTCCCAGGGAATGATCCTTAGGTGTCGGAGGGCATCATAACACAGTAGGGGTGTTGGGAGAAAACTAAGGACGTCAATATACCCCTTGTATGATATATTACCATATGTCATCATGGCCTCCATTGATCCCAATACTTTACCTTCCATGGGTGATCCATCAGCGTTGGAGAGGCCGCAATTCCTCGATACCGATGCCCAGTGCTTGTAGATGCTGCACTCCAAACACAGTGGTATCTGCACCGGTATCAGGGATAACGTTGATCTTCCCTGATTTACCGCCATATGCAACATGTAAATTGATAGGCGGTGAGGGGCAACCTTGAGGGCGTAAAGCGACTGAACGTATAGCTGGAGAAGATGTCTTGACGGTGTTCAATTTATTTTCCTTAAATCCTTCGACTCCCTAGTTCCCTTTGACTTTTTCTGTGCACAGCAAACATCATAGTGGCCAAATTTATAGCAAACTCGGCACTCCTTAGCCAATGCGGGACATGCAGCAGTGTATGGGAAATGGCCAGTTTTAGCACAGTTCCTGCATTTGTGAGATGCTGCCTTACATGTGTCGCTATGATGCTGTTGACCACAATTCTTGCATCTGCTACTGAAAGAAGGGTTTTTCTCCTGCGAGTAACTTTTCTTAGGTTGCGGCTGCTTAGCAGCAACCTTCTTTTGCTTCTTGTAGTTTGACACAGCACGTACTGAAGTCTGTGGAGCCTTTAGCTCAGTCGTTGTCTTCTTTGCAGCTTCAAAAGCCCTGCAAGTTATCTTTACTTCCTCAAGTGTTGCTGTAGTTGGCATGCTGATGAGCTTCTTGGTGAGTTCTTCATTCCTTATGCCAACCAAAATGGCGTGTTTCATTTGCGACTCCACGCAGTTAACGCCTTTACACAAATCAACCTCCTCTGAGAGCTGTTGTAAACGAACGAAAAAATCCGTTAATGACTCGCCTTCTGCTTGCTTACATTGCGTAAAAGCTAAACGGCGAAGTGCCTCATTCTGCTGACCCTTTATATAAGTTTCAATTTGAGTTAAAACACATCTAAAAGCATAGGTGAGTCTGGCGGAATACCCAAATTGTGCTCTAACAAGCGTCTCATCTCAACACTTAGGCATGCCCTTAGCTGTATTAATTGCTTAGTTGTGGTAAATTATCCAAATCTACCATAACAGCATAATCATTCCATCTCTGCTTCCATTCTGTGTATTGTCTATAGGTGACATCGTGAGTTAATGGTGGAGGCAAATTTACTGTAACCTTAGGTGCTTGCACAGCTAAATTAGGCCCTTGGAGAACGCTTGCAGATGTAGGTACTGGGGTAGGGGGCCCTATGCCATCAGTTGCTTGAGGTACGGGGTGCCTGGGGCCAGTCATAGCTTCAATTAATGCTTTAAATTCTTCCTGATGCCTGACATTGTCTTCTTTTCTTCTTTCTTCATCTTGTTTTCTTCTTTCTTCATCTTTTCTATCCATGTATTCAAACATCTTGCTGATAAAATCCATGGCCGAAGGGGTTGATGAGGGAGACGTAGATCTTGAATGTGTTGGAGATGACGTCATGTCGGCGGTGGTTGAGGAAGATGGGGAAGAAACCTCCAAAGTCTTCGGTCTCTTCCCTTTATCGTGTTTTGGCGGCATAAATAGACAATTCAAACGAAATAAGAGAAAATATCGCTCAGCGCCTTCAGTGTATTGGCGGCATAAATAGAAAATTCAATCGAAAAAAGATAGAATATCGCTCAGCGCCCTCAGTAGTAACGTCACAATGACGTCACAAACCATAGCCAATCACCGACTACAATAGCTCTAGGTAACAGAGCAAGATCGGAGCTGGCAACACTGTAACTGCTGTGGTCTCTTGCGCCGTTGCACACACGGTCAGTGTTGCCAAACCCGCGGTTTACCCGCCCAATTGGGCTACTTTTGAACACCTTGCCGCGGGTTATAAAAGGGTACCGCTACTTGCCTAAAATTGGGCTACTCTGGAAGAAATAAACCGCGGCTCCAATAAATTGTTTAAATGGTCTCTACAAAATGCAATTTCTTTTATAATAATTTCAAAGTAGAAATGTAGATCGATTATTCTATTTCAAATTTCAATAGTTCACAGACAGTTTAAACCATAATGATGAAAAATTGTAATTAATTAAGTTGGTATACCAGACAGGCTGACGCCTGACTGACGCCTTATAGACCAGACTATATGGCGTTTGCCAGTTAAGACTTTAAGACTTCATTGCTAGACATCAGTTTTATCTTTACCACTCAGTGAGAAGGTTGACTTAGTTCAAAATGCCAAAGAAGTGTAATTGGAGTGTATATAAAAAAACATTATAACCCAAAATGGGAGAGCGAGGAACTTTTGAAAGATTGGATTAGAAGTGTTCCTGGAGATGAAACAAAAGCTAGGTGTCGGTTTTGTAATACGGTTATAAGAGCCCACCATTCAGATTTAATCAAGCATTCTAATACTGGTACACATAAAGCATATATAAAAGCAAGAGAAAGTAATGTTACGAGATTTTTTGCTAGTACATCTTCTCAGCAAATGAAGCAAACAGATCACAATAAAAAAGTTACAGATTTGAAACTTTCACTATGCATTGCTTGTCATACATCAATCAATTCTATTGATCAAATTTGCCTTGAAGATATTATGTCTTCCTATCAGCAATGCTGATGTAGAAAGAGTTTTTAGCCAGGTCAATTTAATCAAAACGGACCTCAGGAACAGAATGGGACATGACCTCCTAACGGCAATTTTGTATATAAGAAGTGCCATGCATACTCAAGAGGGGGAGGAGGACAAAAAATGCCAATGTCCAAATTTTGAGCCAAATGAAACTATGATTAAAGCACTACAATCTAGTTCATTTTATGATCATGTTGAATGAACAACAAATCTCTTTATTTCTTTTTATTTTGCTCATTTTAATTTTGTTAAATGCCATTCAACTATACTCTGTTTTTTTTCATTTGTCCATCTGCCTGTGGTGTTTTTGTATGCTAACACTGCGTCCCGGGCTTTAGAGAGTTACGCTATGTGTAAGTTTTAGGTAAATAAAAGGATATCTGGGCGTACATTTGCAACTGAAAAGTATTTTAATAATTTACTGTATGCGAATTACACCGTTAATATTCGAAATAGGATATTATTATAATCGTTGAATGTAAGCTGAATGTGACTATCTAAAGCCCGGGACGCAGTGTTGCCATACAAAAACACCACAGGCAGATGGACAGATGAAAAAAAACAGAGTATAGTATTTAATTTTGCAAAAAATATTCGGCTTTATTTTCTGTATTTTTGAATAAAAATTATATAAGTTTTTCGTTATTATACTCTTCTACAAAAGCTTAGTTGATTGATTTCGATCCCCGGCCCCCTAATTTGTTTCTATAGAATATCATATCAATAGTTTTTAGTACCAATTTAATGATGGCTAAGTTGCTATAATTGGGCTACTTTTGAAGCCACTGCCGCGACTTTTGAGGCTTTGCACCGCGGTTTGGATGTCAAGTTATTTGGCAACCCTGCACACGGTGAACGCAAGTAGTCGCCCCTCAAACGCTGGCGATTAGGGATGTGACGCTCTGTTCCGGCCTCTGCAGACGGCCAACGCACACTAGTCCTAATTTAGGTAGCCATCACGATATATTGAGTCACTGTAATAAAGCCCCAGCAATATATTGAGTCACTGTTAAAAAGCCCCAACAATATATTGAGTCACTGTAAAACCACACAAGCTCACTGCCAATATGTACGTACATCCAAACGAAGCTCGAGTTCACTGCTGCTTGGTAACTTGGTTACGATGAACACGAACACTTGGTTCTTGCTTGCTTTGACCAAGTTGGTTGGAGAAGTTAATAACTGATCGAAATTCACTTATGGCAAGTCACTCACTGCGCCATCTTTGTTATCTTTCAATAGATATTTAATATAGGGCTTCACTGAAACACTTGCGTAAATCCTTAAGCCATATAATACGTGAAAATGATAATTATAAAAGTTATACACTGGAGGAGCTTTGAACAGTGGCGGGCTATGGCGTAGACTAATTGCAGTGATACCAGATACAGACAAATGAATAGCGCACCACAAAATGATATAAATGCTACATAATATTCCCTATGCTCCGATAAACATGAATAATTGCATTTACGTATTCCTAACACAACATGTATGCTAAATGTGCATTAGAAATACAGGTACATATTAATAATAATAATAATCATACATATAAGTAAATAATTGTGATAATCCATCAAGGGGTTCCTCAAGGACAAAGGTTGGGAACGACAATCCCAACCATTAATATTGCATTGATCCAGGTCACACGTACCGAAGTGTACGGAGTAACAGTATGACGAGGTATGGAATCTATAGGGGTACTACTTTGGCTCGTTATCTACGCGTCACCTACTCTCGTCAAAGTAGCACCATCTATGGTATACCTCGCTGTATAAAAGCCTTATACTTTGATCATCATAAAGTACATGCTTATTACTTTGAGGTTCGAGCGCTGCCCGCATGAGTCGTCGTCGGCCACTGACTTTTTACTTAACATTATTATTTTTTTTTTCTTTCTTTTTTGTTACCATAGAAAATCTTGCCCTTGCGAGAGATCCAGTTTTGTACTTTGCATTTTTATGAGCGGAGCGCACAACTATTACTCTATTACGCCGACATATAGTGGATGATCGCTTTTTCTTATGAGTATTTTTATGAGCGGGCCGAGTTGCCTATTAGGGTCAATATATGGTCGTCTTGCTATTGAAAAAGAGAGAATGTCAGCGAAGTAGTTACGACCCCAGCATCCTTGGTTAATTGCTGCACTTTTTTTTTTTTTTTTTTTTTTTTTTTTTTGTTTTTTTTTTTTTTTTTTTTTTTTTTTTTTTTTGCTCCTTCATTTTCAACAAAGGCCGTGTGTGGGATTTATGAGAGAAACTATTAAGACACCGTAAGGAGTACGAAAAAAAGTGTCCATCGACTTAGGTCCATGAAGGGAGGGCGATTTTATTTATTTTATCTGCTATGCAAATCATAAGGTGCCTTTTCACTTCGTTTCAGGGCCACCCAGGAGATTGCGAGTGCTCAGACGTTTATCGCCTGTCACTACGAGTTTTATGTTAGGCTTCCAAAGGAGGTTTTTTTTTTTCTTTTTTTACGCGACCTGGGTTAGGCTTAGTGATTAGGCCACAAAACTTCTCTTTCACCTGTAAATGGGAACTAATTTCGGAATTAACACCTGAAACAATACAGGCTGTTAGAAAAAGGTACCACATAAATGTGTATAAAAGTTCGCTTCTGTAAGACATGTTTTGCAAACAAGAGAAATTATTCTTTTGATTATTCGGATTTGGGTTAAATTCTAAAACCAGGTTCTTAAGAAATATGCTTTTCACTTTGGTTAGAAAAAAGTTAAGTATATCTTTGGTTAACCAGACCACTGAGCTGATTCCTAAGGCTGGCCCGAAGGATTAGGTATTTTTACGTGGCTAGGGACCAATTGGTTACCTAGCAACGCAACATACAGCTTATTGCGGGATCCGAACCACATTTTATCGAGAAATTAATTTCTAATCACCAGAAACAAATTCCTCTGGCTCCACGTTAACAGAGCGAGGACTCGAACTCGGGACTACCGAATCGGTAGGCGAGCAGGTAACCTACTCGTCCAACGAGGAATTACTCTAGTTAGAAAGTCATATGATGGTTAAATCTGAAGTGGCAAGGAATGAGATGGTGGAACGGATATCCAAAGGAAGACACTGGATGTCTTGCAGAATATCATCAGTGAAGTTGGGAATTTCATAAAACATCTTTTAGCAGAATTAAAGTGAATTTCGGTGGATATCATTTAAATAGAAACAACGGCAATTTTACAAAATACAATTGCAAAGAAACTAGGAACATTTGGCAGATATTATTACAAAGAAGCAGGGGAAATTTTAGAGATATTATTGCTAAGAAACAAGGGAAATGTTACAGATATTATTGCAAAGAAACAAAGGAAATGTTAGATATTATTGCAAAGAAACAAGGGAAATGTAACATATTGCAAAGAAACAAGAGAAATTTTACAGATATTATTGTAAAGAAACAAGGAAAATTTTAAAGTGTTATTGAAAAGAAACAAGGGAAATATTAGATATTATTGCAAAGAAACAAGGGAAATGTTACAGATATTATTGCAAAGAAACAAGGAAAATTTTACAGATATTATTGCAAAGAAACAAGGGAAATGTTACAGATATTATTGCACTGCTAAAAGGGAAATTTTACAGATGTTGTAAAGATAAAAAGGAAATTTTAGATATTATTACTAAGAAACAAGGGAAAGTTTATAGATATTATTGCAAAGAAATAAGGGATTTTTAATAGATATTGCAAAGAAACAAGGGAAATGTTACAGAAATTATTGCAGAGAAACAAGAAAAATTTACAGATAATATTGCAAGAGAGACAAGGGAAATGTTACAGATATTGCAAAGAAACAAGGGAAATGTTATGGATATTATTCCAAAGAAACACGGGAAATTGTAGATATTATTGCAAAGAAACAAGAAAAATTTTCCAGAATACCTTTAAAAACAAAAAACGGAAATTTTAACAGAATACCATTAAACAGAGACAAAAGGGAGGATACAGATGAAAAATGACAAGAAGCAGTGGCAGTTTAAAAAAAAAAAATATCGCTAAATTAAAACAACAGGAATTTCCCGCAGAAAGGCCATAGACCTGATCTTTGTATTCTCAAGCTCCAAATGAACGTCCCTTTATCTGTCTCATTCATGAACTTTGAGGTCACTTCCTAATGAATTTAGAGAGCCCATTGACAATATCTAAACCCCTTGTCAACGTCCTTGTAAAACGGGCCAATTAAATGTCACCTCTGCCTTCAATGTCTCTTTTAGGTCATTGAAGTCAAGGGACTCGAAATGCCCTCTGGTGCCTCCGCGAACTGGTTGTGTATGGCTTTCTGTTTTATCATACTTGACTTGATTGTGTTCAAGCTTACGCCTACTCTTTTAGAAGTTGTCTACTCTTTTTTTTTCTTGTCCTGTTTATCTGTTAGTCCTCTGGGATACGTTTTGGATTGCCAGCAGAAGTAGTAGTTCGTTTTTATAGGCATTAAATGTTTATATCCATGTATTCTTCATGATCACGCATTTACTAACGCTTATACACGTAACACTAACCTACACACAAACACACTCACACATGTATATTTTTATATATATTATAGATATATAATTTTTTTAAAAGATAATCTATCTATATATATTTATATATATATATAACTATATATATATATATATGTATATGTATGTAGTAGGTTATATATAGATATTATTTTTTGTGTACATAAATGTGTCTAATTTTGAAAATGTAGCACCAATATGGAACACATAAATCTGCATAATACCGCGGGAAAATGGTAGGTTACCATTGATTAATGAGACATCAAAAACTTTCTCAAAACTAATAAACCCCAAAACAGAAAGATTAATAATAGACAGAGAAACAAATAAAAAAACAAAGATGAAACGGACAAGCTAAGCACAATGCTGAGCTTCAAGCCTGCGAA
The DNA here is from genome assembly GCF_015104395.2 of Macrobrachium nipponense. Classification (NCBI taxonomy): domain Eukaryota; kingdom Metazoa; phylum Arthropoda; class Malacostraca; order Decapoda; family Palaemonidae; genus Macrobrachium; species Macrobrachium nipponense. The sequence continues at coordinate 33,066,233 of NC_087203.1, read as the reverse complement.
TGTTGTAATTGGAAATGCAAATTGAGAGACATTCTAATTAGACTCGAACAGAGCTGGCCCGAGTCGCGGATTCGATTCTCGGCCATTCCATTGAGGAGTGAGAGATGTGTATTTCTGGTGATAGAAGTTCACTCTCGACGTGGTTCGGAAGTCACGTAAAGCTGTTGGTCCCGTAACCCGTTGCTGAATAACCTCTGGTTCCATGCAACGTAAAAACATCATACAAACAGAGCTGGCCCGAAGGAATTTTTCTTCAATGAGAGGTGATACTAAGGCTCGGTACAAAACAAGGTCTAGAGAGTATAATACTCTCTAGACCTTGGGTACGAAGAACATTTAGTACTACCTATAGTGCGCCACTCAAGGCACATTGTATGTGTGCCTCCCCGCATCCCCTTCAGTGATGGGGTGGGATCTACCTATAGCTAGCCGTGGATCTACATTTCTACAGAAAGACCGAACAATCCCGTTAATGTGACTAGTTTTTTTAAGAATGTCAGTTCCAGGGTTGGAGTAATTACGCTTGAAGAAATGAATTACAATTACTTTAAAAAATGTAAATTACAATTACATTTGGAAATAGTAATTACAGTACAATTAGAATTACTTAACAACAAATTCAATTACGAAAGTAAACGCTGATGAATAGCGCCTCAGTGGCGTGGTAGGTTTGGAGTTTGCTTCTCACCTCGGTGGTCGCGGGTTCGATTCGCGGCCATTCCATAGAGCCGTTGGCCTTGAACGAAATCAACTACTGCAGCAGAATATGGGGAATGACAGCTAAAGGACAAATAGACCGGGTTCACAAAGCTCAGAATTTCGCAGCTAAAATTGCATATGGCGGGGCTAGAGAATATGGTCACGTGGCACCAATTTTGAAAGAGTTAGAATGGATGAATATTGAAACAAAAATAAATTTTGGCCTTTGTTTGTTTGCTCATAAAATTTGCAATCATTTAATTCCCGACTCGCTTTTTGAATTCCCCACTATGGGTGACCTACTCGTCAGTCGAACAACCACTTCATAGTCTACCCAGAGTCAAAGTATATAGGGTCTGCTCAACTCGTCAGTGGGGGCGGAGCTAATACTGGACGTCACAAGAGTAACACTGCCCGTGCTTCTCCATTGAATTACTTAAAGAAGCTTTAGTCTTTATACATTTAATCCATATCGCATGGTTTTTTTGATAAAATCTTGATAAAATCTGTAAAGAGGTCACATGCTTGATGTTTTTTAATACCCATTTAAAGTATATAGGGTCTGCTCAACTCGGCAGTGGGGGCGGAGCTAATACTGTGACGTCACAAAAGTAACACTTTCCGTGCTTCTCCATTGAATTACTTAAAGAACCCTTAGTTTTTATACATTTAATCCATATCACATGGTGTTTTTCATAAAATCTTGATGATAAAATCTGTAGAGAGGTCACATATTTGATTTTTTAAATACCCATTCTCTCATTTAGTCACCAAGCCTTGTTTTATTGCACAAAATACACCAGTTTGAACACACATAGCTACTCCAGTTTTCTTCATATGTTTATTCTTTACTTATTTAATTACTTACCTATATACTGGTTTGCTGTATTCTCTTCAAGTCCATTTTTTATAACATGAACACACTCTCTCTCTCTCTCTCTCTCTCTCTCTCAGGTAGTAATATTATCAAGATTTTAAATAATTCTTAAGAAATGTATTTAGCTCTGTCACTGTGTTCATACCTCACTTTGAAAAGCAACTTTTTTTATGCTAAAGGTTAGAATGATAGATTAATTATATTTTCCAAATCTTATTATGAATACTTATTGTTATTTAATAAATACAAAGAAAATGTGGATACAGGCAGTGTAAAAAAATGGCAGTTACATTTGCAAGACTTGACCACAAAAAAGAAAACAATATCAAAAGTATAAGAATTACATCATATACGATATAAGGTATCAAAGTTTATTATGCACGCCTCAAACGATTATAATATTTTCGTCAGTCTGGCTGGATGTATCTGATGACGTTTCACAAGGGGCGGCGCTAGATTTCAGATCTCCCACGAACACTTACTTTTTTATAATTTTTGCGTGCGAAGATAATTTTTCCTGTGCGCGATTATAGGTTTGAAAATAATTGTAATTGTAATGTGACATATACCAATTGAAAGGGTATACTTTGTACTTTTACATGGTATATGGCAAAATGTAATAAAATGAAAAATTATGTTAGAAAAATGTGGTAAATATTTACCTAAAATTTAAAGATTTTGGTCCGTCTTGGACCTAGAATTCCTCGAACATTTCAGAGAACACCTATCAATTTTATTTATGCATTATATAGTAAATTTTATCATCTTTCAAATCCATTTTTCAGTTTCTTTCTATCATCATCCCTTAGTCAGATACGCTACGAAACGTGAATGTATGTAGGTTGACGGATGAAGAAATTGCACATTTTTGTGTGCGTAGATAATTTTTTGTGCGCGCTTATGGGTTTGAAAGTAATCGTAATTGTAATGTGCCGTATATAATTTGAAAGAGCATTCTTTGTACTTTAACGTAGTATATGGCAACATGCAATAAGAGGAATATTTATATAAAAAAACGCCATCGCAAAAATAGTTATATGAAAATGTTATTGTAAATATAGTTTCATAAAGATATGGTCCTTTTGTAACTGATGACGTTTCACAAGGGGCGGGGATAGATTTTAGTACCACCTCGTGAGCATACCCTGTATACTTTGACTCTGAGTCTACCGACCACTTGGTAACACGAACAAGTAGTGACATGGGAGCTACATCAATAGCGATGAAGGGACCCTTAAGGGTCTGCAACAACATCCCAACTCAATTTTAGATGCTCTTCAGCATTTTAGCGTCTACACTGATGAACGGTGTTCAAAAGTTTTTGTTTTTTACATGAAAATATATTTTAATACATAATTGTGGATTTTTCAACAAATTGTTCTTCACGAGAAAGTGAACTTCATAATCCCAACTAATATTAAGATTGCACCTTCATTCAATTTTTCAAAAATAAGTTGAAATCCTACTCCCTTAAAAATAAATATTCGTAAGAAAAATAAACTGGAAATTTAAAATATTGTGTCTTGCCTGCCTCTTGAGTTTTTACAATCTTAATCGAAAGATTTTGCTTGCAGTTTTACTGTTTGTGCTTTTATTGAATGTGTGATTTTGTTTTGAAAGCGCGTTTGTATGTTAAATCATCCCTAATTGGTGACCTTAATTACTGAAGATATAAAAATTTGGTGTTAGGTTGGAATATTATGTCGTGTGATATCACTTGATTTTACATTGTTCGAAAGTTCTTTAAACATTCATCTCATTTTTGGAGAGAAAGAAAAAAAGAGAAAGAGGAAAGAAGCGAAGGACTGAAAGGGAGGGGTGGGGCCTCCTTTCCTGCCCTGAGCCCCTCCTCCTCTTCCTACCTCTCAAAGAGAGAAGGAGAGAAAGAAAGAAACAGAGAGAGAGAGAGAGAAAAAAGAAGCTAAAGATTGAAAGGGAGGGGTGGGACCTCCCTTCCTGGCCTCAGTCCATTTTCTTCTTCCAAAGTCATAGAGAGAAGGTGAGAGAGGATAGAAGCTAGGACTGAAAGAGAGGGGTGGGAGCTCCCTTCCTGTCATGAGCCCATTCTCCTCTTCCTACCTCTCACAAAGAGGAGAGAGAGGATAGAAGTTATGGACTGAAAGGTAGGGGTGGGACCTCCCTTCCTGCACTGTGCCCCTTTTCCTTTTTCTACCTCTCAGAGAGAAAAGAGAGAGCTTAGAAGCTAAGGACTGAGAGGGGTGGGGGGAGTGAGACATCCCTACCAGCCCTGTGCCCCTTATCCTCTTCCTAACTCTCACAGAGAGGAAAGAGAGAGAGAATATAGAAGCTAAGAACTAAAAAGGAGTGGTGGGACCTCCCTTCCTGCCCTGAACCCATTTTCCTACCTCTCACAGAGAGGAGAAAGAGAGAGGATAGAAGCTAAGGACTGAAAGGGAGGGGTAGGACGTCCCTTCCTGCCCTAATCCCATTTTCCTCTTCCTACCTCTCATACATAGAAAGAGACAGAAGAAGGGAGAAAGAAGGAGATAAAGAAAGGGAAAGATAGAGAGAGAGAGAGAGTAAAGAAGCCAAGGACTGAAAGGGAGGGGTAGGACGTCCCTTCCTGCCCTAAACGCATTTTCTTCTTGCTACCTCTCATAGATAGAAAGAGACAGAAGAAGGAAGAAAGAAGGAGATAGAGAAAGGGAAAGATAGATAGAGAGAGAGGAAAGAAGCTAAGGACTGAAAGGGAGGGGTAGGACCTCCCTTCCTGTCCTAAGCTCCTTCTCCTCTTCATACCTCTCATAGAAAGAAGGGAATAGAGAAAGAGACAGAAGGAAGAAAGGAGGAGACAGAGAAAGGGAAAGGAGAGAGAGAAAGAGAGAGGAAAGAAGATAAGGACTTAAAGGGAGGGGTGGGACCTCTATTCCTGCCCTGAGCTCCTTCTCCTCTTCCTACCTCTCATAGAGAGAAGGAGAGAGAGAAAGAGACAGAGAAAGTAAGAAAGAAGGAGACAAAGGGAAAAATAGAGGGAGAGAGAGGAAAGAAGCTAAGGACTGAAAGGGAGGGGTGGGACCTCCCTTCCTGCCCTGAGCTCCTTCTCCTCTTCCTATCTCTCATAGACAGAAGGAGAGAGAAAAAGACCTTACAGACCTTACATCTTGTTCGGGTTGCCCCAGGTCCCTCAGTGTGAGGCACCTCTAATGTCTACCAGGGAGTTGCTAGTACATCTTCCGGTATATTTTGCATATTCCAATCTTGGATGGTCTGGGATGCAGCTTAGATATTTGTCGAGCTTATTCTTAAACACATCTACGCTCGCTCACTCCTGATATATTCTTCAGATCAGCTGGCAGCGCATTGAATAGATGCTGCATTATCGATGTCCTGTGTGCTTTCCTTATTTTTCCTGGTATAGTTTTGGGCACTATTAATCTACCTCTGCTTGCTCTTTCTGATATTTTTAGCTCCTTGATGTTTTCGGCTATTCCTTCTATCTGTTTCCATGCCTGAATTATCATGTAGCGTTCTCTTCTCCTTTCTAGACTATATAGTTTTAAGGATTGTAGTCTTTCCCAGTAGTCTAGGTCCTTAACGTCTTCTATTCTGGCTGTAAAGGACCTTTGTACACTCTCTATTTGTGCAATATCCTTTTGATAGTGTGGGTACCATATCATATTGCAATATTCAAGTGGACTACGAACATATGTTTTATAAAGCATAATCATGTGTTCAGCTTTTCTTGTTTTGAAGTGCCGTAACAACATTCCCATTTTTGCTTTACATTTTGCCGGTAGAATTGCTATTTGATCATTGCATAACTTGTTCCTATTCATCATCACACCAAGGTCTTTAACTGCTTCCTTATTTGTGATTGTCTCATTATTAGGTCCCCTATATGCATATAGCTTTCCTTCTCTGTCTCCATAATTTATTGATTCAAATTTATCAGAGTCAAATACCATCCTATTTACCTCTGCCCAATCATATACTTTGTTAAGGTCTCTTTGTAGTGCGTTCCTATCTTCATCACAAGTAATTTCTCTACTTATTCTTGTGTCATTAGCGAAACTACTCACTACCGAGTCCTTAACATTACTGTCTATGTCTGCAATCATAATAAAAAGCAGTAAGCAGCTAACACCGTGCCTTGTGGCACACCGGAAATTACCTTAGCTTCATCCGATTTCTCATAGTTTGCAATAACTATCTGTTTTCTGTTGTGTAAAAATTCTTTTAACCATCTTCCTACTTTATCCACTATATTATGTTTTCTAATTTTCTTCGCTAATATATTATGGTCTACCTTGTCAAAAGCTTTTGCAAAGTCTAGATAAACCACATCTGTTTCATTTCCGCTTTTCATATTTTTTGTATATGTTCTCAGGGTGGACTAACAGTTGGGTTTGTGTACTTTTTCCGGGTACGAAACCATGTTGTTTTATATTAAACAAATTATATTTTATTAAATGTTTCATAATATTTTTCTTCATTACCCTTTCATACACTTTCATAATATGTGATGTTAGACTCACAGGCTATAATACTTGCCTCTAGTCTTGATCCACTTTTGAAAGTAGGGGTAATATATGCTAATTTGTGCTCATCATAATCTGTCTGTATCTACACTATGTCTTAATAATATTGCAAGTGGCTTTGCGATAGAATGAACTACTTTCTTTAACAAAATAGCAGGGATACCATCAGACCCAGCTGCAGCTCCATTTTTAATTTCATTAATAGACTGCACAATATCAGCTTCATTAATATCTATGTCTGCTAAATATTCACGATATTCATCCCTTACTTCTATATCATTATCTTCATTATCAATTCTAGGGGTGAATTCTCTCTTATATCATTCTGCCAATATGTTGCATATTTCCTTTTTTTCATTCGTTAATCTCCCTTCAATTCTGAGAGGGCCTATTTCTATTCTTCTTTTATTCATCTTTTTCGCGTACGAGTATAATAGTTTGGGCTTTTGCTTGAAATTTACTAGGGTTTTTTCTTCCAAGTCCCGTTTTTCATTTTCTTTTCATTGTATAATCTTTTGTTCTACATTTTCTATCTTACTTTTTAGTTCTATGACTTTCCATGCATTTTTTTCTTTTGCAAGACCTTTTTTCCACTCTGATTTTCTGGAACAAGATCCTTCTGTCTCTTGGCATGTATGACTGATATTTACTTTTCTTCTTCGGTATATATTTATCTACTATTTTCTCTACTATTTTATATAGTTTCTCCGTATTTACCCTTATGTCATCACTTACGAAAATGTTATCCCAATCTTTGTTTAATTCTTCATTTATTTCTGACCATTTTATATTTTTACTGTAGAAGTTGTATTTTCCATATCCTTCCCACTTTATCATATCTTGCTTATCTCTGTTTTCACTTGCTTTGGAATGGACTGTTAATTCTATGACATTATGGTCTGAAATACTTGCATTATAAACTATTATTTCTTTAACATAATTCATCTCGTTCACAAATACTAGGTCTAAAGTATTTTCCTTTCTTGTTGGCAGGTGATTTATTTGTTGAATGTTGTATTCTAGTAGTATATCTAATAGCTTTTCGAATTGCCTCTATCTTCTGCACTACTATTATTCTGTTTGTTATATGTATAAATACAACCACAATCTCCTATTCGTTCTTTCCAGCCTACGAAAGGAAAGTTAAAGTCTCCAGATAGGAGAATAGTCCAGTCCTTGTGATTTCTACATATATCATCCAATTTTTCTATTATTATGTCAAACTCTTTAGTATTAGGGGGTCTATATATTACTATGTTCATTAATTTTTCAGATTCAAATTCTACCGCTATTAGTTCACATTCTGAGTTACTATATTTCTCATATATTTTTCCTTGTTTTTTGTCTTTCCCATATATTGCGGTTCCCCCTTGATTCCTATTTTTTCTATCTGATCTATAAGTTTGGAACCCATTTATGCTGATCATTCCCAGTCCTCTTGGTAATACCAGGTTTCACTATATTCATTATATCTATTTTCTTTCAATTTGGGTTAGTCTTCTAAGTACTCTATTTTTCTTTTTGAGTTACTCATAACTAAACCCTGCGCATTCATCACTATGATGGTTTGCATGTTTTCTCCTTCATTTAATATGGGTAATAATAAAGATTTTCCCATGTCTGTTTCCTGTTCTGGTATGTTGTTCTTTTTTTCATTTCGAGAAATTCTGACATTAAAAATCCAACTTTTCCATGATATTTGATCTTCCTTCATCATAATTATTCATTTTGTGTCTGAATGTGCAATTTTCTCCGTATCTGCAATATTCTCTTGCATCATAAATACAGTTCTTATCTCTTGAGTTGTATCTTGGAGCTGATGTTTGAAAATATTTCGCTGACACACCATATCGTGGTGATAGCTTGGTTTTTTCTTTCGATTATTTATTTGATTTTGATTCATGGCTACAGGGTGCATATGTTTACATTTTTTGTTGAACTTACATCCTTTTCCTTCTTTTAGGTTTTTGCGTATTATTGGATGTAGATCTCTGCAATCATCCTCATAGCCGTCTAGGTATGTACATTTACCATATATTTCATAGTTGTGACATACCTTAGGATGTTTGTAGTAACATCTTTCTCCGAATCTCCAATTCCCTCTTTTCAAAAGGTTGCAGACTTTGTTTTTCTTGTCTATTTTTTCCTCTTTCCCATCATTGTTCAGATCTGGGTAGAGCCTCTTCGGGATTTTCTTTTGTGTTGTCATGTCGTAATTTATTTCTTCTTATATATGCTGCTTGATTGCCTCATATGTAGTATCAATGAGTATCTCTGCATCCATACTTTTATCTTGTTCTTTATTTTCCTTATTTTTTTCTGTCATTTCAGTTTTGTTTACTTCTCTTCCGTTTTCCTCTTCTTCTTCATCTCCAACTATTTGTACATTCAGTCTTGATTTAATAACATTGTCTATCCATGATAGACATGTTGAGCAAAATATTCTGGTATCTTTTCTAATATCTTGCATTACTTCAGCGCATTGCGGATGCGTCGGAATGTTGCATACAGCACATTTTCTGATCAGGTTTTGTGGATTAACTATGCTATACCACACCTTACACAGTTTGCATGCTTTTGGCATTCTTTTTCCTATTGCATCAATTAGGATATTCACAATGTTCAACTTATTCATTTTCTTTGTCGGAATATGTTGATCTATGTATATTTTCTTTATGAGTCTCTTGACCACTTGGATTTTATTTGGAACATCTTCAATTATTTTCAAGATGTTTTCTGTTGATTTGTTCCAGTTTAAAGAATCATAATCTTCTAATATATCTATGAATGCATTTGCATCTTTTTGGAGACAGAGAAAGGAAGAAAGAAGGAGACAGAGAAAGGGACACATAGAGAGAAAGGAAGAAAGAAGGAGACAGAGAAAGGGACACATAGAGAGAGAGAGAGAGAGGAAAGAAGCTAAGGACTGAAAGGGAGGGGTGGGACCTCCCTTCCTGCCCTGAGCTCCTTCTCTTCTTCCTACCTCTCATAGATAGAAGGAGAGAGGGAAAGAGACAGAAAGGAAGAAAGAAGGAGATAGAGAAAGGAAAAGATAGAGAGAGAGATAGGAAAGAAGCTAAGGACTGAAAGGGAGGGGTGGGACCTCCCTTCCTGCCCTAAGCCACTTCTCCTCTTTCCTACCTCTCATAGATAGAAGGGAGAGAGAGAAGAGACAGAGAAAGGAAGAAAGAAGGAGACAGAGAAAGGAAAGATAGAGAGAGAGAGAAAGAGAGAGATGAAAGAAGCTAAGGACTGAAAGGGAGGGGTGGGACCTCCCTTCCTGTCCTGAGCTCCTTCTCCTTTTCCTACCACTCATAGATAGAAGGAGAAAGAGAAAGAGACAGAGAAAGGAAGAAAGAAGGAGACAGAGAGAGAGAGAGAGAGAGAGAGAGAGAGAGAGAGAGAGAGAGAGAGAGGAAAGAAGCTAAGGACTGAAAGGGAGGGGTGGGACCTCCCTTCCTGCCCTGAGCTCCTTCTCCTCTTCCTACCTCTCATAGATAGAAGGAGAGAGAGAAAGAGACAGAGAAAGAAGAAAGAAGGAGACAGAGAAAGGAAGAAAGAAGTAGATAGAGAAAAGGAGAGATAGAGAGAGAGAGAGAGGAAAGAAGCTAAGGACTGAAAGGGAGGGGTGGGACCTCCCTTCCTGCCCTGAGCTCCTTCTCCTCTTCCTATCTCTCATAAATAGAAGGAGAGAACGAAAGAGACAGAGAAAGGAGGAGACAGAGAAACGGAAAGAGAGAGAGAGAGAGGAAGGAAGCTAAGGACTGAAAAGGAGGGGTGGGACCTCCCTTCCTGCCCTGAGCTCCTTCTCCTCTAATAGCGGTAGAATTTGAATCTGAAAAATTAATGAACATAGTAATACATAGACCTCCTAATACTAAAGAGTTTGACTTAATAATAGAAAAATTGGGTGATATATGTAGAAATCACAAGGACTGGACTATTCTCCTATCTGGAGACTTCAACTTTCCTTTCGTAGACTGGAAAGAACGAATAGGAGATTATGGTTGTACTTATACATATAAAAAAGAGAGTAATATTAGTGCAGAAGATAAGAGACAATTCGAAAAGCTATTATATATGCTACTAGAATACAACATTCAACAAATAAATCACCTGCCAACAAGAAAGGAAAATACTTAAGACCTAGTATTTGTGAACGAGATGAATTATGTTAAAGAAATAATAGTTTATAGTGCGAGTATTTCAGACCATAATGTCATAGAATTAACAGTCCATTCCAAAGCAAGTGAAAACTGAGATAAGCAAGATATGAAAAAGTGGGAAGGATATGGAAAAATATAAATTGGTCAAAAATAAATGAAAAATTAAACAAAGATTGGGATAACATTTTCGTAAGTGATGACATAAGGGTAAATACGGAGATACTATATAAAATATTAGAGAGTGGATAAATATATACCGAAGAAGAAAAGTAAATATCAGTCATGCATACCAAGAGACAGAAGGATCTTGTTCCAGAAAATCAGAAAGTGGAAAAAAGGTCTTGCAAAATAAAAAAAATTCATGGAAAGTTATAGAACTAAAAAGTAAGATAGAAATGCAGAACAAAAGATTATAAAATCAAAAGAAAATGAAAAACAGGACTTGGAAGAAAAAACCCTAATAAATATCAAGCAAAAGCCCAAACTATTATACTCATACGCGAAAAAGATGAATAAAAGAAGAATAGAAATAGGCCCTCTAAGAATTGAAGGGAGATTAACGAATGAAAAAAAGGAAATTTGCAACATATTGGCAGAACGATATAAGAGAGAATTCACCCCTAGAATAGATAATGAAGATAATGATATAGAAGTAAGGGACGAAAATAGTGAATATTTAGCTGACATAGATATTAATGAAGCTGATATTGTGCAGGCTATTAATGAAATTAAAAATGGAGCTGCAGCAGGGTCTGATGGAGTTCCTGCTATTTCGTTAAAGAAAGTAGTTCATTCTATCGCAAAGCCACTTGCAATATTATTAAGACAAAGTGTAGATACAGGCAAGATTTATGATGAGCACAAATTAGCATATATTACCCCTACTTTCAAAAGTGGATCAAGACTAGAGGCAAGTAATTATAGGCCTGAGTCTAACATCACATATTATGAAAGTGTATGAAAGGGTAATGAAGAAAAATATTATGAAACATGTAATAAAATATAATTTTTTGTTTAATATAGGACAACATGGTTTCGTACCCGGAAAAAGTACACAAAACCCAACTGTTAGTCCACCGTGAGAAATATTCAAAATATGAAAAGCGGAAATGAAACAGATGTGGTTTATCTAGACTTTGCAAAAGCTTTTGACAAGGTAGACCATAATATATTAGTGAAGAAAATTAGAAAACACAATATCGTGGATAAAGTAGGAAGATGGTTAAAAGAATTTTTACACAACAGAAAACAGATAGTTATTGCAAACTATGAGAAATCGGATGAAGCCAAGGTAATATCCGGTGTGCCACAAGGTACGGTGTTAGCTGCAATACTGTTTGTTATTATGAGTGAAGACATAGACAGTAATGTTAAGGATTCAGTAGTGAGTAGTTTCGCTAATGACACAAGAATAAGTAGAGAAATTACTTGTGAGAAGATAGGACGCTCTACAAAGAGACCTTAACAAAGTATATGATTGGGCAGAGGTAAATAGGATGGTATTTAACTCTGATAAATTTGAATCAATAAATTATGGAGACAGAGAAGGAAAGCTATATGCATATAGGGGACCTAATAATGAGACAATCACAAATAAGGAAGCAGTTAAAGACCTTGGTGTGATGATGAATAGGAACATGTTATGCAATGGTCAAATACCAATTCTAATGGCAAAATGTAAAGCAAAAATGGGAATGTTGTTACGACACTTCAAAACAAGAAAAGCTGAACACATGATTATGCTTTATAAAACATATGTTCGTAGTCCGCTTGAATATTGCAATATGATATGGTACCCACACTATCAAAAGGATATTGCACAAATAGAGAGTGTACAAAGGTCCTTTACAGCTAGAATAGAAGAAGTTAAGGACCTTGAGTACTGGGAAAGACTACAATCCTTAAAATTATATAGTCTAGAAAGGAGAAGAGAACGCTACATGATAATTCAGGCATGGAAACAAATAGAAGGAATAGCAGAAAACATCATGGAACTAAAAACATCAGAAAGAGCAAGCAGAGGTAGATTAATAGTGCCCAAAACTATACCAGGAAAAATAAGGAAAGCACACAGGACATTAATCCACTACGCACCAGCATCGATAATGCAGCGTCTGTTCAATGGGTTGCCAGCTCATCTGAAGAATATATCAGGTGTGAGCGTAGATTTGTTTAAGAATAAGCTCAACAAATATCTAAACTGCATTCCAGACCATCCAAGATTGGAAGATGCAAAATATCCTGGAAGATGTACTAGCAACTCTCTGGTAGACATTAGAGGTGCCTCACACTAAGGGACCTGGGGCAACCAGAACAAAATGTAAGGTCTGTAAGGTAAGGTAAGGTCTACCTCTCATACATAGAAGGAGAGAGAGAAAGAGGCAGAGAAAGGAAGAAAGAAGGAGACAGAGAAAGGGAAAGATAGAGAGAGAGAGAGAGAGAGAGGAAAGAAGCTAAGGACTGAAAAGGAGGGGTGGGACCTCCCTTCCTGCCCTGAGCTCCTCCTCTACCCACCTCTCATAGATAGAAGGAGAGAGAGAAAGAGACAGAGAAAGGAAGAAAGAAGGAGACAGAGAAAGGAAGAAAGAAAGAGACAGAGAAAAGGAAAGATAGAGAGAGAGAGAGAGGAAAGAAGCTAAGGACTGAAAGGGAGGGGGGGGACCTCCCTTCCTGCCCTGAGCTCCTTCTCCTCTTCCTACCTTTCATAGATATGAAATGGAGAGATGGGAAAGAGAACAGCAAGAAAGGACCAAGAAAAAAGGAGACAGAGAAAGGGAAAAGATAGAGAGAGAGAGAGAGAGAGAGGAAAGAAGCTAAGGACTGAAAAGGAGTGGAAGGACCTCCCTACCTGCCCTCAGCTCCTCCTCTTCCTACCTCTCATATATAGAAGGAGAGAGAGAAAGAGACAGAGAAAGGAAGAAAGCAGGAGATAGAAAACGTAAAAGATAGAGAGAGAGAGAGAGAGGAAAGAAGCTAAGGACTGAAATGAGACAATCACAAATAAGGAAGCAGTTAAAGACCTTGGTGTGATGATGAATAGGAACATGTTATGCAATGATCAAATACCAATTCTAATGGCAAAATGTAAAGCAAAAATGGGAATGTTGTTGCGGCACTTCAAAACAAGAAAAGCTGAACACATGATTATGCTTTATAAAACATATGTTCGTAGTCCACTTGAATATTGCAATATGATATGATACCCACACTATCAAAAGGATATTGCACAAATAGAGAGTGTACAAAGGTCCTTTACAGCTAGAATAGAAGACGTTAAGGACCTTGACTACTGGGAAAGACTACAATCCTTAAAATTATATAGTCTAGAAAGGAGAAGAGAACACTACATGATAATTCAGGCATGGAAACAGATAGAAGGAATCGCAGAAAACATCATGGAGCTAAGAATATCAGAAAGAGCAAGCAGAGGTAGATTAATAGTGCCCAAAACTATACCAGGAAAAATAAGGAAAGCACACAGGACATCCATCTACGCACCAGCATCGATAATGCAGCGTCTATTCAATGCGTTGCCAGCTCATCTGAGGAATATATCAGGAGTGAGCGTAGATGTGTTTAAGAATAAGCTCGACAAATATCTAAACTGCATCCCAGACCATCCAAGATTGGAAGATGCAAAATATCCTAGAAGATGTACTAGCAACTCTCTGGTAGACATTAGAGGTGCCTCACACTGAGGGACCTGGGGCAACCCGAACGAACTGTAAGGTCTGTAAGGTAAGGTCTCATAAATAGAAGGAGAGAGCGAAAGAAACAGAGAAAGGAAGAAAGGAGGAGACAGAGAAAGGGAAAGATAGATAGAGAGAGAGGATAGAAGCTAAAGACCGAAAGGGAGGGGTGGGACCTCCCTTCTTGCCCTGGGCTCCTTCTCCTCTACCTACCTCTCATAGTTAGAAAGAGAGAAAGACAGAGAAAGGAAGAAAGAAGGAGACAGAGAAAGTGAAAGATAGAGAGAGAGAGAGAGAGGAAAGAAGCTAAGGACTGAAAAGGAGGGGTGGGACCTCCTTCCTGCCCTCAGCTCCTCCTCTTCCTACCTCCTTACCTTACAGACCTTACAGTTCGTTCGGGTTGCCCCAGGTCCCTCAGTGTGAGGCACCTCTAATGTCTACCAGAGAGTTGCTAGTACATCTTCCGGTATATTTTGCATCTTCCAATCTTGGATGGTCTGGGATGCAGTTTAGATATTTGTCGAGCTTATTCTTAAACACATCTACGCTCACTCCTGTTATATTCCTCAGATGAGCTGGCAACGCATTGAATAGACGCTGCATTATCGATGCTTGTGCGTAGTGGATTAATGTCCTGTGCGCTTTCCTTATTTTTCCTGGTATAGTTTTGGGCACTATTAATCTACCTCTGCTTGCTCTTTCTGATATTCTTAGCTCCATGATGTTTTCTGCGATTCCTTCTATCTGTTTCCATGCCTGAATTATCATGTAGTGTTCTCTTCTCCTTTCTAGACTATATAATTTTAAGGATTGTAGTCTTTCCCAGTAGTCAAGGTCCTTAACGTCTTCTATTCTAGCTGTAAAGGACCTTTGTACACTCTCTATTTGTGCAATATCCTTTTGATAGTGTGGGTACCATATCATATTGCAATATTCAAGTGGACTACGAACATATGTTTTATAAAGCATTATCATGTGTTCAGCTTTTCTTGTTTTGAAGTGCCGTAACAACATTCCCATTTTTGCTTTACATTTTGCCATTAGAATTGCTATTTGATCATTGCATAACATGTTCCTATTCATCATCACACCAAGGTCTTTAACTGCTTCCTTATTTGTGATTGTCTCATTATTAGGTCCCCTATATGCATATAGCTTTCTTTCTGTCTCCATAATTTATTGATTCAAATTTATCAGAGTTAAATACCATCCTATTTACCTCTGCCCAATCATATACTTTGTTAAGGTCTCTTTGTAGAGCGTTCCTATCACATCACAGTAATTTCTCTACTTATTCTTGTGTCATCTGTGAAACTACTCACTACCGAATCCTTAACATTACTGTCTATGTCCTCAATCATAATAACAAACAGTATTGCAGCTAACACCGTACCTTGTGGCACCACCGGATATTACCTTGGCTTCATCCGATTTCTCATCGTTTGCAATAACTATCTGTTTTCTGTTGTGTAAAAATTCTTTTAACCATCTTCCTACTTTATCCACGATATTGTGTTTTCTAATTTTCTTCGCTAATATATTATGGTCTACTTTGTCAAAAGCTTTTGCATAGTCTAGATAAACCACATCTGTTTCATTTCCGCTTTTCATATTTTTGAATATGTTCTCACGGTGGACTAACAGTTGGGTTTATGTACTTTTTCCGGGTACGAAACCATGTTGTCCTTTATTAAACAAATTATATTTTATTAAATGTTTCATAATATTTTTCTCATTACCCTTTCATACACTTTCATAATATGTGATGTTAGACTCACAGGCCTATAATTACTTGCCTCTAGTCTTGATCCACTTTTGAAAGTAGGGGTAATATATGCTAATTTGTGCTCATCATAAATCTTGCCTGTATCTACACTTTGTCTCAATAATATTGCAAGTGCTTTGCGATAGAATGAACTACTTTCTTTAACAAAATAGCAGGCACTCCATCGGGCCCTGCAGCAGCTACCATTTTTAATTTCATTAATAGCCTGCACAATAGCAGCTCCATTTTAATTTCATTAATAGCCTGCAATATCAGCTTCATTAATATCTATGTTAGCTAAATATTCACTATTTTCGTCCCTTACTTCTATATCATTATCTTCATTATCTATTCTAGGGGTGAATTCTCTCTTATATCGTTCTGCCAATATGTTGCATATTTCCTTTTTTTCATTTTTTATTCGTAATCTCCCTTCAATTCTTAGAGGGCCTATTCTATTCTTCTTTTATTCATCTTTTTCGCATACGAGTATAATAGTTTGGGGTTTTGCTTGATATTTAATAGGGTTTTTTCTTCCAAGTCCCGTTTTTCATTTTCTTTTGATTGTATAATCTTTTGTTCTGCATTTTCTATCTTACTTCTTAGTTCTATAACTTTCCATGCATTTTTTTCTTTTGCAAGACCTTTTTTTCCACTTTCTGATTTTCTGGAACAAGAGAAAATCCTTCTGTCTCTTGGTAATGCATGACTGATGTTTACTTTTCTTCTTCGGTATATATTTATCCACTATTTTCTCTAATATTTATATAATATCTCCGTATTTACCCTTATGTCATCACTTACGAAAAAAATGTTATCCCAATCTTTGTTTAATTCTTCATTTATTTATTTCTGACCATTTTATATTTTACTGTAGAAGTTGTATTTTCCATATCCTTCCCATTTTTTCATTTCTTGCTTATCTCTGTTTTCACTTGCTTTGGAATGAACTGTTAATTCTATGACATTATGGTCTGAAATACTCGCATTATAAACTATTATTTCTTTAACATAATTCATCTCGTTCACAAATACTAGGTCTAAAGTATTTTCCTTTCTTGTTGGCAGGTGATTTATTTGTTGAATGTTGTATTCTAGTAGCATATCTAATAGCTTTTCGAATTGCCTCTTATCTTCTGCACTACTATTACTCTCTTTTTTATATGTATAAGTACAACCACAATCTCCTATTCGTTCTTTCCATTCTACGAAAGGAAAGTTAAAGTCTCCAGATAGGAGAATAGTCCAGTCCTTGTGATTTCTACATATATCATCCAATTTTTCAATTATTAAGTCAAACTCTTTAGTATTAGGAGGTCTATATATTACTATGTTCATTAATTTTTCAGATTCAAATTCTACCGCTATTAGTTCACATTCTGAGTTACTATATTTCTCATATATTTTTCCTTGTTTTTTGTAATTCCCATATATTGCAGTTCCCCCTTGATTCCTATTTTTTCTATCTGATCTATAAGTTTGGAACCCTTTTATTTGATCATCATTCCCAGTCTCTTGGGAATACCAGGTTTCACTTATATTCATTATATCTATTTTCTTTTCAATTTGGGTTAGTTCTTCTAAGTACTCTATTTTTCTTTTTGAGTTACTCGTAACTAAACCCTGCGCATTCATCACTATGATGGTTTGCGAGTTACTCCTTCATATAATATTGGTAATAATAAGGATTTTCCCATGTCTCTTCCTGTTCTGGCATGTTGTTCTTTTTTCATTTCCAGAAATTCTGACATTAAAAAATCCAACTTTTCCATAATATTTGATCTTCCTTCATCATAATTATTCATTTTGTGGTCTGAATCTGCAATTTTCTCCATATCTGCAATATCCTCTTGCATAATAAAAACAGTTATTATCTCTTGAGTAGAATCTTGGAGCGATGCTTTGAAATTTTTTTGCTGACACCTCTGCATATCTCGTTGATGGCTTGCTTTTTTCTTTTACCTGATATTCTTCATTCCTCTCTATATTTGTTTCTTTCTTATTTTGGAATTTTATTACTTGATTGGTTATTTATTTGATTATGTTTCATGGCTACAGGTGCATATATTTACATTTTTTTGTCGAAACAACTTACTCCTTTACCCTTCTTTTAGGTTTTTGCATATTTTTGGATGTAGATCTCTGCAATCATCCTCATAGCCATCTAGGTATGCAGATTTACCATAGATTTCATAGTTGTGACATACTTTAGGATGTTTTGTTAGTAACATTTTTCTCCGAATCTCCAATTCCCTCTTTTCAAAAGGTTGCAGACTTTGTCTTTTTTGTATATTTTTTCCTCTTTCCCGTCATTGTGTAGATCTGGGTAGAGCCTCTTCGGATTTGCTTTTGTGTTGTCATATCGTAATTTATTTCTTCGTAGGTATGCTGCTTGATTGCCTCATATGTAGTATCAATGAGTATCTCTGCATCCATACTTTTATCTTGTTCTTTGTTTTCCTTATCTTTTTCTGTCATTTCAGTTTTGTTTACTCATCTCCGTTTTTCCGTCTTCTTCTTCTTCTTCTTCTTCCTCTTCTTCTTCTTCTTCTTCTTCATCCTCAACTATTTGTACATTCAATCTTGATTAATAAATTGTCTATCCATGGTAGACATGTTGAGCAAAAATTCTTGTGTCTTTTCTCATATCTTGCATTACCTCAGCACACTGTGGATGGGTCGGAATGTTGCATGCAGCACATTTTCTGATTAGGTTTGTGGATTAACTATGCTATACCACACCTTACACAGTTTACATGTTTTTTTCTTTTGGCATTCTTTTTTTTTCCTAATGCATCAATTAGGATATTCACAAGGTTCACCTTATTCATTTTCTTTGTCGGAATATGTTGGTTTATGTATATTTTCTTTATGAGTCTCTTGACCACTTGGATTTTATTTGGAACTTCTTCAATTATTTTCAAGATGTTTTCAGTTGATTTGTTCCAGTTTGAAGGATTATATCCTTCTAATATATCTATGAATGCTTTTGTATCTTTTTGGTTAGGACTGTTGCTGATCTCATAGATGAGAAATGCCAGTTCCCTTCCTGCTACCTCATCGTATTGCGAATTTGCCAAGCAAGCTAAATCTCGTCATTTTTTCCTGCAGTTGGAACTTACTGCCATCTTCTTCTGATTTACAGTATTTCACTTGATAAACTAACTTAGAAGACGCTTTATCCTACTATTTTCACACTAATCTTATAACCGATAGTTCACGAACACTTCTAGATATTTCTCAAATTCTAGACGTATGTTAAACTTGTGATATCTGTTGATTAATCTGACTTCGCGCAGGAACGTCTCACCAAGCAAGATAGAAGGAGAGAGAGAAAGAGACAGAGAAAGGAAGCAAGCATGAGATAGAAAAAGTGAAAGATAGAGAGAGAGAGAGAGAGAGAGGAAAGAAGCTAAGGACTGAAAGGGAGGGGTGGGACTTCCCTTCCTGCCCTGAGCTCCTTCTCCTCTTCCTACCTCTCATAGAGAAAAGGAAAGAGAGAAAGTTAAATGAATAAAGAAGGAATCAGAGAAAGGGAAAGATAGAGATAGAGAGGGAGAGAGAGAGGAAAGAAGCTAAGGACTGAAAGGGAGGGTGGGATCTTCCTTTCTGCTCCTGAGCTCCTTCTCTTCTTCCTACCTCTCATAGATAGAAAGAGAGAGAGAAAGAGACAGAGAAAGGAAGAAAGAAGATGACAGAGAAAGGGAGAAAGGGAAAGATAGAGAGAGAGAGAGAGAAGAGAGAGAGAGAGAGAGAGAAAGAGAGAGGGAGAGAGAGAGAGAGGGAAAGAGCTAAAGGACTGAAAGGGAGGGGGGGTGGACCTCCCTTCCTGCCCTGAGCACCCCTCTCCTCTTCCTACCTCTCATAGATAGAAGGAGAGAGAGAAAGAGACAGCGAAAGGAAGAAAGAAGGAGACAGAGAAAGGGAAAGATAGAGAGAGAGAGAGGAAAGAAGCTAAGGACTGAAAGGGAGGGGTGGGACCTCCATTCCTACCCTGAGCTCCTTTTCCTCTTCCTACCTCTCATAGATAGAAGGAGAGAGAGAAAGAGACAGAGAAAGGAAGAAAGAAGATGACAGAGAAAGGGAAAGATAGAGAGAGAGAGAGAGAGAGGAAAGAAGTTAAGGACTGAAAGGGAGGGGTGGGACCTCCCTTCCTGCCCTAAGCTCCTTCTCCTCTTCTTACTTCTCCTAGATAAAAGGAGAGAGAGAAAGAGACAGGGAAAGGAACAAAGAAGGTGACAGAGAAAGGGAAAGATAGAGAGAGAGTGAGAGAGAGAGAGGAAAGAAGCTAAGGACTGAAAGGGAAGGGTGGGACCTCCCTTCCTGCCCTGAGCTCCTTCTCCTCTTCTTACCTCTCCTAGATGGAGAGATAGAAAGGGACAGAGAAAGGAAGAATGAAGGTGACAGAGAAAGGGAAAGAAAGAGAGAGAGAGAGAGAGAGGAAAGAAGCTAAGGACTGAAAGGGAGGGGTGGGACCTCCCTTCCTGCCCTGAGCTCCTTCTCCTCTTCTTACCTCTCCTAGATAAAAGGAGAGAGAGAAAGAGACAGGGAAAGGAAGAAAGAAGGAGACAGAGAAAGGGAAAGATAGAGAGAGAGAGAGAGAGAGGGGAAAGAAGCTAAGGACTGAAAGGGAGGGGTGGTACCTCCCTTCCTGCCCTGAGCTCTTTCTCCTCTTCCTACCTCTCATAGATAGAAGGAGAGAGAGAAAGAGACAGAGAAAGGAAGAAAGAAGGAGACAGAGAAAGGGAAAGATAGAGAGAGAGAGGAAAGAAGCTAAGGACTGAAAGGGAGAGGTGGGACCTCCCTTCCTGCCCTGAGCTCCTTCTCCTTTTCCTACCTCTTATAGATAGAAGAAGAGAGAGAAAGACACAGAGAAAGGAAGAAAGGAGACAGAGAAAGGGAAAGAGAGAGAGAGAGAGAGAGAGGAAAGAAGCTAAGGACTGAAAGGGAGGGGTGGTACCTCCCTTCCTTCCCTAAGCTCCTTCTCCTCTTCTTACCTCTCATAGATAGAAGGAGAGAGAGAAAGAGACAGAGGAAGGGAAAGGAAGAGAGAGACAGTGAGAGAGAGAGGAAAGA